>NW_006160154.1:1183109-1191236 GCF_000334495.1 Tupaia belangeri chinensis | reverse complement strand
GGTCAACCTGGCTATAATGTGTCTTGGAGAAGATCTTCTTGTGTTGATTCTATTTGGGGTCCTTTGTATTTCTTGGGACTGGATCTTCGAATGCCTCTCTAGGTTTGGAAAGTTTTCTTGCAGGATTTCATGGAATAGATTATCAATGCCCTTATGTGTCTCTTCGCCTTCTGGAATGCCAATTATCTGGATGTTTGGACGTTTAATACACATCTCTTATATTATTCTCAAATTTTTGGGCCATTTTCTCAATCTTCGTGGTGGATTTTTCTAGGCCAGCAATTTTCTCTTCTACATCTGAGATTCTATTTTCTGTATGATCTAGTCTACTTTTAATACTTTCAAGAGAGATTTTGACTTCCTGTAGTATAGTCTTCATCTCTCACAGTTCCATTTGATTCTTTCCTAAAGTGTGTAATTCCTCTTTTAGATCTTGCAAGAATTTCCTCACCTCCTGGAATTCATCAGCTCCTTTTTCCTTTCTCTTCTGCAGTTCATTGTCTCTCTTCTCTTCCATCTCTGTTAGCTTTGCCATTGTGAATGTTCTAAATTCTTTATCAGACATTTCCATGATTTCCATTGAAATGTCTGTGGATGAAGAGGAGTTATTCTTTTCCCTTGGAGGAGAGGTGTTTTCTTGCTTTCCCATATTTCTTGTGGTCCTGTGGTGATTTCTAGTCATCTGATGGAAAGTGTGTTTCTTCCCTAACTTGAACTTCAATCTGAGCATCCAGGAGTGTTCAGAAAAGGAAACAAAGAAACAACAGCAACAAAAACAACCAAGAAACAGAGAAAAAGAGAAGTTTTCTTCAAACAAGTAAAAATTATTATTTTTTTAAAAAGCAAAAATTAGAAAACTAGTTTGTGGGCTGGAGGCTGAATTATCAGTAGAAAATCTTCATTTCGCTTATTCCCCTGAAATCACTAGTTCTCAGGAGCCATGAAGGTGTCTTCTGAATTCCTGCTCCCTTGCCTCTCCTGGGTGGGGAGGGGGAGAGGGGATTATTAACAAGATAAAGGGAAGGGAGAGGCTGAAAGCCAAGAAAATGCTTTACCCTAAAAAATTTTAGAAAACAAAAATTACCCAAAAAAATAGATAGAGGTAGAGAGAGACAGAGAGAGACAGGAGACTTGAAAGGCTTCCTACCACTTGAGTTCGTGGGCTGGAGGCTGAATTATCAGTGGAAAATCTTTATTTCGCTTATTCCCCTGAAATCACTAGTTCTCAGGAGCCATGAATGTGTCTTCTCCCTATGCTATCTTTAGATTGCAAGTTAGAAAGTATACTGGCGGAGTCAACAGATGGCTTACATCACTGGACTTCCACATGGCCAACTGCAATTAGAGTCTCGAACCTGGTGGCTTGAAAAATCATGCCAGGTTTCTCTGCATACTTTCGTGCCTGCCCAAGATCCCTGGAGGAGAATAGAGAAGAAGGGATTGCAGCTTGGCCATCCACCATGGGAGTTGATTTCTCACTTTCCCTCTCACTGTCTCTGTCTCTTTCACTCCAGCAAGCACACGTGCCCTAAGGCAAAAACCTCTTTAAGAAAAAAAAGTATAGTGGCATGCGTGTGTGTGTTCATATGAGAGACCTAAAATAATGATCACCAAAATATTCATGATGATTAATGTATGTACCGTATGGTGAGAATTCAAGTTATTTTCATTTTCTTACTTTATACCTCAGCATATTATTTAGAAAGACATTTTGTAACAGGCATATATTTTTATATCACTATTAAAAACTATTTTTTTAAGAGAGATTTTTGCTATAGGGCACATGCTCCCACCAGAGAGCCAGAGAAAGAGAAAGCGAGAAATCACCCCCTGGGGGTATGCCACAACACAATCCCTTCTCCTCCATTCTCCTCCAGGTGTTTTGGGCACATACACACAAGCACCCAGTATGAGTTTCAAGCTACTGAGTTTGGGACTTGAACCATGGTTGTCTATGTAGGAGTCTGGTGCCTTAACTATCACACCACCTGCCAGCCCCCATACACATTTTACTAAACAAAACCCAGAAGCTAAAATAATTTTTTTAAAAATATATAAAAAATAAAAATAAATTTTTTAAAAATGCTATAATTAATTACCTAAAAATTAAAATTAGATTGCTTCCCCTCACCTTCCTAAAAATTATAATCAAAGCCAAAAGAAAAAATTAACAAACTATAGCAAAAGGAGAATATAGTCATTACATGTAACATACCAACTCCTTAATTTACAGCGGGACCTTTATAAATCATTAAGTATCAGGACCAACAGAGGGCATAATGATTATATCGCTGGGTTCTCACGTAGTTGACTGTGTTTCAAGTCCTGGACCCAGGAGGCTTAAAATTCAGGCCAGGCATGTGTGTGTGTACAACCCCAAGATTCCAAGAGGAGAATGGAGAAGAAGGGATTGCGGCATGGCCATCACCCCTGAGGGGTGATTTCTCACTTTCTGTTTCTCTCTCCTCTTTGTCTTTCTGGCAAGCACACACACCCTATAGCAAAACTCTCTCTCTCTCAAAAAAGGTAAGTATCGATAGCTGAAGATACAAGATTTTTCCCTTAATATGTAATGAGAAAAAAATTAATAAGTAAAATTATATATATATGTATATAATGAGATCTTGAAAATAAACATATTGATAGCTATAAAGTGTCTGAGATTTTGTCTTTTGCAACTTATTCCTTGCACAGTTTTATAGATGCTTGCAGAAGATAAAGACTATTGGGGTCAGAGACAAAGAACTCCATTATTTATAGCAAAGCAACAACATTAGTACCATATTTGTGTCACTCCCTCTGAGAGGCCCAGGTGGGTGCTGCCTACACAGTGGATTCACATCATTGCTAAGGAACCTCATCTTAGCAAATTTCTGTAGTTTCTAAAGAGCAGTAAGCAAGCTTTCCTGACCTTTGCGGTAGATGGAGGCATTGTGTTCGTTTTTCTCGACAGTAAGCAAAACCGTCCTCCACTCCCAAAGAAAACAGTGTCTATATTCAAGGCTATCCCATGCAAAAAGCCTTGGAAAATAGTTTCGAGCAAAAAGGCAATTGGTATCTCAGTATGAAAGATGTGCAAAAATGTGAGACCATAGAGAATGATCTCCCATAATAAGTCACATTAGAAATATAGGCAAAGGATGTAAAGAGGATAGAAAAAGAGAAATCCACAAATGACTTACAAATATGTAAAAAGTATTTAACTTCATTCACAATTAAAAACATCTGAGAAAAAAAAAAAAGACACGAGAGAATTTCAAATTCTGCCAGCCTGACAAACTGTTGAGAGAATAAAGTAAGGTGCAAAAATGTGTTAAGATGATATTCTTGGGGCCAGCAGGTGGCGTGGTGGTTAAGGGTGCTGGACTCCCAGAAGATGGGACATGGTTCGAGTCCTGGACCCGGTGGCTTGCTTTCTCACTTTCCATCTCTCTCACTCTCTGGTCAAATTTTAATTAATTAATTAAAAATTAAAATTAAGTAATTCTTTATAAAAAAAAAAAAGATGGGGCATAATGGCTGTGTTGCTGGACTCCCATGTAGTCGACCACAGTTTCAAGTCCCAGACGCGGTGGCTTAAACTCATGCCGGGCACGTGTGCGTTGTGTGCTCACGATCCTGAGAGGAGAAATTGAGGAGAAGGGATTGCGGCATGGCCATCCCCCCCCAGGGGGTGATTTCTCTCTTTCTGTCTCTGTCTCTCTATGTCTTTCTGGTGAATGCACGTGCCCTATAGCAAAAACTTCTCCAAAAAAAAAAATTTAAAAATTTTTTTTAAAATATGTTCTCACTGTGGAATAAGAAGAGGAGTGTGTGTGTGTGTATGCATGTACATGCATACTTTTATGTGACTTAAATTTTCTGGAAGGCTGTGTAAGAATTGGTAACAGGGCTTTACCTCTGAGGAATATCAGAAGAGGAAGGGAGACTTTCCATTATTTATCCTTTGTACTGTTTGAAATTTTGACTGTGTACCTATATTACTTCTTAAAAACTTAACTAAAAAATTTTTAAATAAATATTCTAGGCCCAGCCTCACTAGCTGATTGAGAGGCTGAGGTTACATGGTAAGCCTGGGTTCAATTCCTGGCCCACCCTAAAAACCTGCGTGTAGTGGTGTGCCTCTGTAGTACCAACTTCTGGGAAGGCTAAAGCAGGAGGATGATAAGATAGGGAGACCTGACTTGTTAAAAAGAAAAATGGGCTGACAGGTGGCATGGTGGTTAAGGGTGCTGGACTTCCATATAGCTGACTGCAGTTTGAGTCCTGGACCTGCCAACCTGTTTTCTCACCACTCCCCAACCCCTGCCTTGTACTCTCTCACTCTGTCCCCCTCTGGTCAAATTAAAATAAATAAATAAAGTTAAATAAAATATTTTTTTTAGTAAGGGGGAAAAAATCACAGACACACAAAAATAAACATTCTATAAGTTTATTTTTTAAAAAAAATAGTAAAATTGAATCTACACATATACTGAGGGCATAATCCTGAAGGTCCCCACAAAGAGAAACTTTTTCAGGTAGGGAATAATTTATTTTCAAATTAAAATTTTTCATGTTTTGCTTACTCCTTAATGAAAAAACCAGTTGGTTGTTTTTAACTTTTTCTTTCTTTTGGTTTTGGTAGGTCTTGTTTATTTGTCCCATGAGAGAGAGAGAGGGTAACAGAGAAGCAGGTACCCCAGCAGGGTCCTTACAATGCAATCTACTCATAGCGTTAGCTGGCCCAGATTGGGGACAGGCACATGTGCCTACCATGCTTAGGCAGGTCCCAGGACATGGACCCAGGATCATATGAGTCCAGTCATATTATTGCTGCAACATTACCCAGCCCCTGTGTGGTTTTGTAAGAACATAAGTTTTTTGGTCAGATGGACCGAGGTTCAAATTTTGCTTATTCTCATTTAATAGATCTTGGGCAAATCTAACTCCTGAAGAGTCACTTACCTAAGATATACAGAGACTAAGAACATATACATTGTAAATGGCATAACTGGAATTTCTACTTAGGTCCATCTGACTCCAAAACCTGTTGCTCTTACTCAGTGCTATGCCACTGATAAAACTGAGCAGAAGTGAACCACATAACAGTATCTGCATCTCCTTGGGCTGCCGTAGCAAAATATTACGGACTGGGCAGCTTAAACAACAGAGGTTTATTTCCTCAGAATTCTGGAGGCTGAAAGTCCAAGATTAAAGTGCTAGAAGGGCCAGTAAATGAGGCCTCTCCTCCGCTTACACACAGCACCTTCTCTTTGTGTCCTCACATGGCCATTTTATCAGGCACTGGGTTGAGGGGAGGGGAGTTCTGAGGTTTCTTCTTATAATGACACCAGTCTTACCAGATTTGGACCCCTCCCTTATGATCTAAAACTTCCATTACCTCCCTATAGGTCCTGTCGCCAAATACAGTCACGTTGAGACTTAGGGCTTCAGCATGTGACTGTGGAATGGATACAATTCAGTCCTCCACACAGGGCCACCCCAAGATTTTGCAGTGCACTTAAAGAGACTCCCATTCACACAGTATCCAGCCTGCACAACCATACACAGTGACCCTCCTAATCTCTAAAACCTGTAATTGTATTATTCTTGCACTTTTTAATAGATTGAATGAGCGAGACCTAAGTTTATACCTTTATGAAAGAAAAGATGACTCAGTTGTATTCATAAGATTATTTCATGTAATTATAATAATAACTCTCATTTTATTAGAGCATCAGTTTGGATGAGTTCAAGTCGTTTTGCCGTTTTACAACCCACTTGGAAGACTTTGCTATTGCCATGCAAATGTTTAGTTTAGCTCATCGCCCTGTCAGACTAGGTAAGTTATATGAATCAATTAATTTTTATCATCTATAGACTGTTTCACTCTTCTTCAACTAGATAATAACAATCACTAGCCAGTCCCTCAATCTAATGGTTAAGCAAACTGAATCCCACGTGGCCAACTGTGCCGTTAGATTTTCTAGACCTACTGGCTTGAAAAACATGTCAGGCACATGTGTATGCCTGCCTAAAATCCTGACAGGATGGAGAAAGAGAGGAGAAGGGATTGTGGCATGACCATACCCCATTAGAAGGGTGCTTTCTTCCTCTCCCTTTCTTGTCTCTCTTTGATGAGTACATGTACCCTGTGGCAAGCTTTCAAAAGAAAGAAAATAGCAATCAAGGAGTCTTTTATCAGTAAAATAATTCATTGGCCTTTTAATTCAGTGTAGTTATTCTAGATTTATAACATAAATACTTCAGTGTAGCAGTTGCTTAATTTGCTTTTATTTCCTCATAAAAAGAAGGAAATATTTAAATATAGTCGTGTGTGGCTTAGTGATGGTGATACGCTGTGAGAAATGTGTCATTAGGTAACTGTCATTGTGCAGACATCAGAACGTACTTCCACAAGCCTAGGTAGTATGTATAGCCGACTACACCTAACTGTAGCGGGTTGCCTATTGCTTAGGGGCTATGGTAAACAAAACAACATGAGACTAAGTCAAGCGTAAGAGAAAATGATGCAGTCAAGGGATGGGACATGTAAGTACGAGATGAACATGGCTGTCAATAGTGTATTAGGATATACTGTTTATAGTAAGCCTTTTTTTAAGTAAGTAGAAAGCTTATACTCTAAAATTACAATGCAAAGTATGGCCTGGTAAATACATAAACCAATAGCATAGTTGTTTATCATCATCAAGTAATGTGCTGTACACAATCATATGTGCTATACTTTTATATGACTGACAGTGCAGTAGGTTTGTTTGCACCAGCATCACCATGCATGTGTTGTCTTACAACTACTGTGATGTCACGAGGCAATAGGAATTTTCCAGCTCCATTATCTTATGGTACCTCTCACTGTCGTGTGTGTGTGATCTATCATTGACCAAAGTGTCACTATGCAATACATGACTATATATATGTTTAAAGCGCCTATTAAATTAAAATAGCATGCTTATGTTACAGTTACTCTTAAGACATTTATCAACCAAATTCATGATTTGATTATGTTCTAGAAGGGTGTTTTGTTTTACTTCTCAAATAATAAAAATTTAGATTGGCTTTTACTTCTCCAGTTATGAAAATGTAGATTAATCCTACTTAGACTATTTCACACGGTTAATGAGTTGTTTTTGTTTTGGTTTCTTAGCGGAGTTTAAGAGAGCTGTGAAAGTAGCAACCGGACAAGAGCTCTCAAACAATATTCTGGACACCGTCTTCAAGATCTTTGATTTGGATGGTGATGAATGTCTTAGTCATGAAGAATTTCTTGGAGTGTTAAAAAACAGGATGCACCGAGGTTTATGGGTACCAGATTTTGAATTTTTGAATAATTATATATTCACGTGTAATTAACTGAATCTAGACAAATGTAGAGTCTTAAATGGAGTTTTCATCATTTACATAGAGGTTATCAGCTATAATTGAAATACTGAAGTCTCTTTTATAGATCAGCTTCAACATTATTTTTTTCTTTTTTTAAAAAAAAAAAATCTGAATCGGGGCCAGCAGGTAGCATGGAGGTTAAGGTGCTGGATCCCACATGGCCAAATGCATGGTTCAAGTCCCAGACTCAGCTGCTTGAAAAATACACCAGGTATGGGTGTGTGTGTACCCAGAAATCCTAAGAGGAGAATGGAGAAGGAGTAGCAGTGTGGCCGTCCTCCGATAGGGATGATTTCTCACATTCTCTATCTCCTCTGTCTCTCTCTGGCAAATACACGCACCCTATAGCAAAAAGAGAAGAGAAAAAAGAAATAGCTGAATCTAATCAGAAACCACTATTCAGAAATCATAGCCTAGATTTTGACTTTGGGCTCTGTAATTAGACATACCTAGATTCAAATTCTAGTTCTACCACTTACTAATTTTTAAGTTTTACAAAGCCACCTAATTATTGTGAGAATTAAGTTTAAAAAACTTAGCATAGTAGCTGAGATGCCTGAAGGTAAATGCTATTATTATTCATTCAAATGCATATTTTGTTCTATAGCTGTGGGACAAATCAATCTCAGAATTTTGTTTAGATTAGACTCTTACAAAAGGCATTCTTAGAAAAGAATTCTACAAGGAGAAAACTAGAATCCAAGAAGTTAGGTGGAATGGAAGGAAGGAGGGATAATGGGGGCA
>NW_006160154.1:1178119-1183090 GCF_000334495.1 Tupaia belangeri chinensis | reverse complement strand
TATGGTGCCATTCATGAAGACAAAGCTATTTACTTATGTCCTAGAAAAAAGCAAGTTCAATTCCCCATAGTGAATATAATTTATGGAAAGTTAAAATAAATATGATTTGTATTAGCAAACATATTTTATAATCTTTTTTTTGGGGGGAGAGGTTTTCGCTATAGGGTGTGTGCGCTCGCCAGACAGACAGAGACATAGAGACAGAAAGCGAGAAATCACCCCCCAGGGGGGATGGTCACGCCGCAATCCCTTCTCCTCCATTCTCCTCTCGGGATCTTGGGCACGCACGCACACGCGCCCGGCGTGAGATTTAAGCCACCGGGTCCGAGACACGAACCGCGGTCGACTACGTGGGAGTCCAGCAACATAGCCATTACGCTAACTGCTGGTTCCCATAATCTTAATAATCATCTAACATCCCATAATCAATCATATTCTTGGAAAGTCAAGCAGTCTTTGCAGTTAGCAATTATTATACCCAGGTGCCTCTTTTCCCTTTCTCAGAAAACCTTAAAAAGAAAAATTATAAATTAATAATAGGGAAAAGAACATATATAACTCAAGTAGACTTTTGCTTCCATTTGGCTAAGTGCTCCTGTGGTCATCAGGATTCACATATTTTCTAGAGAAGAGTAATAATTACACCGTACTTTTAATTCACAAAGTGTTGAATTAGATTATATCTTCTTGAAATGAAAATGTCCAAAATCTTTATCATCTTCTTGCAGAAGAAACTCCATTAATGTTTATTTAGGTAACTTCCATTCCCTAGTTACTCCAACGATATTCTCATATCACATTCACTTTTTTTCTTTTACTCTTATTTTCAGTTTTGTTACAAACAGCTTTTACAACATAATTCATCCTCAACTATTAGGTCATTGGGAAAGTCATGACATATTTTCCTATGGTTTTCTATGCAAAAATGGGTCATGACTTTTCTGAAGACCCAGTGCTTTGTGGAAGAGTGTAGGAAGGAAATAAACAGTAAGATAAAGTACACATGAAATCTTGTTTAACTTTAAAAAGAATGACCTTCTCATTTTTACTTTTGGTTAACAGGTACCACAGCAACAAAGTGTACAAGAATACTGGAAATGTGTGAAAAAAGAAAGCATTAAAGGAGTAAAAGAAGTCTGGAAACAAGCTGGAAAAGGACTTTTTTAAAAAGATAATATGACGGGCCAGTTCTGTGGCCTAGTGATTTTGGTAACTGGAGCCCATATGGCCAGCTGTGCAGTTCAAATCCCAGCCCCACTAGTTTGAAAAACATGCCATATGTGTGTGCTTCTGTGCCCAAATCCCAAAAGGATGGAGAAATGGAGGAGAAGGAATTGTGATGTGACCATGTCCTAGTGGGAGGGACTTCTTCCCTGTCCCTCTCTGTCTCCATCTCTGGTGATAAACCTCCCCCCTGGCAAATTTAAAAAAAAAAAAAAAAAAAGATAACATAGCAATTATATTGCCCAAAATGTCAGAATTTGGGATTTTTTAAATTACTAGGTATTTACTTTCTTAAGTTTCCACTGTTTGTTGTTGTTGTGATATAAAGGATGTCTGAACTTGTTTCTAATTCAGTACGTTCTTAAGTTTTTATTAAGACCTTAGTAGAAAGAAAATATTCTTTTACAAAATAAGATACTGGATTCTGTGAGAAGGCCTAGATTCAAAGTCATATCTTGTGCTTTGGTAAGATGGAAAGTACAGTTATTTACTGATGTCTTAGATACAGTAGCAAGATATGCTTTCTATAAGGGTAAACAAGTACTTAAGAGGAAAAGTACTTGATAAGCAAGGCCAGTAGCAATTCAAGAAGTTCTGATGTTTCTAACAGGGGAAATGAAGTTAAAAACTTACTTCAGATTTGTCTCATGTATATCTTATATTTCATGAATTTCTTGTATGTTTTATTTCACTTAACTTAGCTGTAAATTCATTATCTTTAAAATATTTTCAATTTCAATATCCATCTGGAACAGAATAAAGAATTTACATAGATACAAAAAATACTGAGGTAATTTGTGTGTGTGTGTGTGTGTGTGTTTTAACTACATGTTTAAAAAAAGGAATTGTTCTCAGCGCTTGCCAACCTCTATATTCCTTTTTTTAGAGAGATTTTAGCTATAGGGTGCATGCACTCACTAGAGAGTGAGAAAGCAAGAAATCACCCCCTAGGAGGATGGCCATACCACAGTCCCTTCTCTTCCATTCTCCTCTCAGGATTTTGGGCATACATACACATGCACCTGGCATGAGTTTCATGCTGGACCCTAGACTCACACACAGTCGACCACATGGGAGTCCAGAATCTTAACCACTACACCACTTGCTCGCTCCTTAGTTTGTATTTAAAAACAGTGCAGTGGGGCATAGCAGTTACATAGCTGAACTCTCACATGACCAACAACAGTTTGAGTCCCAGACCCAGTGGCTTGAAAGTCACACTGGATGTGTGTGAGTACATACCCAAGATCCTGAGAAGAAAATGGAGAGGGGACCGAAGTGTGGACATTCCCCCAGGGAGTGATTTCTCACTTTCCCTCTCACTGTCTCTGTCTGTCTGGTGAGCACACATGCCCTAAGGCAAAAGCCTCCTTTAAAAAAATAGTGCAGTTGAGGGGGTTGGCAGGTGGCATGGTGGTTGGAGGTGCTGGATTCCTATATGGCTGACCACAGTTGGAGTCCCAGACCTGGTGGCTTGCTTTCTCCCTTTCTCTCTGTCTCTCTCTGGTCAAATTAAAAAATAATAATTAATGGAAATAAATAATTCTTTAAAAAGATAGTGTAGTTGGGAGAATTTCGATCATAACATCAGAGTCTCATGGGACATTGGGTTATAAGAATATGTTTTAAATGGTACTTTAAATGTATGTATGTGTGTATATATATATATGCATTTATATAGGGGCTGGCAGGTGGGGTAGCAATTAAGGACACTGGACTCCTACATGGCCAACCACAGTCCAAGTCCTGGACCTGGCAACTTGCTTTCTCACTATCTCACTCTGTCCCTCTCTAGTCAAATTAAAATAAATAAATAAATAAAATCTCCTTTTTTGGGGTCTTATAACTTTATTTGAAAATCAGCAGATAGTTCTCATCCACATTGACTATAGATTTTTAAAGTGGTATCAGGTCCATAGTTCACCAGAGTGTAAAGCTTGTTGGGTGAATCCACATCCTTATTACATTTTCTGGACAACTACACACGGATCCAATACAGGACTTTTCCTATTTCTTTGGCCCAGACAGCTTTGTTGAGCCTGGTATCAAAGTACACATCTGGAATCCCCATCTCCTTCGTGGCAAATTTCCAGATTTCTTAGAGTACCCAAGGAGTACGTTTCTTGAAGCCTATGCCATGGATGCACTTGTGAATGTTGATGGTGTATTCCTGGATCACCACTTCACTGGTGGCAGAATGGCTTTTCTTCTTGCTACCCTTCTTTGTAGGAGCCATTCTGCCCAACCTAAATTGGAAAGATGCAATAAAATAATTCTTTAAAGAAAAAAATGTTCATGGGGACAATACTCAGAAAAAATTGACTGTTTCAAAATAGCTAACTCATTTGAAGAAGAGACAAGACCGTGTTGAAGATGGTGGCTGCAGTGGCAAACCATCTATATCAGTTTGCAGGGAAGAAATTAATCTTGTTCATGCTGTCGTTGGAGAGAGCCAAAGATTACAGCAGAAACAGTAACCAACACCATAGACACGTCAGTTGGTTCAGTCTAGACAATTTTGACAAAAAGCTGAGCAAACTTTCTGCTCTGTGGTTGCCAAAACTGTTGTGCCCAGATCAGCTGCAGATGAAAGCAGATTTTTCAGTGTAGGTTTTAAACAAGTAGGATCAAGGTCCTGAAGCATTTCTTCAGAGAATTGTAACAGATGTCACATGGTTTATCAGTATGATCCTTACAGCACAGTCAAAGCAATGTCTACCAACAGGTAGAAATGGTCCAGTCAAAGCAAAAGTGGATCAGTCAAAAGCTAAAGTTATGGCAGCAATTTTGGGGTGTACTCAAAGGCATTGTGCTTGTTAACTTTCTGGAAAGCCAAAGAACAATAACATTAGAGTATTTTTTTAAAATTAACCAAAGCTTTAGCAGAACGCTCCCGAGAAAGCATCACCAGAGGGTCATCTACTACAACAATGCTCCTATCCATTCTTCTCATCAAACTAGGGCAATTTTGTGAGTTTGGATGGGAAAGATCTTGAAAGGGAACCCATTTTTCCTTCAGTTAATAATGCAGAGAGGACTGCATTGAGGTGTTTAAATTCCCAAGACCTCGTGTTCTCTAGGTACGGACTAATGGCTGATATCATCTCAAGAATTTCTTGAGCCAGCAGATGGTGTGGTGGTTAAGGGCACTGGACTTCTCACTCACTCTGTCCCTCTCTGGTCGAATTAAAATAAGTAAATAAAGGGAACCAGCAGTTAGCGTAATGGCTATGTTGCTGGACTCCCACGTAGTCAACCGCGGTTCGCGTCCCGGACCCGGTGGCTTAAAACTCAGGCCGGGTGCGTGTGCGTGCGTGCCCAAGATCCCGAGAGGAGAATGGAGGAGAAGGGATTGCGACGTGACCATCCCCCCTGGGGGGTGATTTCTCGCTTTCTGTCTCTCTGTCTCCCTCTGTCTGTCTGGCGAGCACACGTGCCCTGTAGCGAAAACCTCTCAAAAAAAAAAAGTAAATAAATAAAGTCAAATAAAATATTTTTTAAAATAGTTTTATATAGATAGATTAACCAATGAGCAACTGAAGTATTTGAAAACAACAAAAACCAAAAAAGGATTAATATCTAGGTCAGTGGTTCTCAACAAAGTCAGACCTCCCAGCATTCATCAACTATTTTTTTTTTTTTGGAATTATTGTTTTAACTTACTTTCTCTCTCTCTCTCTCTCTCTCTCTCTCTCTCTCTCTCTCTCTCTCTCTCTCTCTCCCCCTCTCTCTCTCTCTCTCTCTCTC
>NW_006160154.1:1168906-1178060 GCF_000334495.1 Tupaia belangeri chinensis | reverse complement strand
TTTCTTTCTTTCTCTCTCCCTCTCCCTCTCTCCCTCCCTCCCTCCTCTCTCTCTCTCTCTCTCTCTTTCTCTCTCTCTTTCCTTCTTTTTGACCAGAGATGGACAGATCAAGAGAGAGAAAGTGAGAAAGCAAGCAGCCAGGTCCAGGACTCGAACCACAGTCGTCTATGTGGGAGTCCAGTGCCCTTAGCCACTGCACCACCTGTTGGCCCCAGCATTCATCAACATTTTTAACAAATATTTTATAATGTCCTTTCTTACTATTGTGAAATGAAATTTGTAGAAAATGAAATCTCCCTACACACTTAAAAAATAAAAAAACACATAAAAATTTGAAAGTATATTACAATAAAATGATAGGTAATCAATGTGTACATGTTCAGATACTACTATACTAGAAGACTCCCCCCAAAAAAATATATATTTCTATCTTTTTTTTAACTTTTTATTTTTTTTTCAGCTTGTACAACAATTCTTGTTTACAAAAGAACTTAAGTCTATTGAATAAAAAGAACAGTTTATGTTTCTTTAAAATAAAGTACATTGCTGAAGGAGTACCATTTACTGAGTTAAATAGTACATTTTTTAATTAAAAACAAAACAAAACAAAACATTCTGCATTAGTTCCCCAGCAGGGCATGACAGAGCGAGAGAACAAGCAGAGGAGAGAGCAGAGGTAACGAGGACGCAGGATCAAATCTCTACATATTTCTAAAACACTTTCTTAGGTCAATACAATCTAAAACGTGTAACAGCAGCATCAAAGGAGGAACTCAATAGAAAGCCAAATGATAGGGGTTTTGGTAATTCATCACAGAAAGGTGAGATAGGGCAGGAGATGGATGGGAGTCTTTAAAAAAGGAATGTTTGAGCTCATTAGTAAGCAGAGAAATGTAAATTAGAATAAGAAGATACCGATTACATTGATCAGACTGGCAAAAATACAGAAATCTGTTAATATCAAGGGGTATTGTGGACTTGGAGAAATGGGACCCCTTGTGCAGGCCCAGTTGAGAATTATCTGACAGTCTTTCACGAAATGAAGTACATGTTCACTCTGTGGCCAAGCAGTTTCAGGCTTGGACAGATGCCCTCAGAGAAACAACACAAGTCTGCGTGAGGACATGTGCAAAGACGTCCATCCCAGTCTTGACTATAGTAATGGGAAGCTGGAAGAACCCACATATTCATCAGTAAGAAAAAGCATAAGTAAAATGGAGTGAGTATATGCTGTGGAATCCAGTTTAAGAATTAAAACCATGAACTAGAAAAATGTGGCTAGATCTGTATAATATTAAGTTTAAAACGTGAGAAACAAATAAGGCCTATAAAATATATGATCTATATAAATTAAAAATACAGGGACCAGCAGTTAGGGTAATGGCTATGTCGCTGGACTCCCACGTAGTTGACCGCGGTTCGAGTCCCGGACCCAGTGGCTTAAACTCATGCCAGGCGCGTGTGCATGCGTGCCCAAGATCCTGAGAGGAGAATGGAGGAGAAGGGATTGCAGCATGGCCATCCCACCTGGGGGGTGATTTCTTGCTTTCTGTCCCTCCCTGTCTATCTGGCGAGCACACGCGCCCTTAGCAAAAACCTCTCCAAAAAAAAAAATAGAGGGGCCAGGCATAGTGGTTAAGGCACTTGACTCCCTCCCATGTGGCTGACCGTAGTTTGACTTGGTGGCTTGCTTTCTCATTTTCTCTCTCTCTCTGGTAAGTGGATGTTTCCTATAGCAAATTTAGAATAATAATAATAAATTAAATTAAATTAAAAATAATTCTAGTGGCCAGAAGGTGGCATGGTGGTTGAGGACGCTGGACTCCCACATGACCGGCCGCAGTTTGAGTCCCGGACCTGACAACTTGGTTTCTCACTTTCTCTCTCTCTCTCTCTCTCTCTGTGTGTGTGTGTGTGTGTGTGTGTGTGTGTGTGTGTGTGTGTCCCTCTATGGTCAAATTAAGATAAATAAATAAATAGGGGCTGGTAGGTGGCATGATGGTTAAGGGTGCTGGACCTCCACATGGCTGATCACAGTTCAAGTCCCAGACTTGGCAGCTTGCTTTCTCACTTTCTCTCTCACTTTCGCTCTGTCCCTCTCTGTTCAAATTAAGATAAATAAATAAAAGTTAAAAAATAATTCTTTTAAAAAATAAAGTTAAATAAAGTGATCCTTTTTAAAAATTCTAAAAAAGTATATACTAAGAAAAAAAAACTTAGAAAACAACATCATTGGTAGAGGGCAGAGGAATAGCAACAAGGAACAAGAATAAAAGAAAAAACAGTCATAAAATAAAATGAGAGGGTGTTGCTTGGCCCAGTGATAATTGCATATGTGCCTCAAGTAAAGAATATGATTAACTCAGCCCTATGCACCTGAGGCCCAATATAAACCAAAATAGAACAACCACATAAAGGATCTGAATGAGATGTGCAACATTACCTAACATAATGGCTTCAAATTATAATTTAATGGAGTATATTAATGTATAGAAAGGAAGTTTTTCTCAGGATCTTAAATGGGTCAATGACCTACTTAGGAATTCTAGTTTCCAGTCTACCATGGTAGCATGATAAGACAAAGCAAGTATTGGGACCAGACTCAGATATGAGAGAGATGTTGGAATTGTCAGACCAGGAACTTAAAATAACTATGATTAATATTAGCTAAAGAGGCTAATGGGAACAAATGGGTAATGTAAGCAAAGGTGAAAATTATAAGAAAAAATCAAAAGTAAACGCTATAAGTCAGAAAAACTAACAGACATGAAAAATGCCTTTGATAGGCTTACCAATAGACTGGACATAAGTGAGGAAAGAATTGGTGGGTTTCAAGAAATGTCTGTTGAAACTTCTCAAACCAAAATGCAAAAAGAAAAAGGAATGAAAAAGAAAAAGAACAGAATGTGTAAGAACTGTGGAACAATAGAAAAAGTATAACACATGCGTGGTGGGTATAGTAGGAGAAGAAAGGAATAGAATATTTGAAGTAGTGATTCAGAATTTCCCCAATTTCTTGACAGACATCAAATCACAGATCCAGGAAGCTCAGAGAACACCAAGCAGGATTAATTAATAAAATTCTCATCGGGACCAGCAGTTAGCATAATGGCTATGTTGCTGGACTCCCATGTAGTCGACCACGGTTCACGTCCTGGACCCAGTGGCTTAAACTCATGCCGGGCGCGTGTGCATGCACGCCCAAGATCCCAAGAGGAGAATGGAGAAGGGATTGCGGTGTGGCCATCCCCCCTGGGGGGGTGATTTCTCGCTTTCTGTCTCTCTGTCTCTCTCTGTCTGTCTGGCGAGCGCACGCGCCCTATAGCAAAAACCTCTCCCCCCCCCCAAAAAAAAATCATAAAATTCTCATTGAGCCATATAATACCCAAACTAAAGAACATTAAAGACAAAGAGAAAATCTTTTTAAAGCCGAAGGTGGGGACAAGCCAGTGGTGTAGTGGTTAATGTGCTGGACACTCCCAAATGGCCAACCATGGTTCAAATCCTGGACCTTGTGGTTTGCTTTCTTACTTTCTCTCTCTCTCTCTCTCTCTCTCTCTGTCTCTGTGTGTGTGTGTGTGTGTGTGTCTGTCTGGTTAAATTTAAAATAAATGAATAAATAAATAAAACTAAATAAATACTAATTTAGGAATAAAAAAAAAAAGCCAAAGGTGAGAGGTACAATCGTTGAGCACCATACACTGAAAGCTGGATCCCACATGGTCAGCCATAGTTTGAATCCTGGCCCTGGTGGCTTGAAAAATATGCCAGACATATGTTCATGTGTGCCCAAGATCCTGACAGGAAGGAGAAATGGAGGAAAAATAATTTCTTTTTTTAGAAAGAGATTTCTGCTATAGGGCAAATGTGCTTGCCCAAGAGACAGAGACAGAAAACAAGAAGTTGCCCCCCCCAGAGGGGATGGCCACACCGCAATTCCTTCACCTGCATTCCTCTCGAGATATTGGGCACGCACACACACATGCCCAGCATGAGTTGGAACCTGCCAGGTCCAGGACTCAAATCGTGGTTGACTATGTGTGAGTCCAGCGACATAATCATTACGCCATTTGCTGGTTCCAAGAATTGCAGTGTAGGGACCAGCAGTTAGCATAATGGCTATGTCACTGAACTCCCATGTAGTCGACTGCAGTTCAAGTCCCGGACCCGGTGGCTTAAACTCACACCAGGCTTGTGTGCGCGTGCCCAAGATCCTAAGAGGAGAATGGAGGAGAAGGGATTGCAGCGTGGCCATTCCAGATTTCTCGCTTTCTAGCTCTCTGTCTCTCTCTGTCTTTCTGGTGAGCATACGTACCCTATAGCAAAAAAAAAACTCTCAAAAAAAAAAAAAAGAATTGCAGTGTAATTTATTGGAGTGTTCCCTTGTGCTTGCTTGTTCTCTCTCTGACTCTTTCTCTTTCCCACCTTCTGGCAAGCATATGTGCTCTCTGGTAATTAAAAATTTTTTTCACCCAGCCACATTCTGATAAGCTGGTTTCTATATTGTCTGCTTACAGGGGGAAAAACTTCTTGGTATTTTGACTGCTCCTGGCCATGCTATGACCTGGATACAACCATCCCCATGTTATTCATTGGGACCTTTGGACAAAAGCAGTAGAAAACCATCCTGAGGGACCAGGTGGTGGCGCAGTGGTAGCCCAACTGGAGCCACATAGAAAATGTCCTGGATTTGTATTCCAGGACATCCTTGCGCACACCAGGCACACATGTGCCCATGATCAAGACTGGGGATGGATCATGGCATGAAGACCCTACTGGGTCTTCCATGTCCCTCTGTCTCTCACATGAATGAATGAAATCAACTTAGAAAGAAGAATAAAAGCCTCTCCCCACCCTTTTTCTTTTTGCCAGAGGTTGCATGTACTTGCCAAAGAGAGAGGGGAAGTGAGAAGGCACATTTTCCCCTCACCCTCTCCATGAGAGTGTTTACACCACAATCCCTTCTCCTCTATCATTTCTCCAAAAAGTCAAGACTTCAGGCACACACATGAACATAGCATGTTTTTTTGTTTGTTTTTTCGTGTGTGCGTGTTTTAAGAGGTTTTTGCTATAGGGCACATGCACTCGCCAGAAAGACAGAGACAGACAGAAAGCGAGAAATCCACCCCCGGGGGGGAAGGCCATGCTGCATCCCTTCTCTTCCATTCTCCTCTCAGGATCTTAGGCAGTCATGCACACACACATGTGCCTGGCATTAGTTTAAACCACTTGGTCCGGGACTCAAACTGCAGTTGACTACGTGGGAGTCCAGTGACATAACCATTACACCATCTGCTAGTCCCCAAACTCAACCTGTTTTTCAAACTGTTGGGGCAGAAACTCAAACCATGGTCAGCCACGTGGAATCTGGTTGCCAATGCACAACGTTTAACCACTGTACCACAAGGATGGCCCAAAAGCCCTCTGAAAATAGGTAAGGTAAAAGAAGAGCTGGTTGGAAGGGTATAGAGGTATCACAATCAAAGTGGGAGGTTGAGGAGCAGCTGGAAGTTGGGAAAATAGTAGCCAGGGACTTGCAAATCACCAGAACTCTCACCACACTGCTTCTGTCTGCATAACAATTTCATTCTCTTTCACTCACATGAACCAGAGACAGTCTAACTCATTCTTCCTAAAATTCAAAGCTCCTGGGAAAGGTGCTGATTGACTGGCCCATCGGGACCAATCCACTGTAGCCAGGGCCATGGCAGCTTCCAGAACTCCCACACAGATGGAGGGTGTAAGGGAAGGAGCATTTTCTTAATGAATAAGGAGGCTATTCCCAGAAGGCAAAAGTGCCGGGTAGTCACACAGTAGATTCATACTCTAAAAGGTGATCTTGCATAGGCCAAGACAAGTTTAGGAGTCCTCAGGGACATGAAGAGCAAGTTATCTTCAACAGTGGAGAATCAGCCACAAGTAAGTTCTGAGAGAAATTTCAAGAGGTGGCTGTCCGGTCAAAAAAGGACACCACTGAGAAGTTGCTCCAAGAAGTCTGTATACTTACCCCCTTTCCAACCAAAACATTTGAAAGTGTGCAATAAATTAAGCATTCTATAAAGTATTTTATTGGGTCATTGGAAAAGTCATGACGTATTTTGCTATGTTTTTCTATGCAAAAATGTGTCATGACTCTCCCAATGACCCAATAATTTGATTCACATAGTTCGTTTTTTTCCCTTCTGTCTAAAATACATTTTAGATTAGGCAGGGAGACACACGAATTTGAGGAAGAAGAGAGGAAACAGCATGGCCCTCAGCTGGTTCCCCTTGAGCCCTGCGTTTCCCTTTTCTGAACCCTTCAGTACCCCCCTATTCCTGCCTCCTCTTACCTCTGCCAGTATAACATATAAGCAAGGAAATAAGAAACAAAAGCAGTGCCTACCTTGCAGCATAAGTGCCATGAATATTTTTCCAGATTCCATCATCTCTGCCAACATTGTGCCAAAGAAATAAAGGCCCAGCATCAACAATGCAAATGCTGAACAGCTGAATCAGTTAGGGAAAGTAGTTTCTATCTCAAAAGGAGGCATTCTTGGCCTCTGAAGAATTGGCATCTCCAATGCATCATACAAACTGATTTGTTTAAGCCTTACAATCTCCTAACTCTACCTCTAGAAGGCAGAAATGTAACTACATTGTAACAGTTAAGTGGAATCTAAAGAAATTTCCCTGGAGAAGTACAATTGCAGAGTGGAGTCTGAGGTAAATAAGGGCACAGATTTGTAGACAAAGGCAGCACAGGACAGGCCAAGGACTAGGAGGGCTTTGTGTGTGTGTGTGTGTGTGTGCGATTGTTTTTTATATTTGAGGTCAGTTTTATTTGTGAGACACAGAATTCTACGGATTATGTAGAGTCAGGGCATTTATAGAATCTCCACAGAGGAAAAGCACATTTTGGACCAATCTCAAGGATTAATGTCAATCCTTTTCCACATAGTTCTCTTGAGATGTTTAGTTCTAGCACTACGTTTTATTTACGAAATCTGTTTCCAACCCTTGAAGAAGTGTGTGTCTCTCTCCACAATCTAGGCCTCTCTTTAAAGTGGACAGCATGACACCCCTGGGGAGTATTAGAAACCCTTTGGAACTAAGTTTTATTTCATGGAAATCGCATATCCTCAAAAGCTGGGATATAAATTGACACCAATACCACCTTGATGCCATAGAATATATGAAACATAAGAATGAAATACAGGGAGAAAAACCGTATTAAGAACCACTGAAAGAATCCTGCAAATCACGTGTGCTTGCTTA
Organism: Tupaia belangeri chinensis; assembly: GCF_000334495.1. Lineage (NCBI taxonomy): Eukaryota > Metazoa > Chordata > Mammalia > Scandentia > Tupaiidae > Tupaia > Tupaia belangeri. The sequence continues at coordinate 1,170,803 of NW_006160154.1, read as the reverse complement.
GCACAGTAGCTTAGAAATAAAAGAATTAACAACAAATGTTCCACAAGATGGCACCCTTGCTTTTCCAAAATTTATCTTCCTCACGCACCAGCCATGACCTTTTTCAGAAAAACCAAGCATGTGATGAGGAAGATATATAGAAAATTACTCATTTTCACAGCGTCCTCAGCCTAACCTGCCGGCGGCAAAATCAGAGCACCCCTAATTCCAAGTCTAAGAAGCCCCACCCAGAGCTGGCCCCTGCATCTTGCTAAACTGCCATGGCTCGTGGTTCTAAGAAGCATCTGAAGTGGGCAGCAGCTCCAAAGCACTGGATGCTGGATAAACTGGCCGGTGTGTTTGCCCCTCATCCATCCACTGGTCCCCACAAGCTGAGGGAATGTCTTCCTCTCATTTTCCTAAGGAACAGACTTAAGTATGCTTTAACAGGAGATGAGGCATAGAAGATCTGCTTGCAGCGGTTCATTAAGGTTGATGGCAAAGTCCATACTGACGCAACCTACCCTGCTGGTTTTATGGATATCATCAGCATTGACAAGACTGGAGAGAATTTCCGTCTGATCTATGACACCAAGGGTCATGTTGCTGTCGTCATATTATACCTCAGGGGACCCAGTACAAGTTGTGCAAAGTGAGGAAAATCTTTGTGGGCATAAAAGGAATCCCTCATCTGGTGACCCATGATGCTCGTACCATCAGCTACCTGGATCCTCTCATCAAGGTGAACGACACCATTCAGATTGACATGGAGATAGGCAAGAGTTCTGATTTCATCAAGTTCGACACTGGTAACTTGTGTATGGTGACAGGAGGTGCTAACTTGGGAAGAATTGGGGTGATCACCAACAGATAGAGACATCCTGGCTCTTTTGATGTGGTTCATGTGAAAGATGCCAATGGCAATAGCTTTGCCACTCGGCTCTTCAACATTTTTGTTATTGGCAAAGGCAACGAGCCATGGATTTCTCTTCCCCGAGGAAAAGGTATCTGTCTCACCATTGCTGAAGAGAGAGACAAGAGACTGCCTGCCAAACAGAGCAGTGGGTGAAACAGTCTCTAGATTTTATGTTGGAGATGTCTTCATACTTAATTAAAGATGGTATAGCATTAAAAAATATATAGTTAACATAAGTAAATGAAAATTAAAAGATATCCTGTTTAGATGTCATTTTGTCTGTAACTCTTTTTTTTTTTTTTAGCCAGAGGAGGATGTACTATTGAATTGGAAAATACAGTTCCCTACCCTAATAAACTTTGTAGAGTCAGAAGAAAAAAGAAAAAAAAAAAGAAAGAAAGAAAATTACTTAATTAATTATTTCAAAGAAAGATTGACTTACTGTAGAAGCATTGTGGGAGACTTTGGGCTGGCATGCCTTAGCTAAATATTTACCAGCTCTTAGGGAAATGAACAACAAATCCGTACCCACATTTACCACTAGCACATGCTGTTTGTGTTTGGCCAGGAAGGAAATTAATCTTTGGAATCTCTAGGCAACACTTTGGTTGTGTTCTAAGTTATTTCATCAACATCATCAGTATCAAATATTTATTGAAACCTGCTTTGTTCAGTGTAGTCTGCTGTGTGCTAGACTTCCAGGGAGTCTCTTTCCAGAAGGAAAAAGTGGATGGAAATATTTTACATTTAACACTTATAACATCTGGATTTGCATCATACTTAAGACATTCAGCATATGAGCTCTCCCAAACTACAGAATTTTATGATCCAAATGTAATTAAATGTAATGTAAATCCAAATGTAATGTTCATTGCAGCATTATTTCAAAGAATACAAATTTGGGAACAAAATGAATGTCCAGTACCATGAAAATGATACTGCGCTGTAGCTGTACAGTGGACTTTCAGGCAGCTGTTCATGGTGAGCGAATGAAGTTACACG
>NW_006160154.1:1166995-1168632 GCF_000334495.1 Tupaia belangeri chinensis | reverse complement strand
CGACGCTCCTGTTTTCTAAGCTATTGTCTCTTCCATACACACTGCGCTTTATGATGCTTGGGCTGCTCAGGGACCAAAGAAAGGCCAGTTCCTATTTGCCTGCTGGTGGCGTTGTAGGCTCTGCAAGAGGGGACGGGAGAGTGTGCCTACAGGCATGGAGGCGGGCGAACACTTTATCCTTTCTGTGTTGTTTGTGTCCACAACCTCGGCTTTCATCCTGGCAGCAGTTGGTACCAGTCTCTGCTTTTTTTGCTCTGTTTTTCGCACTCCCCAAAACAGCCTCATTGTGTCCTCCCTCCCCCTCTCTGAGGTACCAGCACCAGCCGCCAGGCCCCCCTCCCTTCAAGCTCCTAGATGTAATATCCCCATTTCCCTTCGTGCCCCAGCCCAGTGGCAGTTGTTGGGGCATCGACTTTCTCTGTTACCCTGGTGCCCTCTTCGGTTTTTCTAGTTCTCTATCACCTGTTTAACCAATTCCTTCTATGGCATTTTCCCTTTTGAAATACTTCATGTGGATCGTGACCAATAACAATGACCATGTTCCAGAGACTATGGACACGTAAGATAGACTCATACATAATACACACATGAGGATATATGTATATAGAAAAAGCATGACTAGCCCTCATTTCAAGTTACTTGTCATTGGTTTATCCAACTAATATAATGTAGCGCCTCTTTTTTTTTTTGGAGGCTTTTTTTTTTTTTTTTTTTTTTTTTTTTTTAGGGCACGTGTGCTCACCAGACAGACAGAGAGACAGAAAGTGGAAAATCACCGCCCAGGGGGGATGGCCACACTGCATTCCCTTCTCCTCCATTCTCCTCTCGGGATCTTGGGCACGCATGCACACGCACCCGGCGTGAGTTTTAAGCCACCGGGTACGGGACGCGAACCGTGATCTGACTACATGGGAGTCCAGTGACATAGCCATTACGCTAACTGCTGGTCCCGATGTAGCGCTTCTTATGTGCCTGGCCATGTGCAGGGCTTACAACGGTAAGCAAAACAGAACTAGTCCCTTCTTCAGAACACTTGCAGGCTGAAGAAAGTGGGTCTTCCATTAAGTAATTATACTGAAGGAAAGAACCTCAGAATGGCATGTGAGGATTTAACACAAACAGGCTGCATGACTCTAAGGATTGTTCCTAATGTAGTCCCCACCCACCATGACATACTCAAGAGCTTGGCATCTGCCACTCTCAGTGGACAGCATATCTACTCTGCCTTTTTTTTTTTTTTAAAGTATTTGTGTTTATTCTTTTTTTTTTTTTTTAATTTGACCAGAGACAGACACACACACACAGAGAGAGAAGGTGAGAAAGCAAGCCACCAGGTCCAAGACTCAAACCATGGTCGGCCATGTGGGAATTTCCAGCACCTTAACCACTATGCCACCTGCTGGTCCCTACTCTGCCTTTGTTTACTAGGAGTCATCAATTCTTAATTCAAACTGATGCCAGAGGGGACCAGTGGGTGGCGTGGTTGTTAAGATGCTGGACGCTTCCACATGGTTGACCATGGTTCGAGTCCTGGACCTGGTGGCTTGCTTTCTCACCTTCTCTCTCTGTGTGTGTGTGTGTCTGTCTCTGGTCAAATTAAAAAAAAAAAAAAAAAAAAAAAAAAAAAAAAAAAAAAA
>NW_006160154.1:1162803-1166979 GCF_000334495.1 Tupaia belangeri chinensis | reverse complement strand
TAAATAATTATTTAAAAAAAGAAAAAAAAAAGTGATCCTGGAAAGATAGTATAGCAATAGAGATGGCGTGGATACATAATGTTTTCTAAAAACGTACTCTTCTCTGTTCTTTAAACCCTTGCTTCCAGGTAACTTGTGATGTCAGTCATTGTATCCAATAACAGCAGCTGAGCGTACCCTTTCCCAGTTGCCTAAGTGTGATCAATAACCCATGCCTGGACCAATCAATGAACAAGTGTCATGAAGCTTTCTGGGGGGGACAAACATCTAGAAATGCAGAAACAATAAGTCTAAGCAGTTAGAAACTTACATCATGGGGCCAGCAGGTGGCATGGTGATTAAGGTAGCTGGACTCCCACATGGCTGACCATGGTTTGAGTCCTGGACCTGGTAGCTTGCTTTATCACTTTCCTTCTCTCTCTCTGTGTCTCTCTGATCAACTCCAAAAATGAAAGTAAAATTAAAATAATGACAATTAATAAAATTAAAATAATTCTTAAAAAAAAAAAAAAGAAAGAAACTTACATTGTAATCAGGGTTAGGAGTCCATGTAGGTATCACCCCAGCATGACAGAAATCTCTAACCCCCCCTTGTGCTTGTATTTCATTAGTCAGGAAACAGATCATTAGACAACCATGCAGCAAAGAAAACTAAAAAGAATTTGCTTCTGTCTAGGTCTGCCAATGGATGCTAAAATTCGTGAGAGAAACTTTATAGAGAAACAGGATCTCTGCATAGATACTTATTAATTGCTGTAATGGTTGAGAGACTCCTTGATATTCCTCCCTCCAGGATGTGGAACTTAATTGTTCTCCTTTGAATATAGCTGAAGTTAGTGACTGTGTTCTAATAAATAGTATAAGAAAAGGAAAATATTGCAGATTTACTTTAGAGACAGTACCTTAACCAAATGATCACGGTTAACCTCATCATTAAAAAGTCATGCCAATATCATGTGCCCCCTGATATATGCCATGAGAGAGCACATCACCCTGGCTTTCTTGCCCAAAGTCCATAACCCAAATTTAGTCATGAGAAAACATCAGACAAACCCAAACTGAGGAAACATTTCACCAAGAAATGGACCAGTACTGTTCTTTTTCTCTTTTTAGATTTTTGCTATAGGACATGTGCACCTGCTGGAAAGACAGAGAGAGGGAGAAATCACTCCCAGGAGTGATGGCCACACCACAATCCCTTCTCCTCCACTTTCCTCTTGAGATATTGGGCACACATGGATAGGCACCTGGCATGAACTCCAAGCCACCTGAACTTGAATCATAGTCGGCCATGTGGGAGTCCAGCGCCTTAATCACCATATCATTGCTCACCCACACCTCTTCTCTCTCTCTTTTTCAAAAGAATTATTTTATTTAACTTTATTTATTTATTTTAATGTGACCATAGAGGAGCAGAGAGGGAGACAGAGAGAGAGACACAGAGGGAGAGAGAGAGAGAGAGAGAGACAGAGAGAGACAGAGAGAGAGAGAGAAATCAAGTCGCCAGGTCTGGGACTCAAACCACAATCGGCCATGTGGGAATCCCGTGTTCTTAACCACCACACCACCTCCCGGCCCCACAGCTCTTCTTTTTAATGATGAAAGAAAGTATTTTTATTAAAAAAAAACTTTGGTTTTTGAGGGCCCAAAAATATTTTAAAATTGTAAATTGGCAAACTATAATTATATAAATGGAGTGTAAAGTGATGTTATGATAGAAACAATATGGAATGATTAAATCAAGCAAATTAACAAGCCAATCACATAAAAAAGAGAGATTTTTGCTACAGGGTGTGTGCACTCACTGGAGAGACAGAGAGATGAAGAGAGAAAAAATAAGAAATAACCCCCTGGGGAGATGACCACACCACAATCCCTTCTCCATTCTCCTCCTGGGATTTGGGGCATGCACACACACACATGCCTGGTGTGAGTTTCAAACTGCCAGGCCCAGGACTTAAACCATGGGCAGCCATGTGGGAGTCTAGTGCCTTAACCACTATGCTACCTGCTAGCCGCACATCAAATATTCTTTGTGGAGAAATTATTTGAAATTTATTCTCTTTGCAATTTGGAAATACACAATATATTATTATTAACTACAGCCACTGTGCTGTAATAGATCACTAGAACTTACTCTACCAGTGTAATAGAAACTCTGTACCTTTTGACTAACTCCTTGTTCTCCCCACCCCTTGCTGTTGGTAACCACCACTCTGCCCTCTGCTTCTGGGAGTTTGATTGCTTTAGATTACACTTTTAAATTAGAACATGCAGTATTTGTCTCTCTGTGCCTCTGACCAGGACATTTCAAAAGTATCTTGCCATGCAAAAGAAGGGAAAAAAAGACACAGCAACCAGGGACCAGAGGAGACGAGAAGATGTGTAAAAAATACTTTCTATCTCCAAGAACCTTACAAGATAGTAGGCAAAATAACAAGAGTCAATTAGTGTCAAAAATATTATATGCGTTTCTATGTATTGGATTGTATGCCCCCAAAAGATATGCTGAAGTCCTAATCCCCAGTAATTCAGAATGTGACTTTATTTAGAAATAGGATCATTATTGGACCAGCAGTTGGCATAATATCTTCTCATATTGGATGTGTTTGCCAGAAAGATACAGAGAGACAGAAAGTGAGAAATCACCCCTCCAGGGGGTATGGCCACACTGCAATCCCTTCTCCGTTCTCCTCTCGGGATCCTGGGCATGCACACATACACGCCTGGCGTGAGTTTCATGCCTCTGGGTCCAGTACTCAAACCATGGGCAACCATGTGGGTGTCCAGTGACAACCGCTACACCATCTGCTGGCCTCACTAATAAGACTTTTAAGGCATAAAATCGGAGATAACAGACTATACATGGTATGTCTGTGCACACGCACACTAGAGAGTGTTTGCACTCACCAGAGAAAGACTGAGAAAGAGAGAGAGAAGAGGGAGAGAGAGAAAGGGAGATGAGAAAGCATCCCTCTACCCCCATGGGGATGCTTATGCTGTAGTCTCCTCCATTTCCTCCTTTCAAGATTTTGGGCATGTACACATGCACACACATGGACCTGGCGTGTTTCTCAACCCACTGAGTCAGGGATTTGAACACCTTGGTCAGCCATGTGGAATCCAGCTGCTTTAACCACCAGGCCACAGAACTGGCCCTATTCATATTTCACTACTTCAAGCAGTAGTGTGCAGTAGTTAAATAATGATTACTTGTGTTTGCTATCTTGTATTGTACTACAAAGGGAGCTGACTTCTTCAGAGACACTGTAGTGAGCAGTATCTAGTTAAAACCTAGACTAACCAAAACAGACATGCTAGTAACAGAAACTGTTATTAAGAATGCCTCTGGGGGGGCAGCAAGTGGTGTAGTGGCTAAGGCACTGGACTTCCCTATGGTTCAAGTCCTGAATCTGGCAGCTTGAAACTCACATCTGGTGTGTGTGCATGCATACCTAAAAATCTCAACAGGAGAATAGAGAAGGACTTGCCATGTGAGCATTCCCCCCGCCCTGCGGGAGGAGTGTATGATTTCTCACTTTCCTTTTCCAGTGAGTGCACACGCCCTATAGCAAAAACCTTTAAAAAGAAAAAGAATGCCGCCTGGAATTGCTAATAGTGCTTTTGACCTTGCATTATGATGTCTTCACAGTGACGCTTCTAGGTTCTACAATATTATGATTACAGTCATTGCTTAGCAATTTCCAGTTGTAAATAAATAACTGAAATTTCAATAGTTCTTGGTGGGGAGGGAGTGCAGGGAGAGAGCCGTTTACATGTCCCCTTTCTCACAACTCCATCTAAAATGTGGCTCCAAATCAAACTGATTACACATGGCTTTCATCCAAAAGGCATACACCGGTCTGCAAAAATGAGAGGTTCCACCTGAAATAAGGACTATATTCTTCCAAAGCACAGGGATTCCCAACAGGAGACGCACACCTGGAGGAGTCATAACGGTTATAGTCGAAACATCCCAACTAGTCCGGGTCTGGTCCCATGTACCTCCGAGCTCCAAACAGAGTCCCAAGGTCCACACATCAGCTAAGAATCAGTTCTAGTAGCCTCCCTCCCGGCTTGAGACTCGAATCACAAATCCATTCCTGTCCCTCTCACCCATCTAGGGGGTGTATTCTTTTAGGTGGGCCCCCCTCGCCCCAGCCACACTGTCCTTCC
>NW_006160154.1:1134705-1162284 GCF_000334495.1 Tupaia belangeri chinensis | reverse complement strand
TGGTGCCCCGCCTGGCCCCCCCCTGCCGCACCGGCCGCTTTGTTCCAGCCCCGCGGCGCGGCCTTGGGGTGCCCTCGGGCTCCTCGATCCGCCCCGCGGCCTCTGGGCTGCGGGTCTGGGCCCAGAGAGGCCCGAGAGCTTCCTGGTTTCTACGGTCACCAGGCGCTCCTTATCCTTCTGTGAAGGAATGTTCCGCAAGGTGTTTTCTTCCGACTGAAGTTGTTGAGCTTCGTATAAGGTTTAGTGAGTGTGTGTTAAGCCTTTTTTACATTTCTTAAGTTTTTTCGAATGAAACCATGTGTTAAGAGATTTCTTGTTTTGGTCCAAACAGCGCGAGAAGAAAAGCCTTTCCCCGAAGAGCCCGCTGTTTGGGGGAGGGGTGGGAGGGAGGTGTGTCTCCCGGTGGCCTCTGGCCATAGGCGGCTCAGGTATGAGGGACCAGTGAGCGCCCACTTCTGATTTTTGGTGGGACTTAACCCACTTTAAAGTTGATCTGTGTCAAGTTTGAGTACAGCGATTGGTACAAAATGTTTTAAGATGGGAAACTTGGGACGATCCACAGCCTGATTATCTTTTCTTGGTTGTTTATTTTGGAGGTTTACATTTCTTATGCCTGCGGATTTGAAGATCTTGTTTTATTTTCATTACTTCCATTTCCTTGATTAGTTCTTAGATTAGTCCAATTCTTTTTTTTTTTAAAGAATTATTTAGCTTTATTTATTCATTCATTTATTTCATTTTTTTAAAAAAAATCTGACCAGAGAGGGACAGAGCGAGAGAGAAAGAGAGAGGGAAAGTGAGAGAGCAAGCCTACAGGTCCAGGACTTGAACCGTGGTCGGCCATTTGGGAGTCCAGCGTCCTTAACCACCACGCCACCTGCTGGCCCCATATTAGTCCAATTCTTATCTGGTTCCTGGAATAACACTGAAGTACATTTCAAGGATTTAACCTAATGGTTTTAATAGGTTTTTAAGATTCAAGGAAATTGCTTGCTGTTAATTTAAACAATGTTTTAATTAACACAGAGGGCACCTCTGTGTTTGTGATATTGAATAATAGCTTCAGATTTCTCTGTCTCAAGTAAATTTTTTATAGCCGGTGAGTGCACACTTACACTGGCTTCTGGGTTGTTATATGTTTGCTGCTTGTATTCAGTTTTTTATAAAACTCTAGGACCAAATGGTAAATGGTATTTGTAAAAGCAGTCTTTGGTATTCCAGAAAGATCCTAGTCCTCAGACTGAATCCAGAGTTATCTGAAGGACTGCTGTTAATGTTCTTTGAGAAAAGAACCACATGAGATAAATGTCATTGTATGAAAAGTTGTACCACCCATTCCTTCTGAAAGTTGTATAGCTGTTAACCAACTAGTTGGTTAAAACTAGTTCTGTACAAGGAAGAAAATGCTTGGCTTAGAAGGCTTAAGGGTAGGCTATTTTTTTTAATGAACCATTTAATTTTTAAAATAATTATTTAATTCTATTAGTTGTTGTTATTATTATTATTAATTTGGCCAGAGAGAGAGAAAGCAAGCCACTAGGTTCGGGACTCGAACTGCAGCCAGCCATGTGGGAATCCAGAGCCTTTTACCACCATACCACTTGCCGGCCTCTGAACTGTTTAATTTTATTGATTATTATTATTTTTTAAAATTTGCTAAAGGGCACATACGCTCACCAGAGAGAGAGAGAGAGAGAGAGAGAGAAAGGGAGAAAGCAAGCTGTCAGGTCTGGGACTTGAACCATGGTCAACCATGTGGGAGTCCAGAGCCTTAACTAACATGCCATGCACTGGCCCAAGGGTAGATTTTTAAAATAAAATATCTCTTAAGAAAATTACCTTGCACCCAAAGAATGCTTCAATTTGAGGAAAAGAGGGGACCAGCAGTTGGCATAGTGGCTATGTTGCTGGACTTCCACGTAGTCAACCGTGGTTCGAGTCCCGGACCCAGTGGCTTAAACTCATGCTGGGCACATGTGCGTGCATGCCCGGGAGGAGAATGGAAGAGAAAAGATTGCAGTGTGGCCTTTCCCCCTGGGGAGTGATTTCTCACTTTCTGTCTCTGTCTCTCAAATAAAAAGTTTTTTGAGGAAAACTATCCCTTGTTGGTAGGCCTAAAATAAGTTAGTTGCAGAATACATTTCCAAACTGTTAAAGAGAGGTAGTCTGTTGAGCTAGTCCCATCCTTTTGAATACCAGAATGTTCGCTAAAAAATGATACTGTAATCAGTTAGGTTTGATATTTCTTGAGGCTATTTCCAGAAAATGATAGTGATCCTATTCTCATCACCTAAGGGTACTTATTTTATCTTCTTGTTTATTCTAAAATGGGCATTTATTCCAAAAGTTGTATCATTCCTATCTAATTTGGTCAGAAGATGATTCTTCCCTATTTGTTGGGAATCCACAGTGGTTTTATTCAAAACCTTCTGAAAGAACATTAAAAATGTACATTTATGTTAAGATTGCATAGCTTACCTATTGAAGGTTTTTGGCAAAAATATCAAAAGGTGAGGTCAAACAATGCTGTCAAACGTTTCAAACTGTTCCTGATTTCTTTCTTCCCATCAGATGAAGAAAGCAAAATGAATGTGCACTGAGAAGTGCTGCATGCTAGTGGGGATAGAGGGGATATTTCATTCACTCTCTTTTAATTCTCCCAGTATCTCAAAGCATAGGTGTCTCTACAGATGTGGGAAGTGAGAGCCTGAGTAAATGGGTCCTTTGGTTAGGTCACAAAATTGTTGACTATAATTGTTTGGTCCATAATGAGGTGAGGGGACTAAAGTAATTGCCATTTTTGAAGATCACTTAGGCTTTTGGGATATCCTTTGGAGATTACACTCTAGGATTTCATTAAGTTAAAACATTCTATAACAATTAAGGCCCAGTGCCTGCCAGAATTTAAAATACTTGTTGGTGAAAGGTTTTACATAGGCGACTACATTTAGTACTTCTTTTTATTTTATTTTTAAGAGAGATTTTTGCTATAGGGCATGTGTGCTCGCCAGAGAGACAGAAAGCAAGAAATCATCCCTCAGGGGGAATGGCCACACTGCAGACCCTTCTCTTCTCAGGATCTTGTGCATGTATGCATGCACACGTGCCCAGTGTGTTTTTTAAGCCACAGGGTCCAGGATTTGAACTGCATTTGACTACATGGGAGTCCAGTGATGAAACCATTATGCCATCTGCTGGTCCCTACACTTAGTACTTCTAAGTTACATGATATTTTTTCTTTTAAATTATATATTTATTTAATTTTGTTATTTTTTTAATTTGATCAGAGAGACAGAGAGAGAGAGAGAGAGAGAAAGGAAGGAAGAGTGAGAAAGCAAGGTGTCAGGTCTGGAACTCAGACTGTGGTCAGTCATGTGGGAGTCCAGAGCCTTAAACCAACCACACCACCTGCCAGCCCCCTATGCTACATGATTTTAACTGGAGAGAATTTGGGAGGTCTGCAGGTCACCGGGCTGTATGATGGTTTAGCATAAAAGTACGTTCATTTTTGTATTAAACTTTAAACTCCTTACATTTATTTGTTTTCATAAGCACTGACCTGCCCACTGGAATCTACAGATAATATAACTTATAGAAGGGCTTTAAATTGAAGGAAGTATGAGTTTTACTTAAAGTACTTGTTTTAAAATTTTTGTAGAAATTTCTTAGCTTTTGGTATTCTTTATCAAACTAGAAGGAGAGGAGGATTATATTTTTATACATGTGTATTAACTCATTTAATCCTTATAATAACCCCCATAAGGTTAAGTAGTTTGTCCAGGGTCAAAGAGCCAGTATATAGAGTAATCAGAATTAGAATTAGAACTCAAGCAGTTTGGCTCCAGAGTCCTTGGTTTTGAAATGAGCTATTATGCAGTGGATGATTAGACAACTTGGTTACCCAGATCTGGACACTCTGGGCAGGTTTCAGTCCTATCTATGATCCCCTTATATAAAATAGTTCTTTTTTTTTTTCTTTTTTTGGAGAGGTTTTTGTTTGTTTGTTTGTTTCTTTTTTTTTTTTTCCTGCTATAGGGCACGTGCGCTCGCCAGACAGACAGACAGAAACATAGAGACAGAAAGCGAGAAATCACCCCCCAGGGGGGATGGTCACTCCACAATCCCTTCTCCTCCATACTCCTCTCGGGATCTTGGGCACGCATGCACACGTGCCCGGTGTGAGTTTTAAACCACCGGGTCCGGGACGTGAACTGCGGTCGACTACGTGGGAGTCCAGCGACATAGCCATTATGCTAACTGCTGGTTCCCAAAATAGTTTTTTTCCTATAAGACAGCAACATAAGATTCTTAAATATCTTAGACAATAAAAATACCTAGCTGTAGTAAGTTCTCGGTCATTTGGACAAATTGTTTATTACCAAGATGCCCTCGTTTCATTGTAGTTTCTATAACTTCATAGTTTTGTAGTTACACAAACACACATACACAAATGCACGTGCATGCGTATATATACATATTATGCACATTCTGTCTCACTGGGAGTAGTTAATATTGAGAACAAAATGAATAAGAAGTGATGGCTATTTCAGAGGTTATATATAGAGATGTAAAAATTTAGTAATCAGTTATACTAGACTTTGATTTTAAATTAGACTGAAATTCCCCTTTGATGTTTTTTTTTCCAAAGCTGATATATAAAAATACTTAGTAATGCGTTGATTGAATAACCTTTCTCTTTGGTCAAGAAGATTATTTTTGAGGAAAATGTTACTTCAGGTTCCCAGGATTTTATCAGGTTTTATTATTATTTTTCAGATAATTTTGAACTATTAGTGGTAGGTATATACCTCTCTCTTGGCTAGTAGATCTTATAACTTTGAGGTTTTAGAGAAGATCCCTTTTACTTCTGAGGAAACTATTGTTCAGAAGAGCAACATGGTTTGTCCAAAGATGGATATACCTTTTATCTTCTTTCAGACAGAAATACGTAGAATGGGATTGTAATGGTACTGTAATACTTTCTTGTATTTCCTTCATAACTACTTCACATTTAGAATGAGGCAAATTAATAATTTTAATACATCGTTGTCTTGACAAACTTGACTCTAAACTGTTTTGTTGATATCAAAAGAAGCAGCCTTTGCTTCCATTGATTTTCCTCCGTTTTTTCCACTTCACTGATTTCTTGTCTGATCTTTTTTTTCTGGTTTTTTTTTTTTTTCAGAATGATTTTTAATTTAACTTTATTTATTTATTAATTCATTTCAGTTTGACCAGAGAGGGAAGAGCGAGAGTGAGATTGAGAGAGGGAAAGTGAGAAAGCAAGCTGCCAGGTCTGGGACTGAAACTGCGGTTGGACATGTGGGAGACCAGCACCCTTAACCACCATGCCACTTGCCAGCTCCTGATCTTAATTATTTTATTTATGCCTTAACTTTGGGTTTAATTTTCCCTTTTTCTAGTATTTAAATGTCGAAACCAGTCACTGATTCAAGGCCCTTCTTAGATAATTAATACTATAAATTTACCTCTAAGTGTTGCTTTAGTTTTTTTATCCCTTCAGTTTTGATTTACTGTATTCATTTGCATTTTATTAAAATTCTCTTCTTTTCTTTCTTTTTCTTTTTTCTCTTGGAGAGGCTTTTGCTACAGGGCTTGTGTGCTCACCAGAGAGACAGAGAGACAGAAAGTGAGAAATCACCTCTCTCCCCCCGGGGGGGGGGATGACCACGCTGCAATCCCTTCTCAATTCTCCTCTTGAGATCTTGGCACATGCATCTGGAGTGAATTTAAGCCACTGGGTCTGGAACTCAAACTGTGGTTGACTATGTGGGAATCCAGCGACATAGCCATTACACCAACTGCTCTTAAAATATTTTATTAAAATTATTTTCTATTTTCACCTTTGATTTCATCCTTGACCACGTGGGTTATTTTAGAATCAAGCAGTTTTTTTTTTTTTTTTTTTTTGGAGAGGTTTTTGCTATAGGGCGCGCGCGCTCGCCAGACAGACAGAGAGAGACAGAGAGATAGAAAGTGAGAAATCACCCCCCAGGGGGGATGGCCATGCCGCAGTCCCTTCTCCTCCATTCTCCTCTGGGGATCTTGGGCACGCACGCACACACGCCCAGCGTGAGTTTAAGCCACCAGGTCCGGGACGCGAACCACGGTCGACTACGTGGGAGTCCAGCGACATAGCCATTACGCTAACTGCTGGTCCCAGAATCAAGCAGTTATTTGAAGATTTTCCAAACTCCTGATTTCAAATTTAATTTCCACGTGTTCAGAGAATATAGCTGTATGACTTCCATCCTTTAAACTATATTCAGTCCTGTTTTGTGGAACGTAATGTTGTTTGTCTTGGTAATGTTGCTTGTACACTTGAGAAAAATGTCTTCTGTGTTCAACAGTTTTTGTTTGATGAGTGTTGCTGGGTGGAGTATTTATTATGTCAATACTCCATAAGTATCAGTTAAGACAAGTTGGTAGTATTGTTCAAATCTTTTATATTCTTGCTTTATTATTTTGTTCTCTTAATTATTGAGGGTTATAACTATCATTGTGGATTTGTTCATATCACACTATAGTTAGTTTTTTTCCACATGTATTTTACAGCTTTGTAATCAAGTGCATAGAACATGTTAAGATTTTTTAAATTTTATTTTTCTTATATTTTTGTAAGTATTTGATCACTGTATACCATTTGGCTTGTAGAACATGTAGGATTTTTATGTCTGCCTGATAAATTGGCTTATTTATCATTATGAAATGACTTTTTTATCCTAGGTGGTATTATTGCTCTAAAATCTACTTTGGCAGATATTAACATTCCCACTAATCTTTCTTTTGATTAGTGTTGGTATGTTATATCTTTGTCCTTTTCCTTTTTAAAAATTTTTGCTATAGGGCATGCACATGTGTCAGCGAAACAGTTTTTAAGAGAGAAATTATCCCCCAAGGGGGGTGGCCAAACTGCAATCCTTTGTTCTCCATTCTCCTCCAAGGATTTTGGGTATACATGCATATAAACCTAGCATATTTCTCTCTCTCTCTTTTTTTTTTTTGGAGAAGTTTTTGCTATAGGGTATATGTGCTCACTGGAGAGACAGAGACAAAGAGATAGAAAGCAATAAATCCCTTTTCTTCTATTCTCCTCTCGGGATTTTGGGCATTCATGCATACATGCACCCAGTGTGAATTTCAAGCTATCCAGCTTAAGGCTTGAACCTTGGTTGGCCATGTGGGAGTTCAGTGCCTACACAACCTGCTTGCCCTCCACCCAAAATATATTTCAAGCCTCTGAGTCTGTGACTTGAACTGTGCAGTCAGCCATGTGGGATTCAGTTGCCTTTACCACCAGGCCACTGACTGGCCCTGTCTATTTACTTTAAATCCACTGTGTCTTTATATGTATATTTAAAATGTATTTCTCATAAGCTCCTTGCTTTTTCTACTCGATCTGAAAATCTCTTGTCTTGGGACCAGCAGTTAGTGTAATGGCTATGTCGCTGGCCTCCCATGTAGTCGACTGTGGTTTGAGGCCTGGACCCGGTGGCTTAAACTCACGCCAGGCGTGTGTGCATGTGTGCCCAAGATCCCGAGAGGAGAATGAAGGAGAAGGGGATTGCAGTGTGACTACCCCCCTGGGGAGTGATTTCTCGCTTTCTGTTTCTCTCTCTCTCTGGCGAGCGCATGTGCCCTATAGCAAAACACCTCTCCAGAAAAAGAAAAAAAAATAAATATAAGAAAATAAAAAATCTTTTGTCTTTTAATTAATGTTTTTGAGCATTTACATTTAATGGGATTATTGACATAATTAAGTTTATAATTTGCTGTTGTCTTTTATATGTCATAATTTTTGTTCTCTTTCTTCCATCTTCCTTTGAAATTTTTCATTTTAAATTTTTATTTATTTTTAAATTTAGATGTTTTGTTTGTTCGCTGTTGGGTCCATGTGCTTGCCAGAGGGAGAAAGTGAGAAAACACTTCCGCGGGGTGGGTGGCCATGCCACAGTCCCTTCTCGATTCTCTCAGCATTTGGGGCACCATGTGTACATGTGCCTGGTGTGTTTTTCAAGTCACTGGTTCCAGGCCTCAAACTGCTTGGTCAGCTATGTGGGATCCAGCCACTTTAACCACTGTGACACCAGCTGACCTTAAATTTTATTTTCCAATGATTCTATTTTCCTTCTTTTATTAGCTTATTACCTGTAATTCTTTTTATTTTAATGACTACTTTAATGTTTATAGCATACATCTTCAACTTACCAGTACTTCAAGTACTTCTTCACATATGTACTTCATAAAATCATAATTCCATTCCTTCCGTCTCAGCCTTTCTACTATGTTGTCATATATTTTTTATGTTATAAACCTCACTTGATTGCTGTGTTTTTCAGTTTTTGTTATGTTTTTGCCATAGAGAGAGAGAGACAGAGGGAAAGTGAAAAATCACCCATCCCCTCAGTGAGGGCTGGCCACCATGCAATCTCATCTCCTTTATTCTCTTCTTGGGGGTTTGGGCACACATGCACACGTGTCCAGTGTGGTTTTTAAGCCACTGGATCTGGGATTTAGTTGGTGCAGCTGGCCATGTGGATCCAACTTCCTTAACTTCCATACCACCTGCTAGCTCCAGTATATTACCGTTAATTTGTTTTAAAATTTGATTTTGTTTTTAAAATATTTAAATAATGGGACCAGCAGTTAGCGTAATGGCTATGTCGCTGGACTCCCACGTAGTCGACCATGGTTCATGTCCCGGACCCGGTGGCTTAAAACTCACGTCGCGCGCGTGTGCGTGCGTGGCCAAGATCCCAAGAGGAGAATGGAGGAGAAGAGATTGCGGTGTGGCCATCCCCCCTGGGGGCTGATTTCTCGCTTTCTGTCTCTCTGTCTCTCTCTGTCTGGCAAGCGCACGTGCCCTATAGCAAAATAAACCTCTTCAAGAAAAAAAATTTAAATAATAAAAAAAAAATCTTATATGTTTCCTCATGTAGTTAACTATTTTTAGTGCTTTTTGTTCCTTTTTTGGATCTGATTTTTATTTGGGGTCATTTTCTTCTGTCTAAAAGATCTCCTTTACTTTATTTAAATTTTTTTTCTTGAAGAGGTTTATTTTGCTATAGGGCACATGCACACACACAGAAAGAGAGGGGAAGTGAGAAAGCAAGCCACCAGGTCCAGGACTTGAACTGTTGTCTGCCATGTGGGAGTGTCCAGCGCCTTAATCACCATGCCACTTGCTGGTTCCCTACTTTATTTTTTTAAAGAATTATTTTGGGGCTGGCAGGTGGCATGGTTAAGGTCACTGGACTCCCACATGGCCGACTGCAGTTTGAGTCCCATACTTGGCCCCCTGCTTTCTCACTTTCTCTCTTTCTCTCCCCCCCTTTCCCTCTCCCGTTAAAATAAGTAAGTAAATAAATGAAGTTAAATTTTAAAAAAGAATTCTTAAAAATAGAACTATTTTATCATACTTTATTTATTTATTCATTTATTTAAATTTGACCAGAGAGGGACTAAGCAAGAGAAAGAAAGAAAGTGAAAAAGCAAGCCGCCAGGTCTGAAACTTGAACCACGGTCAACCACGTGGGAGTCCAGCACCCTTAACCACCATGCCACCTGCCAGCCCCTAAAAGACCTTTAACATTCATTATAGTACAGGTCAGCTAGCAAAGAATCATTTCTTTATGTCTGTAAAAGTTCTAATTTTGCCCTTGTTTTTTAAAAAAAACTTTATTAGGGTATATTGCATATTACGTCATTTAAGATGTACAACGCAACAAATTTTTTAAAGTTTTTTTGCCATAGAGCATATGCACTTTTTGGAGAGAGACAGAGAGAGAGAGGGAAAGTGATAAATTATCTCCTGGAGGGCATGGCCATACCACAGTTCCTTCTCTTCCATTCTTCGCTTAGTATTTTTGGCCACATGCACACATACCAAGCATCTAATCACAGATCAGCCATTTGGGATCCAATACCTTAAGTACCATAGTTCCTGCTGGCCCCAATGCAATTATTTTTTTTTTTTACAAAATTATTTATTTATTATTATTATTATTCAATTTGACCAGAAAGAGACAGAGAGTGAGAAAGCAAGCTACAAGATCTGGGACTCAAACCATGGTCAGCCATGTGGGAATCTAGCACCTTAACCACCATGCCATTTGCCAGCCCCTCCACCATGCAATGATTTTTAATAATTTTACTAAGTTGTATAGTCATAACAATAATCCATTTCATCATCAATCTTGTCATAATGCAGTGTATCATTGGGTGATTTCTTTTACCCTTTTAAGATCCTTCATGCCCATTTGTAATTAGTCCCTCTTCCCACTCCCAGTCCAAGGCAGCTATTAATCCATATTCTTTTCTGGACATCTCATATAAATGGGTCCATACAGTAAGTCCTTTGTTGTGTCTGATGTGTCTTTTTTTTTTTTTTGTGAAATTTTTGCTCTAAAGTGAGCTTGCTGGAGAGGCAGAGACAGAAAGCAAGAAATCACCCCCTGGGGGAATGACCATGCCACAATCCCTTCTTCTCCATTTTGCTCTTTGGATTTTGGGCACATATGCACACATGAGTTTCAAGCTGCCAGGTCCACGACTGGAATCACTGTCAATCCTGTAGGATTCCAGTGCCTTAGCCACTACACCACCTACTGGCCCTGTCTGATGTGTCTTTAAATAGCATAATGTTTTTGAGGTTTATTTGTATTATAGCATGTATCATTGTTTCTCCCCTTATTCTCCATTTCACATTTCCATTTATATTTTTGTATTATAAAGATAAATTTACAGATTTGTTTAAGAATATATTTCTAGTATACGTTCACAAATAATTTGTGCATTTAATTGGAATATAATTAAAATTTTTCACTTATTTATTTAAGTACTTGAATAATAGTGCTTACAAGATTTATAGGACAACTGGGTCCTGTTCATCTTTGTATCCACCAGAAAGCCAAGTGGTAGTGGACTTTTTTTTTTTTTTTTTTAAGAATTACTTAATTAAGGGGCCAGCAGGTGGCGTGGTGGTTAAGGTGCTGGACACTCCCACCTGGCTGACCATGGTTCGAGTCCTGGATCTGGTGGCTTGCATTCTCACTTTCCTTCTCTTTCTCTCTGTGTCTCTCTCTGGTCAAATTTAAATAAATGAATGGATACATAAAAATTAAATATTTTTTTAAATAAAGAGTTATTTAATTTATCATTATTATTTTAAAATTTTGCTATAGGGCATACATGCTTGACAGATAGAGAGGGAAAGTGAGAAAGCAAGCCGCCAGGTTTGGGACTCAAACTGTGGTCGGCCATGTGGGAGTCCAATGCTCCAACCACCATGCCCTGCTGGCCCCATTAGTGGACTTTTAATTAATATGTTGAATTGAATAACGTCATACTTTTGTAATTTACTTGATTGTGTTTGAATGTTAGAACACAGAAACATCCAGAATAGTAATATTTATTATAGTTACAAACTATCTATTTCACAATTTGGTATTAAAGAATATACTATGGTATCATATGGTTCTTGGTCTACAGTCTTTGTTTTGAATTAGAAAACAGTGATTTTTTTTGAAAATTATGGAGACATTGTTAAAAAAATAAAATCTAGCCCTAAATCTCATCACCAGTTGTTGGCATAATTATAGGAAAAGTTAACAAGTGTAAATTATAATTTTTAAAAAATCTTTTAAGTAATTTTATTCTTTCCTATCTGCTTTCAGATACCAGAATGTAGTTATTTACTAGATAACTTCTCTTTTGGGCCAACCCTGTAGCCTAGTGATTAAGAGAGCCAGATCCCACGTGCCCCTCTACAATTCAAATCCCAGCCCTGGCAATTTGAAAAATACTCAGAGCATGTGTGTGCATGCCTCAAATACTGACAGGATGGAGAAATGAAGGAGTTGTGGTGTGACCATGTCCCACTGGAGGGTGCTTTCTCTTTCTGTGTGTGTGTGTGTGTGTGTGTGTGTATATGTATCTGTCTCTGGTGAGCACACAAGCCTCTGGCAATTTAAAAAAAAAAGAAAAAAGAAGAACTTGCTTTTTGAAAGCTATAGAGCCCCACCAACCTCATTATTTGCATTTTGTGGTTACCCTCACCTTTTGTTGTTGTTTTTGAAGAACTAATTGCAACTACTAGTGACTTAATCTGTCTTGGTATTATTAATATTTTTTGTTATTACTAGATAGCAAAATAGTTTGGGAGACCTCTGCAAGTATAGCCATGTGCTCTAGGATTGGAATGCCATTCAAGGAAGGGTGTCATTCATCCTTGTGCAAACATCATAGAGTGTGCTTACACAAATCTAGATATAGTCTATTATACCATATAGCCTACACCACATTAGTGCTCTATGGTATAATCTTTTGCACCTCCATGGTATACATGGTCCTTTGGTGACTGACATAAATGTTCCTATGTGCTGAATGACAGTATATTGAAAGAAAGCCAAACCCAAATAAACAAAATGCTTTTGAATATTTTCTTTCATATAAACTGAACATACTTTGAGGTTTCACTCCTTTCTTTTTTTCTTTTTTTTAATTATTTTATTTTGGGTCAACAAGTGGCAATGCTCTGGACATTCCCACATGGCCAACCACAGTTCGAGTCCCAGACCTGGTGGCTTGGTTTCTCACTTTCCTTCTCTCTTTATGTCTTTCTCTGGTCAAATTAAAAGAAATGAATGAATAAATAAAATTAAAAATTTTTTTTTTTTTTTTTTTTTTTTTTTTTTTTTTTTTTTTTTTTTTTTTTTTTTACCAGAAAGACAAAGAGAAAGAGAGAGGGAAAGTGAGAAGGCAAGCCACCAGGTCTGGGACTCAAACCGTGGTCAGCCATGTGGGAATCAGTGCTTTACCCACCACACCACCTGCTGGCCCCTCGCTGCTTTCTTGAAAGACATATGGAACGAAAAGATACTGGACATCTTAGGAGTCTAACCAGATTAGACTTTTCAAAAGAACATTATGCCCTGGTTATGCAACTCCAGATTCTGTATCTGTCTACTTGATGTCTCTGCCTGGTTAACTAATGGGTATCTCACACTTAATATGTTCAAAACTCTTGACTATTTCTTTCTCTCTACTGAACCTGCTGTTCCTTCTGGCATAACTCAGTAAATGACAGCTATATTTTTTTCGTTCCTTGATTGAAAAGTCATTCCACATCCAGTTAATTAGCAAGTCCTGATATTAAGTGTACTAAAATCCACCTGCTTCTCACCACCATCACTGTGGTGCTGTACTTCTTCAAGACACCATGCTCTGCTTTGTGTAATAGATCAAAATATATGGCCACAAGAACTTGTACCTCCTTCTAAGAGGTAGACTCTTGTTTATCCACCTTTGAATCTGGGCTCGCCTGTACTTGTTTTAGTTTTTGCTATAGAGTGTGTGCACTCATTGGGGAGAGAGAAAAAAAAAAAAATCACCCTCAGAGGGAATGGCCATACTGCAGTCACTTTTCCTTCATTCTCCTCTCAGGATTTTTGGTTATGCACACATGCCCAGTGTGTTTCTCAAGTCACTGGGTCTGAGATTGAACCACACAGTTAGCCATAAATGGATTCAGCTGCCTTAACTTCTGCTCCGCCTGTGGACCTTCTCATTTTGTTTTTTGTTTTTTAAAAATTGTTGTTTATTTTCTTTACCAACCTTTTACCCACTTGTATAAGAGTCTGTGGAAGAACAGCTAATACCACTCAGTGGTTGTTCCCACCTATTCATTGACCTGAGCAGTGGAGGCTGCAGACCAGGACTTTAGTCTTAAGTGCTGAGTGGGTACAGAGGGCACCTGCACACCTTCAGACCAGTCTGCAACCTCTGGCTGAGTAGCAATAAACTTGGGAGCTGGAGCAGTCCATTCACCCCGAAATTTCTCATTGGTCATAGCCATTTCAGCAACAGTCTATTCTTCCATTTCAGTTTCTTTAGGACCTCTGTAGAAGTAGAGATCAGGCATGACTTCCCAGGTTTTCACAGGATATGGTGCCACACATGTGCAGAACTTTTCTGGCCAGCATCCACCACATCAGATCCACTGAGTGAGCTCCACTGTTGCATAGGATGGCAATGTCCACATAGCGCTGAAGAGAAGCTGTTGCACAGAGCAGTGTAGGCAGATTAATGTAAGACGCCTCTGAGAGGCTGGTGATCCTCCCCGGGATCAGTAACCACCAGAAGACGTGGCTCCTGGAAGGCTACCTGGATCTGATTAGTGAAGGTTCTAGGACTGAAGTGGTCAACAATAGAAATGGCTCTGGTGGCACCAGCAAACTTCAGCACAGCCTGCTGTCCAGTTTTCCTAGAAGATGTGATACTGATGTCAGCAGATTTTCAGTGACAACAATGGCACGAGCGGCCAGCAGAGAAGCTTCTCCTACTTCTCTTCAGATTAATGATATAGATGCCATCACTTTAAGAGGTTAACAACTGAAAGAAGAAAAAAAAAAAAGAGAGAGAGATTAACCACTGGACCAGCCTATTCGTCGTGGTTAAGTGGGACCAAATCTCACATGGCCAACTATGCAGTTTTGAGTCCTGGACCTTGTGGCTTGAAAAACATACTGAGTGTGTGTATGTACATGCCCAAAATCCTGAAAGGAGGGAGGAATGGAGAAGGGAATTGCATTGTGACCATTCCCCACAGGAGATGCTTTTTTCTTCAAGTACTCATGCCCACTGGCAATAAAAAAAAAAGAAAAAAAGAGAGAGAGAAACAATAATAAAATAGAACAGTATGACAATATAGTATAACAAAAATTATGTGAATGTGGGCTCACAAAATATCTTATTGTACTATACTCACTCTTCTTGTGACAGATATATAGTGCTTATGTGATGAGATGAAGGGAAATGAATGAGGTAGGCATTGTGACATAGCATTAGGACACCTTTGACCTGATGATCTATCAGGAGGAGGATCATCCACTTTACAACATTTTTGCTGAACTCTGCCACATGAGGTTAAGTGTATTTTCTACGTGTGGCATCATATTGACACTAAAAATATTTCAGCTTTTAGAGCATTTTGGACTTTGGGTTTTCAGATTAGAAGTCATCAAACTATATATACATATAGTTATTTGTATAGTTATTTGTATTTCTGTCCTGAATAGTATGATAATGAATATCCAGAACCTGAAACAGGCCCAGCATATGTTCCCAATAGATATTTGTTGAATGAGTACATTGATTATATAGGTGCCAGGTCATATTAACAGAAGAAGAGGGAGAGTTGAAATATTTCATTAATAGATAACTCACAATTAATTTTGAATACAAATACTCGTGTGGTCTTAAGAGCATCTATAGGGCCAGCCAGTGGTGTGGTGGTTTAGTACCTGGATCCTTCATGGCCAACTATATGGTTTGAGTCCTGTGCTCGGTGGTTTGAAAAACATGCCTGGCACATGTGCATATATGTCCAAAGTCCCAAAAGAATGAGAGATGGAGTCAAGCAGTAATTGCAATGTGACCATTCCCTGTGGGGGATGCTTAATCACTCTCTTTTTCTTTGTAGTGAACACACATGCCCTCTGGCAGACTTAAAAAGTTGTATGTACTAATTTGTCATTTAGCATTGATTGGGTGCTCACAGGTTCCTGGTGCTGTATACAATGCTGGGAATATAATGATATATAAATGCCATGATCAAGTACATTTGGCTTCATACAGTAGTCTCTACTTTTAATATTCACTATATTTATTTGCATTATCATAGGTTATTTATTTATTAGTTTTATTTTTTTGCTGTAGGGTGTGCACATTTGCTGGAAAAAGGGAGGGAGAAAGTGAGAGAGTGAGAAATCGTCCACCAGAGGTGATGACCACACTGCAATCCCTTCTTCCCTTTATCCTCTTGGGATTTGGGGCATGCATGCACACGCACCCAGCATGAGTTTCAAGCCACTGGGTCTAGGACTTGACTACGCAGTTGGCCATGTGGGATCCAACTGCCTTAACCACCATGTCGCTGGCTGGCTCCATACCATAGTTGGGTTTTTAAAATTTTTATTTATTTATTTATTTATTTATTTTTATGTTTTTGCCATAGGGCATGAGCACTCACCAGAGAGAAACAAAGAGAGAAGAAAAAAAAAAAAAAAAATAAACCCAGGAGGGATAGCCATGCCATAGTCCTTCCTCCTCCAGTCTCCTTGTGGGATCCTCTTGGGCACACAGACATACATGCACCTGGCCTGATTTTCAGACCACCAGTCCAGTATTTGAACCACGATCAAACATGTGAGAGTCCAGTGCCTTAACCACCATGGCACTTGCTGGCCCCTGTATCATAAATTTTTTTAAGAGTTATTTAAATTTATTTATCTATCTGTCTGTCTATCTTATTTATTTATTTAAATTTGACTAGAGAGGGACAGAGCGAGAGAGAGAGAGCAAGCTGCCAGGTCTGGGACTTGAACAATGGTTGTGCCTGTGGGAGTCTAGTGCCTTTAACCACCACACCACCTGCTGGCCCCCCTGTATCATAAGTTTAAGAAGCCCTACTATAACTAAATATGTAACTTTGTTTAACTCAGTATTTTTCTAAATTATTTTTTGAGAGATTTTTGCTATAGGGCATGTGTGCTTGCCAGAAAGAGAGAGACAGAGAGACAGAAAGTGAGAAATCACCCTCTGGGGGGGATGGTCATACTACAATTTCTTCTCCATTTCCCTCTTGGGATCTTGGGCATGCACATACATGGGGGCCAGATGTTGATAGAGCAATAATGCCATTGTGCCTTCATGGGAAAGGAGGTCCTGTGTTCATGTCCCAGGACTTCCCTGAGCATGTGAGTGACCTTGATCAGGCTTACTGAGACTGGGGTTGGATTGTGGTATGAAGATCTTATTGTGGGTGCCCCTCTTTCTCTCCCTCTCTGCTCTCTTTCTCTATTTCAGATATATTCTTATTTCTCAATTTCACAGACAAAAAAAAAAAGTTAATTAAAAACAACATAAATTTGCAGATTTTATCTTACAATGGTATCTTTTCTAAA
Organism: Tupaia belangeri chinensis; assembly: GCF_000334495.1. Lineage (NCBI taxonomy): Eukaryota > Metazoa > Chordata > Mammalia > Scandentia > Tupaiidae > Tupaia > Tupaia belangeri. Next base: position 1,145,299 of record NW_006160154.1, on the reverse strand, counting down.
TAATTATTTTATTTAACTTTATTTATTTATTTTAATTTGACCAAAGAGGGACAGCGTGAGAGAGAGAGGGAGGGAGAGTGAGAAAGTAAGCCAGCACGTCTGGGACTTAAACCATGGCCAGCCATGTGGGAGTCCAGCACCCTTAATCATCATGCCACCCACCAGTCCCTATAATAGCATTTTTTAAAAAAGTATTTTTTAGTGTCTATCATTTCATAGAAGAACATCCTAATATCAAAAGTGTGAAAGGGGGCTGGCAGATGACATGGTAATTAGGGGCACTGGACTCCCACATCGTCAACCACGGTTCAAATCCTGGACTTGGCAGCTTGCTTTCTCACTTTCTCTCTCACTCTGTCCCTGTATGGTCATATTAAAAGTAAATAGATAAATAGATAAGTAAATAAATAAAGTTAAATAATTCTGGACTCCCATGTAGTTGACTGTGGTTTGAGTTCTAGACGTGGCAGCTTAGAATTCACACTGAGCACATGAGAGTGCGTGTCAAAATCCCAAGAGGAGAAGGTATTGTGACATGGCCATCCTCCTGGGGGTGATTTCTCGCTTTCTATCTCTCTGTCTCTCTCTGACTCTCGAGCAAGTACACGTGCTCTATAGCAAAAAAAAATCTCTGTTTAAAAAAAAAGTGAAAACGACATAGTCTCATTAAAGATTTTAGGTATTTAATTAGTATAGTTTATGAAAAATTGTGTATTTACCTTAAGTTTCTCATTTCACTGTGGTCTGGTTCATAGACTTGGATTTGGGAATTACTTCGTAGCACACCAACTGATCTCTCCAACTAGTTTCTCCTTATATCTACATAATCCTCATAACAGATCATTCTCCTTGACTTCTGTATGCTCTGTTTAGAACCTAAAGCCTTAGTCTAAAACCTGAAGAGTTAGGTATTCCTGCTTCTAACAGTAGCATTTTAGAACACAGACTAACTGTAAGATGATATCTATAACTGTATGTAGAAGCTCGAGAAAATGAGAGTTGGTAGATAAATTATTCTGAGCAACATCCAAGGAGCCCAGGAGATAGTAATAACTACCTTAATATTCATGCACTCGATGTACTTATTATGCGCTAAGTAATTCACATAGTCCCTGTAATTGTTTTCTTTCCTTCTTTCTTTCTTAAATGTGAAAGCAATAGAGAAGGAAAGAGAGAGAAAGTAGACATTCTTGACAGGTCTCCTGGTGAAATCCTCCTACATCAAACTCCCAGCTGGTGCTACAGGCACCCTCCGACCTCTTCCATGTCCTGTTCTTTTTAAGACAGGATCTCACCTGGTTGCCCAGGCCAGACTCAAGCTCACAATACTCTGCCTCAGTCTCCTAGAGTAGCTGGGGTTATAGGCACAAATCACCTCACCTTGCCTTTAAGTTGAATTGGAAATCAAAACCTAGGCCTCCCATGTAGTCCCTCCTGTAGAGCAGTCTTAGCACCGTGCACCACTATGGTTGGGACACAGACTTCCTTTTGAGGGAGGACTTGCTGCTTAACTGTGGCAATTGCAGTCAGCAGACAGCTTTCAGCTGTCAACATTTAGCATAACTTGCCTCACCAAGATCACACCCTTCCTGGTGCAGCCTGCATGAGCTGCCTGCGTGAAATGAAGCAGAACTACTTACTTCAGAGCTCCTTGCCAATTGCCAAGCATAGACCTGCATTGCAGTTAGGTTTCTCCCTCAGAGCAAGTTTGCATCCTTTCCCTCTCACGTGTGTCGATCCTTAGTAGATACATTGCACCTCAAACTCTGTCTCAGTATCTGATTCCAGAGAACTCAACTGGAGTTGAGTATCTTATGGGGAAACACTGAAATTCTAGAAATCTGTTTCTTATTACTTTCACTTAATTCTTTAAGCATCTGTTGAAGAATCTGGCTTGAAAGTCATTACTGTGCTGGTTGCCAAATGGTAATTTTCTAGTTTCATCCTGTCTTCTACATTTATTAGTTAGAATTCTACTGTAAAGAAGAGCATATCCTCTTCTCATTTATTTATTGATTCATGCATTTATGTCAGCATGCACTACAGATTTTATTTTATGGGTTATAACCTAATATTTATTTTGTTGCTCAGATTTGTCCAATAGGAGCCCCTTCAATCTGTGGCCTTTTGACTTGTCACTATCATTTTTAGTACTTCTTACTTTTTGGTGCTAGAACATTTTTCAGCCTCACTTGATACTTTTCCTGTCCCCAGAATTGGCCATTTCAAATTAGACTAAATCTAAATGAAAACACTCAAGCACTAGAAGAAAATGTGTAGATGATCTTATAACAAGAGAGTGGGGAGAGCCTCTAGGTCAGAATGGCCAAGCTTACTAGAAAAATACTGATAAATAACATAAGGAAGTAATTCACGGGAAAAAATAAAAATGGCTTATAATCATACAAAGAGATGCTTACTCTCACTCATAGGATATATGCAAGGTAAAATTACTGCAATATGAAAAGCTTGAAAATACTTAAAAGTATTAAGGGACCAGCAGATGGTGTAATGGTTACGTAGCTGGACTCCCACGTAATCAGCCATGGTTTGAGTACCAGACTCAGTTACTTAAAATTCACACTGGGTGCGTGTGAGGATGTACCCAAGATCCTGAGAGGGGAATGGAGAAGGGATTGCAGTGTGGCCATCCCCCCCTGGGGGTGTGATTTTTCACTTTCTGTCTGTCTCTCTCTGGTGAGTAAAAAAATTAAAAAAAAAATCTTTATGAGGTAGACTGCTGAAAAATATTAGTCTCATGCATTGTAAATAGGATCACACACACACACACACACACACACAAAATGACCCCTATAAGAGATACTGGCGAAAGCTAAAGGTGAGAAAGATTTACTTTTGGCCCAGAAACCCCACTATTGGGAATCTGCACTGAGGCTAAATCTACACAAATAAACAATGCATGCATAAGGTTATTTTATTGCCACATTGTAGTGGCAAAAGATTGGAGACAACCCAAATGTCCATCAATAGAAGCCTGATTGTATAACTGGAACACTCACACAATGGAATGTTGTGCAGTGCTTTACAAAAAAGGAAAGAAAAGAAAAGAGATTGTCTGTATGTGCTGATGTGTAGTAATTTCTAGAATATAGGACATTGCATAAGACATCTGGCCTGGTCTCTTCAGAAAGTCACGATCGTATGGTAATCTGGGAAGAAGATGGTAATGGTGCATTATTTTTGAATTGCCCTAAATTACAGCACAAAAATAGAACAATTTGAATAGTATCTATAGAAAAACCAGTCTGCAAGAGCATGTGAATAAGCTTCTGACAACCACATTGACTGCAGAGATACAACTTAAACTCTGATATGAAAATAAAACATTTTCTTAAAGACCCAAGACTAAATGAGGTTATAAGGAAGGAAGGATAAGTGTGTATTGAGTTATGCTTTTACAGTGTATATACAATATGATTATTAGAGAATGAATATACATGAAAAATATTTAATTTCATTTTAAATTGCCAGAGGGCATATGCACTTGCCAGAGAGGCTCATGCATGAGAAAAAGGTAAATCGTCATGCAGCATTCCCTATTTCTCCATTTCTCCATCCTGTCAAGATTCTGGAGCACATGGACCTGGTGGGGTTTTTTTTTGGAGAGGTTTTTGCGATAGGGCACATGCGCTCGTCGGACAGAGGGAGACAGAGAGACAGAAAGCGAGAAATCACCCCCCCCCCATGGGGGATGGCCAAGCCACAATCCCTTCTCCTCCATTCTCCTCTTGGGATCCTGGGCATGCATGCACATGCGCCCGGTGTGAGTTTTAAGCCACCGGGTCCGAGACGCGAACCACGGTCGACTACATGGGAGTCCATCGACATAGCCATTACGCTAACTGCTGGGCCTGACCTGGTGGTTTTTTCAAACTACCAGGGCCAATATTTGAGCCTCAGTAGACCTATGGGATCTAGTTTCCTTACCCACTAGGCCATAGAGTTATGCTAAACTTTGAAATAATCTTAGAACTGGTGCTATTATTGTCTCATTATTTAGAGATTGTTAAGAGAGCATTATGGGATATTACACATTTTCATCATTTATGTCCTTAAAAGCCAGGATTCTCAATGGATAAAGGATATAAAGGTAGGATATAAGATGTTAAAATCTTTGTAGGTGTGAGTTTGTATCAGAAGCTTCAATGTAAACTCATCACATATTTCATCCTTTTTTTTTTTTAAAGTATGTACACATTCACAAACACAATTAGAAAGGGAGGAAAACTCTGTTGATGACCAGACTAATTGTTTATGTAGAAAACTCAAAATAATCTTCTAAACTAGAACTAAAAAGTGAATTTAGTGAGGTTATAGGATAAAAGGTCAGTAACTAAAACTCAACTGTATTTTTAAATAAGCAATGAGCAATTAAAAGTTGAATTTTAAAAATGTTTTTCTTAATCTATTAAATCTTACCAGTATTGGCCCTTAAAAGGAACTAACACAAAAAAAGGCAGACTAAGTGAAATTTTTTTTCTTTTGAGAGGTTTTTGCTGTAGGGTACATGCTCTCGCCAGAAAGACAGAGAGAGGCAGAGAGACAGAAAGCGAGAAGTCACCCCTCAGGGAGGATGGCCATGCCACAATCCCTACTCCATTTTCCCCTTGGGATCTTGCCTGGCATGAGTTTAAACCACCTGGTCTGGGACTTGAACCGTAGTCAACTACATGGGAGTCCAGCGACATAGCCATTACACCAACTGCTGGTTCCCCATGAAGAAATATTTTTTAAGAGTTAAGCCGCTAAGATACTTCCAGGTATTATCTTCGTGATGCTTTTTATCTTTATTCTGGAATTCCAGGAAATATTTGGTCTCTACAGCTACCACTAATGCAGCAAATCTCCACTTCAATCCTTTTAATAATGCACCAATGAAGGAAACACTGTTTGTAAAGCCACCCATGTATTTCCAAGCTTCATTCTGACCCCATGGATCTCTTAGTCCTCGTGTAGCCAGCTTCTCCTGGACAGTTTCTAATGGTGTTCCTTCTGTCTTCCACTGTTCATAATCTGGAAGTTCCATTTTACCATGATCATGACTGTGACCATGTTCACGTGTATGACTGACGGCAATCTGACCTCTTAGGACACACTAAAAGTTGAATTTTTAAAAAATACTTTATAATAGTACCCAAATCAAAATATTTTAGGGATATATCTATCAAAATATATGTAAGGGGACCAGCAGTTAGTGTAATGGATATGTTGCTGGCCTTCCATGTAGTTGACTGCAGTTCGAGTCCCGGACCCGGTGGCTTAAAACTCACGCCGGGTACATGTGCGTGCGTGCCCAAGATCTCGAGAGGAGAATGGAGGAGAAGGGATTGCGGTGTGACCATCCCTCCTGGGGAGTAATTTCTCGCTTTCTATCTCTCTGTCTCTGTCTGGTGAGTGCACGTGCCCTATAGCAAAAAACTCTCCCTCCCCCCCCCCAAAAAATATATATGTAAGATTTTGTGTACCAGTGATAAATAAAAGAAATCTAAAATGAAGAGATACTGTGCTTATGAAATGCAAAATAATATTGGGTTGTCAGAAAAGTCATGATATTTTTTCTGTTTTTCTATGCAAAAATGCATCATGACTTTTCAGACAACCCAAAATTATAAAGATACCAGTTCTTCCCAAATATGTATTGATTTATTGATTTATAAAGTTAACATAATACAAATCAAAATCTTGGCAGGCATTTTTTTTTTTTTAAAGAAATCAATAAGTTTAACATTTATATGGGGACCAGCAGATGGCGTAGTGGTTATGTTGCTAGATTACCACATGGCCGACCGCATTTAGAGTCTAGGACCCAGTGGCTTGAAAATCATACTGGGCATGTGCATTCATGCCCAAGATTCCAGGAGAAGGGTTGTGGTATGGCCATCCCCTCTGGGGAGTGATTTCTCACTTTCCTTCTCACTGTCTCTCTCTCTCTCTCTAGCAAGTGCATGTGCCCTGAGGCAAAAAAAAAAAAATTCTAAAAAATAATTATATGAAAATGCAAACTCAAAATAGCCACAACGTTTTTTGAAAAAGAATAGTTGGAGGACTTAAAATTATTGGGTCTTTGGAAAAGTTATGATGTATTTTTCTGTGTTTTCTTACGTAAAATCGTGTTATGACTTTCCAGTTACCCAATATTTGATCTCGAGATTTACTAAAAGCTCCATGTAATCTAGACAGTGTAGCATATGAGTAAGAATAGACGTGTAAATCAATGGATGTGAATGAAAAGTTCAGAAATAAATCCTCACACATATACTCAATTGACTTTTTATCAAGTTACAAGATAATTTATTGGAGAAGAAATAGTTTTCAACTAATGATATAAGAACTATTAGCCCATAATCTGCAGAAAGATAACCTACTAATCTAGAATTTTTGCCTCATACTATTATACCAAAAATTGACTTTTAAAGTGGGTTACAGAGCCAGCCTGTGGCATGGTGGTTAAGGTAACTGGATTCCCCCACATGACCTACTGTGTGGTTCAAGTCCTAGACCTAGTGACTTGAAAAAAAAGCTAGGCACTTGCAGGTGTGTACCTAAATCCCAAGCAGAGAATGGTGGAGAAGGGACCACAGTGAGACCAAACCCTAGAGGGTGATTTTTCACGCATACTAGCCCCTCTGCCCAGTTCTCTCCCCACTTTAAGAGTACATGCTCTATAGTGAAACAGACAAAAGAGTTACAGGTCTAAATGTTAAACCTATGAAACTTATACATAAAAACACATGAGAAAATCTTTGTGACTTTAGATTGGTAAGGATTTCCCAAATAGGACATAAAGCATGAAACATAAAAGAAAAAAAAAACTGATAAATTAGACTTTATCAAAGTTAAAACTTTTTGCTCTTCAAAAGACACTGTTAGAAAAATAAACAAGTGCTAGTCTCATAGCTTAATGACTAAAGGACCAGGTCCCACGTGGTTTTCCGTGATTTGGATCCCAGCTCTGGCAGCTTGAAAAACATACCAGGTACATGTGCATATATTCTGAATGTATGGAGAAGTGGAAAAGGGATTGCAGCAAGTTCACACCCCATTGGGGTGAGGGGTATTTATTGCCCTTCCTTCTCTCTCTTTCTGTCTCTCTCTGGTGAGTGCAGACACCGTCCGACAATTTTTTTTTTTTATTATTTAAAAAAACTTTTTTAAAAATAAAGTCTAAGACATGAACTAGAAAAACATATTTGCAAAAACATATCTGTTGAGACATATCCAGAACATAGAAAGAACTCGATTCAATAAGACAGGCAACACATATTTAAAAGGAGCAAATAATTTAAATATATGACTTCACAAAGAAGAGGAAGGGATAGCTAATAAGCACATGAAAATACACTCAGCATCATTTGAGAGATCAAGACACATTTTGTCAAATAACTAAAAATTTTAAAGCTGATAATTCCAAGTATTTATGAAGGTGTAGAGCAGCTCTGACTCTAATATATTGTAGGTACTCAAATGTCTAGCAACTGATGAGCAGATAACAAGTTGTACTTCCATTCAACAAAATGGTACCCAGCAGTAAAAGGATAAGCTAGGACTTTCAGTCCTGGGACAGATGGAGTAGACATACATTCCTATACTGCTAAGTACAGCTAAAAACAAAAACAAAAACAAAAACAAAAAACCCTGATTATTTTATATAAAACAAACATAAGATGGGGAGAAGAAGGTAGGTCAGCTAGAAATCTTGTGACTTGAAGAATAATATGGTAGGGAACCAGCAGTTAGCATAATGGCTATGTCGCTGGACTCCCACGTAGTCGACCGCGGTTCGTGTTTTTTTGGACCCGGTGGCTTAAAATTCACACCGGGCGCATGTGCATGCGTGCCCAAGATCCCGAGAGGAGAATGGAGGAGAAGGGATTGCAGCGTGACCATCCCCCCTGGGGGGTGATTTCTCGCTTTCTGTCTCTATGTCTCTCTCTGTCTGTCTGGCGAGTGCACGCGCCCTACAGTGAAAATCTCTCCAAAAAAGAATAATATGGTAGTAAATTCCTTAGTTTTTTTTTAAATAATTATTTAATTTAATTTTATTTATTTATTTTAATTTGACCAGAGAGGACAGAGTGCATGAGAGAGAGAGAGAGAGAGAGAGAAAGCCTCTAGGTTCAGGACTCAAATCATGGTTGGCCATGTGAGAGTCCAGCACCCTTAACCACCACACCTTCTGCTGGCCCCAATTCCTTAGCTTTTTTTCGCCTCATGAACAGTAACTGCCCTACTACCCAAACCATGAGAAAACTACACTCTTCTCCACTCATATCAGCAAAAACTGAGTATTGATATTAAGACTTCCCCCCTTGCCCATCTCTAACTAGCTACCTTCCTGTGTCTCCTCCCTCACTCTCCTACTGAGATGGAAAAAGCCTAGACTTTGATTCCTATTAAACATTAATGATGTACCTCTCCCTTTTCCCTCACAATAGTAATTAGTCCACTTATAGTGTCAGTGAAGACCATTGGGAAACACAGAGGCATCCCCACCCCTCCCAGTTAGGCTGTGTCAGCAGAAGGCTAGTGGGGAAGAGCTTGGACCATTCTCCTACCTGACAGCAATCCCTCACTGCCAGTGGCATCAGAGATCTGCTAAAACAAATAATATCCAGTTTCAACATAATACTAAAATGTCCAAGATATTGAAAACCCAGTCAATCATACCAAAAACTGAGAAACTTTAATGTAAATGAAGAGATGATGGATGCCGGAACTGAGGTGACACAGATGTTTTAATTACCCGACAGGGATTTTAAAACAGCTGTCTTTATTTTTTCCTTCCACAGGGTGCCTGTGCTTGCTGGACAGAAAGACAGAAAGAGGGAAAGTGAGAAATCATCCCTCGGGAAGAAGGCCATGCCACAGTATCATCTTCTCTATTCTCCCTTCAGGATTTTAGGCATGCACGCACATACATATGTCCAGTGCAATTTGAAGCCACCAGGTCCAGAACTCAAACCATAGCCAGCCATGTGGAAGTCCAGTGCCTTAACTACCACACCACCTGCTGGCCCCATAAAGCAGCTGTCTTTAAAATGATTCACTTTGCAACTGGCACAAAAAATAGAAGTCTCAACAAAGAAATGGGTGGTATAAATAACCAAATGAGAATTTTAGAAGTGTAAAATACAGTAATCAAAATTTAAGTGTCTGCTCAGTAGCAGAGTAGAGAGGGCAGAGGAAAGAATCAATGAATGTGAAGATAGAACAGTAGAAAATTTACTTAATCTGAACAACAGAAAATAGACTGGAAAAAAATTAGCTGGGATTTGTGGGATTATACTTTTTAAATGTTCTAACATTTGCATCATTGGAGTACTGGGAGGAGAGTGGAAAGAGGATGTGATCAAAAAGGTATATGAAGAAATAATAGCTTAAAATTTCCCAATATGATAAAAGGTATATTTAAGAATTCAGGAAGCTGAGCAAATTGAACAGGAAAAACCCACAGAAATACATTCCAAAACGCATATCCAGACTTCTGCAAAGTAAAGACATGGACAATACTTTGAAAGTAGTGAGAGAGGACACTTTATCTGGAAGTGGGAAATAATTAGAATAACAGTAGATTTTTTCATCAGAAACCATGATATTCAGAAGGAAGTAGTTCAAAATTTTCAGGTGCTGAAGGAAAAGAGCTAGCAACCCAGAATAGAATCCTGTATCCAGCAGATATTGACCCCTTCAAGGTTGAAAGGTGGTAATTATATTATAGCTTCAAACAACACATCTTCCACATTATAAGCACACAAAGCAAAAACAGGAAAAACAGAATAGCAGGTCGTCCTCCTCAAGTTTCTCATTTGTTAAGGAGGGGGAAAAGTTTTTCCTCCCAGTAACCTCTGTCTCAACTCCCCTGAGATGTACCCCTTTATAAGAACTGATCACATGTCCACAATAGATACAAAGATACTGTTAAAGTGAGCATCTGACATTTTTATTCTCAGTAAGTAGGAGGTAGGCAAGAAGAATAGGCAATTCAGTGGAGAATGGGATTTGACCAGCCCTCATGATCACAGAGAACCTTAAGTGTAGATTATACTAACTCTTAGTAAGATTATACGTGGTCACTGACAAGATTAAAATAAGATTTTCAAGACCAGCAGGTGGTGTGGTGAAGGTGCTGGACTCCCACATGTCTGACCATGGTTTGAGTCCCTGACTTGGTGACTTGCTTTCTCATCTTCCTTCTCTCTCTTTCTCCTTCCTCTCTCTGTCTCTTTCTGGTGAGCACACATGTCCTATAGGAAATTAAAATAATAATAAATTTAAATAATTATTTTACGGAAGAAACAGGAGTGTGGCGTGAGCATGGGGAAACAAAAGAAAACAAGAAAGTATGCAACCATGAAGTGAATGCTTAGTCTCAGAGATCAGAGGCTTAAAGAAAAGGATAGATTAAAACCTAAAAATAGGGACCAGCAGTTAGCGTAATGGCTATGTTGCTGGACTCCCACGTAGTTGACCACGGTTCGAGTCCCAGACCCGGTGGCTTAAACTCACGCTGGGCGCGTGTGCGTGCGTGCCCAAGATCCCGAGAGGAGAATGGAGGAGAAGGGATTGCGGCATG
>NW_006160154.1:1134178-1134674 GCF_000334495.1 Tupaia belangeri chinensis | reverse complement strand
CCTCCACCACCCTTTTCTGCTTATTCTATCAATATAATTAAAAAGTCACAGCTGGGTCCTCCTTATCACATCCTGGTTGATACCAACTTTATCAACTTTTCCATTAAAGCCAAACTGGACTTAGTGCAGTCAATGATGGACTGTCTATATGCCAAGTGTATCCCTTGTGTAACTGACTGTAATGACTGAAATTGAAAACTTGGGGCAAAAGTATTGAGTGGCTCTAAGGATCGCTAAGGATACAAGATTTGAACAATGACCATGCACACATAAAGGAACCTATGGGGATGACTGCTTAGTACAGAGAATAACTCAGCACAAGTGTTACATTATGGCTACAGTTGACCGAGACCTTAAAGGAAGAATCCGGAAGATCCCAGGAGTTCCTATCATGCACATTTCTAACCATAGATACAACATTGACTGGATGCCAGATGATTATGGAGCACCTCATAACTAATTCTTTTTTTTTTTGGAGAAGTTTTTGCTATAGGGC
>NW_006160154.1:1128132-1134146 GCF_000334495.1 Tupaia belangeri chinensis | reverse complement strand
GGGAGTCCAGTGACACAGCCATTACGCCAACTGATGGTCCCCTCAGTTCTAATTCTTTTTTTTTTTTTTTTTTGAGAGGTTTTCGCTATAGGGCACGTGCGCTCACCAGACAGACAGAGAGACATAGAGACAGAAAGCGAGAAATCACCCCCCAGTGGGGATGGTCACACCGCAATCCCTTCTCCTCCATTCTCCTCTCAGGATCTTGGGCACGCACGCACACGCACCCAGCGTGAGTTCTAAGCCTCTGGGTCCAGAACGTGAACTGCAGTAGACTACGTGGGAGTCCAGCGACATAACCATTACGCTAACTGTTGGTTCCCCCCTCAGTTCTAATTCTTAAAGGACAGAGTTCCTCTGCCTTTCTTTGACCAAATATTTCTGTTGCCAGTTCATTAAACATACTGTTTGTCATGAATTATTAAAAAAAATTTTTTTAGAAAAGGACTTGCATCATACCTTTAAAATCGTGTAAACGTTTAGTATACTTAATATTTTTTGTGACCTTAGCTTCATAATCAAAAGAATTTTGAATATATTGGGATCATCAAGAAATGGAATAGTCTTGTCCCTCTCTGAAAGGTTCTGCAGATAGCCCAATGTTAACTGTTTCTAATCATTTCTTTGTCTCTGTGGAGGTACAGTTAACAAATACTAAAAGCTTCTCCCATGCCGTATTTTGTTCTGGATGTTGGTGAACCAGTTATGGTCTCTACCTACACGATTAAAAAAATAATAATAACTAGAAGGGGGACCGCAGATGGTGTAATGGTGGTCTTTGGACCCCCCACATAATCGACCACAGATCAAGTCCTGAACCTGGCAGCTTTAAATTCACTCCAGGTACCTTTGTGTGTGTGCCCAAAATCCCAAGAGGAGCATGGAGAAGAGATTGCAGTGTGGCCATCTGCCCTGGAGGGTGAATTCTCAATTTTTAGATTTTATTTTATTTTATTTTTTTTTTCCATAGGACATGTGTGCTACCAAAGAGAGACAGAGTGAGAGAAAGTAGGAAATTACCACACACACACACACACACACTCACACACACACACCCCAATCCCAGGGGAGATGCCCATGCCACAGCCCCTTCTCCATTCTTTTCTCAGGATTTTGGGCATGGATGCACACACATCTGGTGTGTTTTTCAAATCACCATGTCTGGGACTCAAACCATGGAATCAGCCATGTGGGATCCAGTACTCTAACCGCTGCGCCACCTGCTGGCCCCAAACATTTTTATATGTATCTTATATGTTTATATTCCCCTCTGTCTTAAAAATTGGACTTCAAAAAAGTTCTGACTCAGTTGCAGTGACCCAGTGGTGGTGCAATGCTCTGCAGTGCTCAAACTATATAGAAGATTGGGGTTTGGTTCCTATACATGCCTAGTTCACAGTGAGTGCCAATGAGCCTATCTGGTTGGGAAGGTTGAGCGGGATAGAATCACACTATGAGTTTTGTTTTTGTTTTTTTTTTTTAAACTATAGGGTATGTGTGCTTGTCAGAGACAAAGTGAGAAATCACCCCCTGAGAGGGGATTGCCATGTCGCAATCCCTCCTCTTCCTTTCTTATCTCAGGGTTTTGGGTGCACATGTACCTGGTGTGATTTTTTTTTTCAGGCCAGTCAGGTCTGAGACTCAAACTGCTCAGTCAACCATGTGGGGATCCAGTCTCCATAACCTCCATACTATCTACTGGCCTCAAGACCTTCTTAAGGGTGGTTCTCTCTCTTTCTCTTTTTGTCATGTGAAAGACATAAAAAAAAATCTTTTACTGGGGCTGGCAGGCGGCATGGTGGTTGCAGCACTTGACTCCCACGCAGCCAGCTGTGATATGAGTCCCGGACCTGGCAGCTTGCTTTCTCATTTTCCCTTTCTCTGTCTCTGCCTTTCTCTGGTCAAGTTAAAAAAGTAATAATAACAAATAAAATGAAATAATTTTTAAAAAATCCCTTTTCTTCTACCCTGTTGGAATTTTAGGCATGTATGCACATGCACCCGGGACGAGGATTCAAACCATGGTTGGACATTTTGGGTTCAACTCCTTTAATTACTATGCTATGGGCCTGGCCCAAGAAGAAAATTAGTTTTTAGTTTATAGTAAGACATAGGAATTTTTTTCTAGTTTGTTGTTAGTCTTCCATTCTTGTAGTGATTTTTTTTTTCAGCCATTTATTTTACTTTTTTTTTTTTTTTTGAGAGATTTTTGCTAGGTGGCGCATGTGCTTGCCAGACAGACAGAGAGATAGAAAGTGAGAAATCACCCCCCAGGGGGGATGGCCACGCTGCAATCCCTTCTCCTCCATTCTTCTCTCAGGATCTTGGGCACGCACGCACACGTGCCCGGCGTGAGTTTAAGCCACCAGGTCTGGGATGTGAACCGCAGCCACCAGGTCCGGGATGTGAACCGCAGTCGACTACATGGGAGTCCAGCGACATAGCCATTACGCTAACTGCTGGTCCCCATTACTTTTTATGTAATTAAATGGATCAATCTCTTTTTGGCTTTTAGATTTTATGTCATACCCTGAAAGACCTGCTAGTAGTACTCCAGAATGATAGACATTTAAATTTTTTTCTGGTTTCCTATAGAACTTTTTTGGTATTGTTTTTGGTTTTTAAAGTTTATTTCTTTTATTAATGAGTGAGTCTGAGAGAGATAAACTGGCATTGCCTACTTTCTTCATGCCACAGTTCTTGCTGCAGCCATAGCTGTCCAGGGTCATGGGTACCTGCCCACCTGGCATGCAGGAAGACCTCAGCTGACCTGCTTTTTATTTTTTGGGTTTTTAAAGTTTAAATCTCTGTTGCAACTAGAATTTATTCTGGTCTGTATTATAAATCCCAGTGGTATCTCTTCTCTAGATGGTTACCTGTTTGTCCCAATGCTATTTATTGATTCCTAAACACAGTGATTTGAAATCCTGTGTTTATCATACACTGAGTTCCTGCCTAAATTTGGGTTCATTTTGGAACTGTCCTTTTCTGTTGATCTATTTATTCATGAGCAAGTACAATCATTTTAATAATTGGGCATTTATACTACTTTAAAAATAATATGCTTTGAAGTCAACAGGTGGTATAGTGGTTAAGGTACTGGACTCCCACATGGCCGACCATCGCTTAAGTCCTGGACTCCATGACTTGAAAATCAATCTGGGCACGTGTGTGTGTGCATGGCCAAAATTGCAAGAAAAGAATGGAAGAGAAGGGATTTAGGTGTGGCCATCCCCCCACGGGGGAGAGGAGTGATTTCTCACTTTCTCTCTCTCTGGAGAAAGAGAAAAAAAACCGCAAAACTACTATCTGTCTTTCTCTCTATGTATACAGAGAGAGCAAATACAGTGATTACCAATCATTCATACATCATGACACATGTAGAAAATTGTAATTTGTTTTTTATGAGAAAGTTTTGTAATGCTGGAGATGATTAGCAAAGTCCCTACCAGACTAATAGGAAGGGTGAAAAGAAGTCTTTTTCTTCTCCAAAACAGTTTTTAAAATAGTAAGCATCATAATCATTTTGAACTTGTCTTGTTCTGAACTTTTCTGAGAACAAATTCAGTAGTGTTATTAAATTATGCTATGTAGTGTGGGGGGCCAGCCAGTGTTGTGTGGTTAAGGGACTGGATCACACATGGTCAATTGTGTCGTTCAAGTCCCAGACCAGACAGCTTGTGAAACATGCTGGTGTGTGTATTTGCATGTCCAGAACCCCAAGAGGAGAGTGGAGGAGAATGGATTGTGTCCTGGATATCTCCCTATGGGGGGTACTTTCTTACTTTCCCCTCTCTGTCTGTTTCTTTCCAGTGGACCATATGCCCTATAACAAATTCTAAAAAAACAACACAAAACAAAAAAATCACTTGAGGACTGAGGTACATAGATTTTAGTTTACTAAGGATGTATTCATATACTTTTTATCAAGAGACTTTAGTCAGAAGTTAGAATCAAATTAATAAACATTTATTAAGCATTGTTGCTATATACCATGTTTGGGGTCTAAAACAATAAGAGACACTATAGGAAAGAATACAAGTTTGAACTGACTTTTGTTCCCCATCTATGTCTGTGACCTTAGACAAGTCATTTAATTATTTTGAGCCTGAGTTTACTTATTTGTAAAATGGAACTATTTTATTATTTTTTTGGAGAGATTTTCACTATAGGATGTGTGCGCTCGCCAGACAGACAGAGAGAGACATAGAGACAGAAAGCGAGAAATCACCCCCCGGGGGGATGGTCACACCGCAATCCCTTCTCCTCCATTCTCCTCTCGGGATCTTGGGCACGCACGCACACGCTCCCGGGCGTGAGTTTTAAGCCACCGGGTCCGGGACGCGAACCGCGGTTGACTACGTGGGAGTCTAGCGACATAGCCATTACGCCAACTGCTGGTTCCCTAAAATGGAACTATTGATAACTTGCAGAGTTGTTACTGTTCTAAGACACAAATCCACACTTGAAGGACCATGCAGTACAGTAGCAGGAGCTAGATGTATCAACAAATACTTGAAAAGAAGGAAGCTGATATTGTAGAGATGGAGGAGTGAGAACCTATGATATGAAGACATAATCTGCTTTGCCTAAACAGAGTCAGAAAGACTTTACAAAGGAAGTTATATTCAAACCAGGTCTTGAAGGATGAATAGGGGAGTGATACAGTACATATGAAACTGCTTGGTACATTCAGAAATTGCAATTTGTTCAAAATAATTAGACCAGAGATTTGGGCAGATGACTGAAGAGGCTGGAGAGAGACATAGACTGTATAGATTACAGAACACCTGTAGTGTTCACTGCCCCAAAGATTTTGGACTTTTAACTCTGAAAGTGACTCAGAAATGTTGAGTATTCCACCATTCACCATCCACCATTCACCATGCAATTTGCTGGTGGTGAGAGAGGCATCCTTAAGGAAAGAACTAAAGAAAACATCACAACTTTAGCCGTGTTGATACACTTAAAATTAACCAAGGCCTGAAACAAATTTTAACTGATGATAATGTTAATGATAAAGATTTTTAATTTTAGCATTTTAATAGTTTTAGAGTTTTGAGCCTAATTCTGATTTTGCATTATTAGTGTTTACTTTTTATAACTACATTTTATTTTTATAAAAATGATATTAAGGTGAATATTTAACCTGAAATAAAACGTATGTACATAATAGTTAAAGTATATTTGTTCACTGTACAAAATATTTAAAGTATATTTATTCACTGTTTTTCCTTCTATTCTAGTTACTATTTCTGGAAACAAAGAAACTGGTAAGACATTTTTAGTCTCAATATAAGTAGAATGTTTTTGTATCTTAATTTTACCCATATACTTTTTAACTTAGTGATGAATACATGTGTTTTTGTTTTTCAGAAAGAAAACATGGCTTTAAAACTTAATTAAAGGGAGATGTATTATTGGGCTTATTCTCAGATGTTCAATATATTCTCATTTTGTGCTTTTTATATAAATCGAAGTAGCCATTATTTTGTAAGGAACATAGTACCCAAACTTCTTTGTGTATATTTATATAAATATTTCTGTACTGTGTTCTTCAGAAATCTTTATTTTGGTTTTAATATCAATCCTGGCTAGGTTGAGGAGTGGATTCTGCTTTCATGATTTCATTATGTCTGAATTTTATTGATGGTTCTTTTGTTTGTGCATTTGTCAAAAATATCACTTTACTATTCACAGGTATTTAATAGAGTAATCAGACTGTAAGTTGGTAAATTGTATTATTACTTAAAGGGAATTAAAGTTTTATAACTAATTTTTAAAGAGAAAGTGTCTAGAGGGGAAAACACTTCTTAAAATTTCACTGATATGAAGGAAAATTTTAGAAGTCTACTGAGATCAAATTTCAAACATAAAATTTGAGGGACCAGCAGTTAGCGTAATGGCTATATCACTGGACTCCCATGTAGTCGACTGCGGTTCGAGTCCCGGACTCGGTGGCTTAAACTCACACTGGGTGTGTGTACGTGTGTGGCCCAGATCCTGAGAGGAGA
>NW_006160154.1:1119729-1128098 GCF_000334495.1 Tupaia belangeri chinensis | reverse complement strand
CTCCCCCCGGGGTGGGGTGTTATTTCTCGCTTTCTGTCTCTCTGTCTCTCTCTTTCTGGTGAGCACATGTGCCCTATAGCAAAAACCTCTCCAAATAAATAAATAAATAAAATTTGATTTCACATAAAAATCCGGTGAATTTTTAAAACAGTTGAACAGTTTAAAACTAATAAATACTTAGTAACTACTAATAAAAGCTACTAATAATACTTAGAGATTAATTAAGCATTAAACATGTAAATCTCAAGTTGCCTTTAAGTTTAATTTGTCAGTCACATAATAAACATAGACTTGATCTTGGTAGGCTTATGTTTCTTTTTTTCATTAAAAGTACAGATACAGGGACTAGCAGATGTTTATGTCACTGGACTCCCACATAGTCGACTGTGGTTTGTAAAACTCAGGCTGGGCGTGTGTGCATGCATGCATGTGTGCCCAAAATCCCAAGAGGAGAAGGGATTGTGTCATAGTGATCTCCGTTGCAGGGGTGACTTCTTGTTTTCTATCTTTCTATCTGTCTCTGTCTCTCTGGCAAGAGCACACAGCTTTTAACAAAAATCTCTCTTAAAAAAAAAGAAGCACAGGTACAGAAAGAGAATTAGAGTTTTTATAAAAAGAACTTTTTAAAATGATTTATTTATCCATCCATCCATCTATTTATTTATTTATTTATTTATTTTTAAACAGATACAGATAGAGTGAAGGAAAGTGAGAAAGCAAGCCACCAGGTCTGGGACTCGAACTGTGGTCGACCATGTGGAAGTGTCCAGCTCTTTAACCACCACACCACCTGCTGGTCTTTAAAAGAACTTTTAACGTGTATCATTATCTCTTGGTACTGTTTTCTTGCTTATCTCTCAAAGAGCCTTTTGATTAAATTGTTTATTAAAATTGTTACAGGTGACTTTTGAATAGAAACTTTGTGTTGTAGGGTTTTTTGGTCAATTTTGATTTAATTTGCTTAATTAAGGTTTTGTTTTGAGGGGCCAGCAGGTGGCATAATGGTTAAGGCACTGGACTCCTACATGGTCAACCACAGTTTGTGTCCTGACCCTGACCACTTGCCTTCTCACTTTCCCTTTCTCTCCCTCTCTGTCTTTCCCTTGTGAGTATATATGCCCTATAGCAAATTTTAAAAATAAAATAATAAATAATTGAATAATTCTTAAAAAAAAAAAAAGATTTTTCTTTGAGCTGGCTTTGTGGTTAAGACAGCCAGATCCCATATGGCCAATTGCACAATTCAAGTCCCAGACCTGGTGGCTTGGGAAACACGCCATGCAAGTATGCATGTGTGTCCAAAATCTGAAAAGGGGGAGACAATGAAGAAAGAATTGCAATGTGACCATTCCTCATAGAAATGCTTTCTTCTCTCCCTCTTCTTTTGTGTGTTTCTCTGTCTAGTGCATGTACCCTCTAACAACCCCCCCAAAAATTACTTCAGATATTACTTGTAACCAGTAATTTGTAGCATATATATGTATGTGTACAGAAGTTTGCATTTTCAGTCACATTAATTTGAACTTATTTAACAGCAATATGTTATATTATTCTTTACTCATAGTTTAATCATTACCATCTGGTAGAATCTTTCTATACTTTGAGTATTGTGATAAGAGCTTTCATTTATTTTACCTACCTTTTAAATTTGAGAATTAATGTCTTTTTATTGTATTTTTTTAAAGTTTTGCCATAGGACATATCCACTCACTGGAGAGACACAGAGAGAACAAAAGTGAGAAATTATTACCCCCCCACAGGGGAGATGACCACACCTACAATCCCGTCTCTTCATTTTTCCTCTCAGGATTTTGGTCACATGCACACACATGTCTGGCGTGATTTTTCAAGCCATCAAGTATGGGATCCAATCCAATTGACCATGTAGGAGTCTACCACACCACCTGCTGACCCAAGAATTAATGTATTTTAAAACAAAACTATTTTATTTTATTCTCATGGAAAGAAGAAATACTCTACAAATATATTAAATGTCTTTAAAAATATTGGGAGACTGTATTGTTTTACATTCTAAGTTGTAAATAAGTGATTCAGAAGTTTCAAGTACTTCAAGTTTACCATTTATCTCAAACTTATACAATCATATATAGATGAATAATGACAAATGACTAAATATGGGGGCCAGGCAAAAATATAAATAAAAGAAGTGAGCTAATAGAAGACAACAATGAAGAGTTGATAAATGGCCTCAGTGTTGGGGTAACAGTAGAAGATGAAACTTGTGGATGCTTTCCACAGGAAAAATAAGTGAAGTATTGACACTGTGCTCGTTGGGTAGAACATGGAATTCAACCTGGAGGGAACTGGCAAGTAGAGTGTACAGATTTTGAAAAACCAGAATTTTCAGTGTGTATGACAGTATTAGAGGAAGTGAAAAAAGCATATTTAAAAGTAGAAGGAAGGCATGCTTAGAATTTTATCCTGTAATCAGATGTCTCAGAAGTAGAATGTGTTAAGGATGATGGCTTTAATAGTGAAGAAAATATAAGGGTTAAAATTCTGGCTATATCATTTAGTAATTAAGTGACCTTTGGGAATATATTCACTTCTCTGAGTGTCAGTGAGTATAAACTGGAGAACCTTACAAGACACTGTATAGTCTAGAAGACATATGATAACATGTCTTCAAAGAGGCTTCTAGTAGGTCAGAGTGGTAATTTGAATAGCTGTAGTTAAATATGGTGGCTAGAAAGTCCCAGAGTTTTATTAGAATGTGTTGGTCTTACAGACAGAGTTATTTTCTAAGAATTTAACAACCAACAGGGAGAAGAAACTCTGAAGCAACCCATTTGACACTAGCTGTTTAGATGGATCAGAAACAAAAAAGATTGGAAGTATGGAGGCCAGTTGACTTTTGAAGCAGTACAAAGGAATAGGCAACAATTTGTGAACTATGCACTGGCAGTGAAAACAGAAGGAATTTGCTTTGAAAGAAATTTTAGGAGCTAGTATTGGAAGTATTTATACCAATTAGCTATGAGGCGTGAGGTGTCATTTGAACCTGGGTTCCTGTATCAGCTAGCTGTGTGACTGAGGTTTCTGTTATGTGAGATCAGACATGGCCAGTACAATTTTAGGAAAAAAAATGTTAGTTTTCAACAGGGGAGTCAATTTTTTATCATTATTATTTCATTTAAAAAGAACAAACTTTTTTTAAACAAATACAGTATTTTTAAAAAATTATTTAACTTTATTTATTTGTTTACTTATTTTAATTTGGCCAGAGACAGACAGAGTGGGGGGGGGTAGTGAGAAAGCAAGCCAAGTCTGGGACTCGACCCATGGTCAGCCACGTGGGAATCCAGTGCCCTTAACCATCACACCACCTGCCAGCCCCAAACAAACTTTTTTCTAACCAAACATATAAGGGAAAAATAACCTCAGGCTAGAAGAAGGACAATACTTGAATATATATTGGCTTTTTTTTTTAATAGTATTTTAAAATAATTATTTATTTAATTTTATTTGTTAGTATTTAAAATTTGCTATAGGGTACATTTGCTCACCAGAGAGAAAGAGACAGAGAGGGGAAGTGAGAAAGCAAGCTGCCAGATCCGGAACTTGAACCATGGTCAGCCATGCACGTGGGAGTCCAGTGCCTCAACTACCATGCCATCTGCTGGCTCCACATATTGGCTTTATTAAAATGTCACCACATTGTTAGATTTTTTGTTTTTGTTTTTAGTTTGGTTTTTAATTAAACACAGGGTCTTGGACCAGCTAGTGGACTGGTGGTTAATGCAACTGCACAGTTCAAGTCCCAGACCTAGAGTTTGAATAATTCTGGACACTTATTCATACATGCCCAAAATCCTGAAAGGAGGGAGAAATGGAAAAGAAGGGATTGCAGTGTGAACCATTTTCCGTGGGAGTGAGGTGTTTTCTCACTTTCCCTTTCTCTCTCTGTCTTTGGTGAAAGCATACAACCTTTGGCAAAATTGAAAAGCAAAACAAAATATAAAACAGTCTTGCTTTGTCACAGTCCTCTTATCTTAGCATTTAGAATAGTTGGTGCTTACAGGCGTTTACCACTGTGCCTAGTTTTTAGGATGTGCCAAGATTAGAACCTGGGACCTTCCCATGTGACGTCAGCCTGCCTAGTAAGTAGCAGCATCAACTAGCTTGAGCTACCAAAGCTGAGCCCACTACATTCTAATTTTTTTAAGAGAGAATTTTGCCATAGGGCTCATGCATTCCCTAGAGACACAGAAAGAAACAGAGAAAGTGAAAGATCACCCTGGGAGAGTGGCCATGCCAAAGTCCCTTCTCCAACATTCTCCTCTCTTGGGATTGGGGGCATGCATGCACATTCACTGGCATCAGTTTCAAGCCACCGGTGTGAGACTCAAACCACAGTTGGCCATGTGGAGTCCAGTACTACAACTACTGCGCCACCTACTGGCCCGAGCCCACTACATTCTTAATTTTTTCTCATTTCATAGCAAACCAGTGAAAATATTACCACTCCTTCAGCTTGAAAAACATTGAAGTAGCAAATGCACCAAAAAAAAAAAAAAAAAAATTAGAGGAAAAGAATAAGGTGCGAGGATAATAATAATTACAGCAGCTAGTATTTATTGATCATTATGTACCAGGCACTGTTCTAAGTGTTTTACATGTATTATTCATTTTTAAGCTACTATCTTTATTGAAGCAAGTGCTTTAATTGAAACCTAAGCTAAGCTACTTGGAGTACATTATGAGGAAAGGGTTATGAATTCTCAAAGAATGGACAAGATTTTTTTTTTTTGAAGAGGTTTTTGCTACAGGGTGCGTGCGCTCACCAGACAGACAGAGACAGACAGAGAGACAGAAAGTGAGAAATCACCCCCCAGAGGGGATGGCCACACCGCAATCCCTTCTCCTCCATTCTCCTCTCGGGACCCTGGGCATGCACGCACACGCGCCCGGTGTGAGTTTAAGCCACTGGGTCTGGGACTCGAACCGCGGCCGACTACGTGCGAGTCCAGCAACATAGCCATTACGCTGACTGCTGGCCCCAAGAATGGACAAGATTTTTGTGGAAGAAAACACATTTGATCAGAACTTCAAAAATTAGAATTTTAGACTATTATCCTTATCTGTATTTTACAAGGAGACTTTTAAAAGTCTGTGGGAAAATACAGTTAAAGTAAAAGTTTATTTTGCGCAAAAATTTTTTGCAATTCATGTGTAGTTTTTCCCATGATGTACATTTTTCCATGCACTTTTTGAAGGCCTCCCTTCATTATCTTCGGCGGGCTTATGGTTCTGCATTCCAGACTAAAAAGAGTACCTGGAAGGTAGTTCTAGCTTCCTATGGAAACCAGTCCCACTGCTTTCAAATAAAAAAGCTATAGAGGACTACAAAGAGCTTCAAGTTTTATCAGTGAGTTAACCCTGGGAGAGCAAGATGTTAGAATGTTACGCTAATTTACATGGTTAACAGTTATGATAGGTAATCAATGGCAAAAAATTTTTCTTGTTAGCCTGTGTTGAACAGGAAAATGAAATTTAGGATTCTTTTTCCAAATAATATATTGAGTGTTTCAAAATGACTCATTACTCATGATGATGCTAACGTACTCTGTTTCTTTTCAGTTTATAGTTCCTTGGACTCACTGTTCATAGTGGTGGATTCTGTTTTAAACGATTAAGTCATTTAAAATTAACTTTTAGGGAGAACTTGAAATATAGTAAGTGAAGGAAGTGTTTTGACTTAAATCTTTGACAACTTAAAATCAAATCAATCTCAGGCTGTAGTCTTTGCTTATAAATTAGGCTGATAACCCTTAAATGCAGGAACAGAATATTTGTTCATATCTATCAGTGTTACATTGTACATACAACGAAGTTTAAATATTCAATGTTTCAATAAGTTTCAATTAAATTTTTTTATTATATTAGGCCTCTTGACCCAAGTATTGAGTTTTAATGTAATGCTTTTTCCTGTTTTCACCTGGATTCAATGAAATGTTATTTGTTTCTATTTACCAGGAAAGACCGTTGTTTACCTTGTGGCTTTCCATCTGTTCTTTGTCATGTTTGTATGGTCCTATTGGATGACAATTTTCACATCTCCCGCTTCCCCCTCCAAAGAGGTAAATTTAATGTTAGTAAATTATCAAATGCTTTAATTGATTATAGACTTATTTTCCCTTGTGTTACCTTTGTTAAAAACTTTACATAGTGCATTTGTTCTGTTTCCATTCATAAACTTGCTCAGTAACTCTGTATTGTGCATGTGAGTCATCAGCCTATTCTTACATACTATCCACTGGCATACATAGGAGTTTAATTATACTTTTCTGCCATGCTGTGTTTCCTTAAAGACCAACTTAACATTTCTGGAGTCAGGTCTTCATGGGCAGGATTGAGTTAGGGAAGTAGAGTTTATGTTTAGAAGCTTTCAACATTTATATTTTCTTAGGAACAAATTGCTACAACTAAAGAAAGTTTTTTGATTGTGGTAAACAAATTGTCTAGGGTATTGCTTACTACATCTTAATAAGATTAGTGTTTCTTCTAATTGGAGGTTCTATTTGGAAAGTAGTGTAGATAAACATTTATGTGGATTAAATTTTATGACCACAGTGTATCTTTCTTGCCTTGACGTAACAACAGAATTATTTTAGCAAAAATTTTATATAGCAAGATGGCTTTAAAAATTATTTTGTGGAGTTAGTTATCTGAGTTTAGTTTTCTGTCCTGGCATATTACTTAATCTCTCCCACGCTTCAGTTTTATCATCAGAAAATGGAGCTAACAATCCTGTCTGTATCTCTGTAGAATATTTGTGAGGATTAAGTAAGATTTAGCCAAGCAGAGCTTTTTTTTTTTAACAATCATTTTATTTATTTATTCTAATTTGACCAGAGGGAGAGGAGAGAAAGTAAGCCGCCAGGTCTGGGACTTGAACTGCAGTTGGTCGTTTGGGAGGAGTTTAATTATACTTTTCTGCCATGCTGTGTTTCCTTAAAGACCAACTTAACATTTCTGGAGTCAGGTCTTCATGGGCAGGATTGAGTTAGGGAAGTAGAGTTTATGTTTAGAAGCTTTCAACATTTATATTTTCTTAGGAACAAATTGCTACAACTAAAGAAAGTTTTTTGATTGTGGTAAACAAATTGTCTAGGGTATTGCTTACTACATCTTAATAAGATTAGTGTTTCTTCTAATTGGAGGTTCTATTTGGAAAGTAGTGTAGATAAACATTTATGTGGATTAAATTTTATGACCACAGTGTATCTTTCTTGCCTTGACGTAACAACAGAATTATTTTAGCAAAAATTTTATATAGCAAGATGGCTTTAAAAATTATTTTGTGGAGTTAGTTATCTGAGTTTAGTTTTCTGTCCTGGCATATTACTTAATCTCTCCCACGCTTCAGTTTTATCATCAGAAAATGGAGCTAACAATCCTGTCTGTATCTCTGTAGAATATTTGTGAGGATTAAGTAAGATTTAGCCAAGCAGAGCTTTTTTTTTTTAACAATCATTTTATTTATTTATTCTAATTTGACCAGAGGGAGAGGAGAGAAAGTAAGCCGCCAGGTCTGGGACTTGAACTGCAGTTGGTCGTTTGGGAGTCCAGCACCCTTAACCACCATGCTACCCGAGCAAAGCTTTTAACATAATACCTGCCACGTGGTTAGCACTTATATTAGATGATGATGATGATAATATAAATGTTTCCCTTAAGGTTAAATTTCCGAAATTCATTACAAGTTATAGATGTGTTTCAAAGTAATTATCAACTTCCATTTAACTTTTTAATGAAGAATACATATGCAGAAAAGTATGTATCATGGGTATATACTTGATGAAATTTCACAAATTGAACACACTTCTGTAACCACCCAGTTAGAAAACAACATTTTCAGCCCCTCATCATTCCCCTCAGGCAACCTTCTAGTCACCCATTCCATGGGAAATTACTCTCCTGCCTTCTAACGCCACAAATTAGTTCTGCTTATTTTTGTAGTTAATGTAAATGGAGCCATGTGGTAGTGCATTTAGTCCAGTCATGTAAGCTTGTGTGGCTTACTTCTTTCATTAACATTCTGTTTGTGAGATTCATTTGTGTTGTTGCATATAATTTTAGATCATTCATTTTCATTATTGTAATCAATTGTAATATGTAACACGATTTATTTTGTCTGTGTATGGGCATTTGAATAGCTTCCAGTTTAGCTATTATAAACAGGGCCGCTATCTGTTATGTAGCGCAAGTCTCTTCAAGAATATATGTCATTCTGTTGGGTAGTTATCTAGGAGTAGAACTGTTATATGTGCATCACTTTTTTAAATCATACATTTTGTGAGGACAGGGATATTTTCTTTATGTTCTCTCTTATTTTCCTTTCCCTA
>NW_006160154.1:1118399-1119574 GCF_000334495.1 Tupaia belangeri chinensis | reverse complement strand
CCCTACTATCTAGCTCATAGTGGGTTCTCAACAACTATTGAACAAATGGATTACTAAATCTTGAAGGACCACATAAGCTAAATTCTAGTGACAATAAGAACAGAAATGAAAGATTCTTTCTCACTATGCTTACAGTACACTGAGATAGCTCTGTATAAGTAATAGGAAAGATATGAGTTCAGTGCTAGTATATGTTATGTATATTCTGCATTAGTAATAACACCAGTAATGCCAGCCTTTTGCCCATATTTTATATTGAATGCTCTTGTTTTAATAGGTAAGTACCATAAATTAAACTTAAATGTTTTTTCAAGTATATTCTTTAGGCATATGGAAATAATTTGTTCACCTTTAAAATTATATTACAAACTACCATTCATTTCTCTTTTTTTTTATCTTATTTCAGGTACTTTTATACATTCAAACGTCATTTAGTTTACAAAGTGGATATTCTAATATGTTTATATTTCTCCCCAGTCCAGTTGATAATACTATAAAGTTATCTACAATAGACAGTACCCCATCTTTTGTCCCATTAATGCTTTGCCTCTCCATTTTTCTCCTTAATGTTCTTCCTCAGACTGTATTCCTTCACCCATGCTCTTCCTGCACTGTATCTGATATTCACAACCATTTACTGTGTTTCTATATCTTTTAATCATTCAGTTTCGGTCATAGAGTACGGAAACTCGGTTTTTATTAAGTGGGGACATACAGTGTCTCTCCTTCATAGCCTGGCTTGCTTCACTCAGCAGTAAATTTTCCATATTCATCCACTTTTTGTCAAAAGCCAGCATCTTGTTTTTTATGGCAGAGTAGTATTCCATAGAGTATATGTGCTACAGTTTTTCTTTTTTTTCCGCATATATATATATATATATACACACACATATTTATTTATTTATATATATTTACACCTATGTCTGACCCTCTGCCCTTTCCCACCCTCTTCTCACACTATCTCTGGTGTCTACAGTTGTCTTCCATTTCTTTTCCCCCACATTTTATTGATCATACAATTTCTTAAAATAATCTGACTACTTTCAATAGCAAGTTCAGCTGGTAATTTCAAGAAAAGCAGTTTTGAATTGGTAAGGAAATTTGCTTAAAACTTAAAGACTGGGGGACCAGCAGGTGGCATGGTGGTTAGGTGCTGGACACTCCCGCATGGCTGA
>NW_006160154.1:1097498-1118114 GCF_000334495.1 Tupaia belangeri chinensis | reverse complement strand
TGTGCTGGTAAATTCTTTCAGGTTTTGTTTATCTGAGAATGTTCTTGTCTTTTCCCACACGAAGGATAATCTTGCCGGATACAGTATTCTCAGTTGAAATTGCTTTTCCCTTAACACTTTGGATATATTTTCCCATTCTTTTCTTGCTCACATTGTTTCCGATGAGAGGTCTGCTATTAGTCTGATGGGATATCCTTTGTAGGTAACTTGCCGTTTCTCTCTTGTCAATCTTAGTATTTTGTCTTTGTCTGTGGTTTTGGCCAGTCTGGCTATAATGTGTCTTGGAGATGATCTTCTTGGGTTGATTCTATTAGGGGTCCTTTGTATTTCTTGGAACTGGATCTTTGAGTGCCTCTCTAGGTTTGGAAAGTTTTCTTGCAGGATTTCATAAAATAGATTATCAATGCCCTTCTGAGTTTCTTCACCTTCTGGGATGCCAGTTATCCAGATGTTTGGATATTTGATGGTATCTAGTACTTCTTGTATATTATTCTTAAATTTTGGGGCCATTTTCTCTGTCTTTGTGGTGGATTTTTCTAGGCCAGCAATTTTCTGTGTCTGAGATTCTTTTTTCTGTATGATCTAGTCTGCTTTTAATACTTTCAAGAAAGATTTTGACTTCCTGTATTATAGTCTCTATCTCTAACAATTCCATTTGATTCTTTTGTTAAGTGTGTAATTCCTCTTTTAGATCTTGCAAGAATTTCCTCACCTCCTGGAATTCATCAGCTCCTTATTCCCTTTCTCTTCTGCAGTTCATTGTCTCTCTTCTCTTCCATCTCTGTTAGCTTTGCCATTATGAATGTTCTAAATTCTTTATCAGACTAAAAAAAAAACAACCAAACAAAAACTATTAAAAAAATTTTTTTTAAAGCAAAAATCAGAAAACTGTGCCGTGCACAAGTGCGCCACGCAAAATCACTAATTCTCAGTAGCCATGAAGGTGTCTTCTGAGGCCTGCTCCCTTGCCTCTCCACGCGAGTTTGTGGGCTAGAGGCTGAATTATCAGTGGAAAATCTTCATTTCTCCTATTACTAGTTCTCAGTAGCCATGGAGGTGTCTTCTCTCATTTCTTAATCTCTGAGCAGAAAAGGACTTAACTTTTATTTAACCAATTACTAGTAGTGATGACTATCAAAACATAGCATAGTTCTTGGGATCAGCAGTTAAGGTGCTGGAAACGACATGGCTGACTTTGTGGTTTGAGTCCTGGACCTGGCAGCTTGAAAAGTCACACACTGGGCACATGTGCTTGCATGTCCAGCATCCCAAGAGGAGAATGGAGAAAGGATTGTGGCATGACCATTCCCCCTTGGGGGTGATTTCTTACTCTTTCTTTCTCATCTATCTCTTATAGGCATGTGCCCTATTTTAAAAATCTTAAAAACAAACAAACAAACAAACAAAAACAATAGTTCTCATTACTAGAAATAAGAAATAGAATTTAAAAAGCAATAGGTAACACTTTTAAGAAACGGTATTGTACAGAGGTTAAGAACTCAGATTCTGGAGCCACACTACCTAGGTTTGATTCAGACCTCTTCTTCGATCAGCTCCATGGCTCTGGAGATTTTCCTTAGCTGATCCCTCTTCTGTAAAGTGAGGGTGATATGTACTCCATGGGATTGTTGTAAAGACCTAGTAAGTTAATATTATATGTAATTGATAATTTAAAGGCAAATTGCTTAGCAGAGTGCCTGGCACATAATTATTATCATTTAGATGTCATTTTTCTTTTTTGATTGGTATTTTGATATATCACTCCCAGAATTTAAGCCTTTACATTCACTCTGCTCTTCATCCTCCTCCATCCCTATAAATTCACCTGTCTGTCCAAGTCTGGCTCTGTTAGTACTGCTATGGCATGCTCCATTTACAGTCTTAGAATGTATTGTCTTGTAGTGTAATTACCTGTTTGTTATGTGCACCCCCTTATTAAATGGTATGATCTGTGCAGGCCAGGAATATTTCCCTTATGTTCTCCATTATATTCTTCCTCCTGTTGTCTGCCACATAGTGGCCAGATTTGTGTTGAATAGAAACAGCTGTTGAATAGAATTAATTATTAAACCTTCAAGGGTCAACTAAGTTAAGCAAGAACAGAAATTAATGGTTCTCTTTCTCACTAAGCTTACAGTGTGCTGAGATAACTCTAAGTAACTAGAAAGCTGACAGTTCAGTGTTGATATAACCATATTTGAAAGACTATTGGCTCAGAGGTTTGAGCAATACTTGGGAGACCAGGACTAAAGGGAATTGATTGGTTTTAAGAAGAAAATATACATTTTTAGGGAAATTAAGTTTATAAATACAAGTGACATTTTCTTCCCTTAAGAATTATTTATTTAATTTTATTAATATTATTATTATTATTTTCGATTTGCTGCAGGGCACACATGCTCACCAGAAAGAAACACACAATATGCACACACGCACCTGGCATGTTTTTGAAGCTTCCAGGTCCAGAACTCGAACCATGATCAGCCATGTGCAAGTCCAGCACCTTAACTACTATGCCACCTGCTGGCCCCACAAGTGGCATTTTTCCTCCTAATTTTTAGCTAGTACTTTGTACCTACTGTGTATCAGGCTCTGTCCTAAACTCAGACAAGACATGGTTTCACGTTTTAAAAGTAGAGATGGATGATAAGTAGTCAAACAAAATAATTATAAATTGTGATAAATTTAGAAAATATGAAAGAGGGTGGTAATATAGTAAAACAGAGTAAAATCTACTTTAATGGGGGAAAACTACTTTAGGTAGTTTGGTCAAAGAAACCTCTGAGGCATATAAGCTGAGACTTTTATAAGTATCTCTTCCACTAAGCGTTTTGAAGTGAACAATTCTGTTTGTTGCTGTATCTCCATAGCCAAGAATCAGACCCAATGAAGGCTGAATATCCCTTATTTGAAACACCCATGATAAGAAGTATTTCATAGTTGGGGATGTATGTGAATATGTAATGAGATATCTCGGGAATAGGACCACATTCAAACATGAAATTCATTTATGTCTCGTATACACCTTAAAGGTAATTTTATACAACATTTTTATATTATAGCATTTTTACTGTGACATAGCATATGAGGTCAGGTGTGGAATTTCCCATGTGCAGTGTCATGTTGGCCCTCAGAAAATTGTGGATTTTGAAGCATTTTGGATTTTTGGATTAGGGATTCTTAAACTGTAGGTAATAGGCAGATAACAACTTGAATGAGGGAATGGTGAGGAGGAAGCAGCACGTGAATAGCTAGGAGGTATTTCCCATCACCAGGTCTGATCTTCTCTAGAAAGAAAAATAGTTTCATCATTTCTGTGGTTACACTTCGACAGAGGTTGCGTTGACTACAAGAAAAAGATCATGCTCGTCTGCATAGTATACAAGACTATTCATGAACTAAAATCCTACTTCATCTCCATTGCTTCTTCATGGGACTCTATTCTCAAGCAGTATATTGCTCTCAGTACACCATACTATTTTCACATGATTGTGCTTTTCATATGTTTCCTTTACCAAGATTCTTTTTCCTTCTTTGTCTTCCTGAAAGATTGCTGTGTGTCTTTCAAAGCCCAACTTAGGTACCAGTGCCTCCCAGAAATTCTCATTGAGAGCACCCACTGCTTCCCAAGGGGACTGCTGTCCTACCTTGTAATGTATTGTTAATGTTGTATCTGTATTTTGTAATTTCTTGTTTACGTGGGTAACCTTCCTACTAGACTATAGGAATGTATTTTTGAAGGCAAGGTTTGTTTTTATTCATCTTTGGATCCTTGATACCTGGGACAGCACATAGCTCTTAATTGGTATTTAATAATACCGTCATGTATCAGTTAACAATGGATGCATTCTCAGAAATGTGTTTTGAGGCAATTTTATCATTGTGCAAACATAATAGAAGTACTACACAAACCTAATCTACTATACACCTAGGTTATATAGTATAGCCTAAAGAAAGAATGAGCCATCTTGCAAAACAGGAAAATATTTGAGTGAGCAGGGGGTATTCTGTCAGAAATGTCCAAAGACTTCTGCCTTTACTAAGCAGTTAAGACTTTAACTGTTACGACGCTGTGAATCAGGCCGGTAGCCAAATCCCACATGGCCCACCAAGGTTCAAATTCCAGCCCTAGTAGCTCAAAAAACACTGAATGCGTGTGTGCGTACCAAAATCCCAATTGGATGAAGAAGAGATCGCAGGTTGATTACACCCCACTGAGGAGTGCTTTTTCCCTCTCCGTCTCTGGCAAGGGCACACCCTCTGGCAAGTTAACTAATAAATTAATAAAATTATATGAATCTTTTCTGACTTCTTTCTGTCCTGTCCATTTGTCTGTGGTACAAGTAACTTGGGGATTTCTTGTGCTACTAGAATTTGATTTTAGAAGACAAGCTTGATAGATGAATAAACTCATCTGGTTCCTACCGTATGATGTCTTAGTCAGGTTAGAATAACTGTCTGTAAAAGCTTAGCAATGTAGAGGAATATATACTAGGGTAGAACACAGAAGACACTTATATTTTAATATCAGCCGTGTCAGTAATTCTGCAATCCTAGAAAATTCCCTACCCTCTTGCAGTCACAATTTCTTCTGTCCAAATCTCTCTCTGGTATGCCGTTATTGCCTTGTTTATACCAGAATAAACTATATTGTTAAACTAATGTTGATAGCAGTGATGGGGCAGCAAAAGCAGGGTAGGTTTTAGATTGCAGTTAGCAGGTATATCAAAATACTCCTAAATATGAAAAGTATATTTCAGTCTTGATTCCTTAGGGTTTTTTTTTTCCCTGTAGGCCTTTTAAAGCAAGTAAATAAGCAAGCAAGTAAATAAAAATCAAGGACCACTATTGATAAAATACAAAACATGATTAAGAACAAGTCTCATGGGGGCCAGCAGGTAGACTCCCAGGTGTTGGACTACCACATGGCTGACGATAGTTCGAGTCCCAGACCTGGCAGCTTGCTTTCTCACTTTCCCTTTCTTTCATTCTCTGTGTTTGTCTGGTCAAATTAAAATAATAACAATAATAATAAATAAAATTAAGTAATTCTTTAAAAAATATTTTTTTAAAAAAAGAACAAATTTCAGGCAGTTCCAAGTTTCTTTTTTATAAAAAGATATGTGAGAGGGCCAGCAGATGGTGTAATGGTTATGTCGCAGGACTCCCATGTTGTTGACTACATTTCCAGTCCTGGACCCTGTGACTTAAAACTCACACCAAGCATGTAAACGTGCATGCCCAAAATTGTGAGAGGAGAATGGAGAAGGAATTGTGGCATGACCATCCCCCCTGGGGGGTGATTTCTCACTTTCTGTCTCTGGTGAGTGCATGTGCCCCATAGCAAAAATTTCTGTCTCTTAAAAAAAAAAAAAAAAAAAGTCTGTGAAATAAGTTCACGGTTACATGAAATCAAGGCATAACACTAAGGATTCTCAAGGTTCTGAGATGACATGCAAAGAATAACAACTTAATAAGTACTTTGTAGGAAAAGTGCTATTAAATGAACCAGAGGGTTCCCACACCATTGGAAGAGATACCAGAAACAACTGTATAAAGAAATCTCTCCTTGGGGGAAGGAGACTGTTTGCTTTAGCAATCCTTCATGATCCTATAATTGGTTAGCCTTTTAAAAGCTAAAAAATGTAAAAGACCAACTTGTTGGCCTTAGTGAGACATTTGGCATAGTAAGTGGAACCTCATGCCTATGATTGAGTTTGTTACCCAAAGCAAGTGAATCTTTGGACCTCCTTTCAAAAATTCAAAATCTCTTGACAATAACATTTAAACTACAGAATTTTTACTAATAGAAAAACACATATTAAGCCTTTTTTGGTGGAGGAATTTAATTTTACATATTAAAAAAGGGAAAGTATTTAGTTCATATTCTTTACTATCATTAGTATAGAAGGCATAAATATATATAAATTAAATTAAATTAATTTATTTTTATTTGACCAGGGAGGGGACAGAGGAGGTGAGAAAGCAAGGTACTAGGTCCAGGACTCTAACAGTCTTCAGCCATTTGGTAGTCCAGCACGTTAACCACCATGCGACCTGCCAGCACCAGCATGTATTTTAAAAATATGTCAAAGATATATAGTTCTTTTAAAAATGTACTTGAGTTATCTTACAGTTAAGAAGTTTAAAAATAAGTTTTGCCTTCATAAAACATTATTTCTGTTGTTTGTTTTTTCCCCTATTTAAGTAAAACTCTCTTTGAGCATGATAGTTAACATTATGGGATTTGAAAAAATTTAATAGTTCTCTCTCTTTCTTTACAGTTCTACTTGTCCAATTCTGAAAAGGAACGTTATGAAAAGGAATTCAGCCAAGAAAGACAACAAGACATTCTCAGACGAGCAGCCAGAGACTTGCCTATCTATACCACCTCAGCTTCAAGAAGTGAGAAAAGCAAGCCTTACACTTTTCTTTCCAAAAAAATCTTTAAAATATGTTTTTTTTCTGCCAGCATATATTTGTGTGATTTGACTATTAAATGGATACTTTCATTGCTATGAATAACATCTTTACAAGGGAACAAGATTTTCCTGTTTTCTGTGTATTCTGTGATATTTCAGATGTAGATATATGTAGATGTATAAATATAGCAAGATAGATTTTTTTTAGAATTACTTTATTTAACTTTATTTATTTATTTTAAATTTTGACCAGAGAGGACAGAAAGAGAGAAAGTGAAAAAGCAAGCCACCAGGTTTGGGACTCAAACCACAATTGACCATGTGGGAGTCCTGCACCCTTAACCACCATGCCACCTGTCAGCCCTGCAAGATAGATTTTTAATGGGTTAAACTGTAATGTGAATCTCTATTCTCTGCTTACTCTTTTTCCCCAACTCAACCTTCATGGTTAAAAATTTCTATTTTAATTTTTTTTTTTTTTTTTTTGAGAGGTTTTTAGCTACAGGGCACGGGTGCTCACCAGAAAAACAGACAGAGAGACAGAAAGTGAGAAATCACCCCCTAGAAGGGATGACCATGCTGCAATCTCTTCTCCTCCATTCTCCTCTCGGGATCTTGGGCACGCACACACACATGCCCAGTGTGAGTTTAAGCCACTGGGTCCGGGACTTGAACCACGGTTGACTACATGGGAGTCCAGCAACATAGCCATTATACCAACTGCTGGTCCCTCATTTTAATTTTTAGTAAACCATCATTAGGAAATTCTGATTTGAGTTGGAATATTATGTGTCATCACTAAGTTATAAAAAGAAAAAAACCACCCCAACTGTCAGCCCCATCGTGCAGTGGTTAAGCACTATGTCTAGAGAGCTGTATCCCACATGGCCAACTGTGGTTCAAATCCTTGCCCAGGTAACTTGTGAAACATGTTAGGCAGGTATGTGTACACATCCCAAATCTTGATGGAGTGGAGGAAAAAAGATTGCAGCATTACCAGGCCCCATTAGAGGATTCGTTCTCTCTCTTGCATTCGTGTACCCTCTGGCAATTAAAAAAAAAAGAGAGAAAGAGAATGCACTATGGGGACCAGCAGGTGGCATAATAGTTATATTGCTGGGCTCCCACATAGTCCACCCTGGTTCAAGTCCCAGACCCAGCAGCTTTAAATTCAAGCTGGGTGTGGGTGTATGTGTACCCAAAATCTCGAGAGGAGAATGAACAGGAAGGGGTTGTGGTGTGGCCATACCCCAGGCAGTGATTTCTCGCTTGCTGTCTCTGTCTGTCTGTGTGGCTCTCCAGCAAGTGTATATACCCTTTTGCAAAAATCTCTCAAAAAAAAAAAAAAAAAAGAAGAATGTACTATGAATGAGGAGAAAGAAGTAGAAGACACAATGGGGAAGAAACTTGTTTAGGGTTATAAAGCTAATGTTCTGAGAGCTGTGCTGTTAACTCAGGTTTGTTGAGCACCATAATCCTTGATGTTCCTCTGTACCACTGTGTCCATTGAGACAAGTGACTGTAATAGCAGCTTCATTTCTCACGCATTAGTTTTATGGTAAGAAGGAGTCTATGAGTGGCCAAGCTAGTCAGGAAAAAAAAATTTGTTTTGTTTTGCTATAGGGTATGTGTGCTCACTGGAGTAGGCCTGAGGCATGTGGGAGTGGCAGAGGGGAGATTGAGAAATCAGCTTCCAGAGGATGTGGTTGTACTTCAGTCCCTTCTTTTCTACTCTCCTCTCAGGATTTTGTGCATACAGGCACATGCACCTGGCATATTTTTCAAGCCGCTGGGTCTGGGATTTGAACCATACTGTTGGCATGTGGGATTCAGATGCCTAAACCTCCATGCTACCTGCTGGCCCAGGAATAAAATCTTTTAAACACACTTTTTTTTTTTTTTTAAGTTTGTTTATTTTTTCTATGATTAATAGAGAAAAAAGAAGGAAGAGACAACACCCCAACAGAATCTTGATGCTGCGATCCACCCCGAGGCTTAACTAGCTACAGGTCATGGGCATGTACGTGCCAACATACTCAAGGAGGTCTCTGGACACAAACCATTGTCATGTGGACCAACATTGCAGAGCATTACGTTTTACCTCTACACCACCATCTGCCCCCTACATACAGGAAACTTTTAAATTATGTATATATACTTCATTAATCAGTTCAAATATCAGATAATAGTAGCAGTGCTGGACAGGTATTCTGTTCTAAATGCTTTATGAGTATGAATTCACTTAAACTCCCCAACAATCCTGTGAGCTTCCCCATTTTACAAAGGAGGAAACTGAAACAGGTTAAATAACTTGTTCAGGGGGCTGGCAGGTGGTGTGGTGGTTAAGATGCTGGACTCCCACATGGCCAACCAAGGTTCAAGTCCTGGACTTAGTGGCTTGCTTTCTCTCTCTCTCTCTCTCTTTCTCTCTCTCTCTGTCTCCTCGGGTCAATTAAAACAAATAATAATAATGAATAAAATTGAATAAAATAATTTTAAAAATAACTTGTTCAGGATCATATAAGATAGTATGTTGAAAAATAGGAATTTAAATTCAGGTAGTCTGACTCCAGAACCTACTAGACTTTTCAGGTCCAAGGAGTAATAGAAAGAGCTTTCACCTTTGCGCATCTATATATAAATCATGACTCAAGAAAATTTAAAACATCTGCAAGATTTTAGGAGAGATATTTGACTTTTAAATGTCCAGTACTGTCCTTTTTTCATAACTAATATGGTACAGAATAAAAACATAGATTACAGATCAAACTCCAGCTTTTCTATTACTAGTACAGTGTAAGTCACTTTAACTTTCTCAGCCCTGGTTTCCTCATTTTAAAATGAGAATTGGGCTGACCATGTGGTCTAATGGTTAAGGAGCTGGATCCCACATGACTGACTACAGACTTTGAATCCCAGACCCAGCAGCTTGAAAAACATCTGGAATATGTGCATGTATGCCCCAAATCCCTGCAGGATAAATAAATAGAGGAAAAGAGACTGTGGTATGACCGCCCACCATTGGTGAGTGCTTTCTCCCTGTCTTCTCTCTCTGTCTTTGGTGAACACACATGCCTCTGACAAAATAAAAAATAAATGGATAATATCTACCTCTCTGGGTTAGTATTACTATTAAATGAGATAATATATGCAAAGCACTTACTATAAATCTTGGTATATAATAATGAATTTTTAGTTAAGTAAATAAAGTTTAAAAAAAGAAAAAATAATGAATTTTTAGTAAATGATGGTTTACATAATTCCTTTTCAGCCAGGCATGACAGACATGCCTGTAATCTAACCTACTTGAGAGGCTGATGTAAGAGGATTGCAAATTAGAGGCCAGCCTGGGTAACATAGCAAGACCCTGTCTCCAAAAAACAATCTTTTTATTTTTTTCCTTCAATTTTTATTTTTAAAATTTATTTATTTACATTCATTCACTGTATATCATTACAGTATACAAAATGAGATTCTCTATCTAGAATACACTGTATATTGACTCGATCAGGATATTATCATACATGTTATTGTCAACAAATAATTTTCCATTTCTTGTTTCTTATATATTTTGTTTCCCCCCACTTGATTCCCTATCTCTCACTCTCTGTTATTTCTCACCCCCTCCCACACTGTCTCTGGTATCTATAGTCGCTTTCCATGCGCTCCCCCCCCCCTTTTATTTCACATGTTATCAACTCTCTAGAGATCTTAATTAAACTAAATATTTTCGGTAGCAAGCACAGCTAATGTATACATATCCATGAACACATGTCTGACTTTAGGCTGAAACCTCAGTGAGTATAATGAACATACTATAAAGTAGCACCTTTTTTAAAATGTATTTTTTAATTTCAGGGAAAACATTTTTAGTTTTAATAGATCAAAATAAAAAATGTTAAGAGAAATTTGCTTAAGACTTGTAGCCAGGAAAAAGGTTAGGATTCAGTTCAGACATCTGAGATTCAGTCTTCTGAATGATCTAATCTGCTTTTAATACTTTCAAGGGAGGTTTTGATTTTCTATATTACAGCCTTCATCTCTAACAATTCTGTTTGATTATTTTTTTAAAAAACAAGAATTATTTATTTGCTATATTATTCTTATTTTAATTTAATCAGATTGAGAGAGAGAGAAAGGGAAAGTAAGAAAGCAAGTCTCCAGGTCCGGGACTCGAACCGTATTCGGCCATGTGGGAGTCCAGCACCTTAACCACTGCACCACCTGTCAGCCCCATATTTGATTCTTTTTTTATGGTGTTTATTTCCTCTTTTAGATCCTGCAAGAACTTCCGCATCCTCTAAAACTTGTCGTCTGTTTTCTCCTGTGTCTTCTGGAGTTCATTGTCTCTCTTCTCTTACATCTCTGTTAACTTTGTCACTATGGATATTCTAAATTTTTTATCTGACATTTCCATGAGTTCTCTTGTATTGTCTATGGATGATGAGAAGTTACTCTTTTCCCTTGGGGGAGAGATATTTTCTTGGCTTCTCATATTTCTTGTGCCTCTGTGGTAGTTTCTGGTCATCTGATGGATTGTATGTTTTTTCTTCATTTTGGGAGTTAAATCTGAGTGTTCAGAGGCATGCAGCAGGAGGTGATCTGCAATCTAAGCAATATCATTTTTCTTCTTGTGTGCATCAGATTCCATGGAATATGCAGATTACTCTGACCCTGGCTATATCTTGGGGTCAGGAGGGTGAAGTCTGGGCAGAAAACCTTCAGTTGTCCTCGTCCCTGAAACGGGCCGCTCAGAACTCAAATGTATGTGACTGATGTCTGGCGATTGGCTTGTCCTGGCTAGATCTGGGGGATAGAAGGGTGAAGTCTGGGAAGAAAACCTTTAGTTGTTAACAATCTTTTTTATTTTTACTTTCATTTTATTAAGAGAGAGATATTTGCCATAAGGGCGTGTGTGTTCATCAGAGAGAGAGAGAGAGGTAGAGAGACAGAAAGCGAGAAATCACCTCCCGGGGGGATGGCCACACTGCAGTCCCTTCTCCTCCATTCTCTTGGGATTTAGGGCACACACAGACATGCGCCCTGGCATGAGTTTTTAAGCCACTGGAGCTGGGACTTGAACCAGTTGACTATGTGGGAGTGTAGTGACATAATCAGTACACCATCTGCTGGTCCCAAACAATCCTTTTTTTTTAACATTCAATTCTGCAAGGTCTGGTTTATAATAATTATTAGGAGTTGTAGTTCTGTATATTAGGTGTTACTAATCTGAGGTCCAAGACGTCAGATAATTTATGAAGCCCTGAGATGTATGCAGAATTTGGGGTGCATGTCATTTTCAAAGCAGCTTATTCATAGCAAGATCTGATTTTCAGAGCAGTACCTGTGTCCCAAAAAAAGAGCCACTGATATTAAAACTATTCTCCCAGTTTTACCACCTTTCATTAATTAAAATGGTTTTCCTCCAATCTGAAGATTGCCCATCATTTATGGAGTACTTCATCAGATTATGTTGGGCACTTCACTTGTGATTTAATTCCCATAGCAATTCTGAGAGGAGTGCTGGTGCTTCTCATTTTCCATCTCTTGCTCTCTCTCTCTTTGGTCAAATTAAATAATAATAACAATAGATAAAATTAGGGACCAGCAGTTAGCATAATGGCTATGTCGCTGCACTCTCATGTAGTCGACCGCGGTTTGCGTCCTGGACCTGGTGGCTTAAAATTCAAGCTGGGTGCCTGTGCATGCGTGTGCAAGATCCCGAGAGGAGAATGGAGGAGAAGGGATTGTGGCGTGGCCATCCCCCTTGGAGGGTGATTTCTCGCTTTCTGTCTCTCTGTCTCTGTCTGTCTGGTGAGCACACGTGCCCTATAGCAAAAAAAAAAACAAAACAAAACAAAAAAAAAACCTCTCCAAAAAACAAAAAACAGATAAAATTAAATAAAATAATTCTTTAGTTATTAAAAAAAAAGTCTACTCTGGTACCAGCAGATGTCATAATGGTCATGTCACTGGACTTCCACATGGCCAGCCACGGTTTGAGTCCTGGACCCGACAACTTGAAACTCACGCTGGGTACTTGTGGGTGCATGCCCAAAATCCCGAGAGAAGAATGGAGAATGGATTGTGTTGTGGCCATCCCCCTTGGGAGTTGATTTCATTCTGTCTGACTTTCTGGTGAGCGTATATGCCCTAGAGCAAAAATCTCTCTTAAAAAAAAAAAAATCCATCAGTTAGCGTAATGGCTATGTTGCTGGACTCCCATGTAGCTGACCGCAGTTCGAGTCCCGGACCTGGTGGCTTAAACTCATGCTGGGCACATGTGTGTGCATGCCCAAGATCCCAAGAGGAGAATGGAGGAGAAGGGATTGTGGCATGGCCATCCCCCCTGGGGAATCATTTCTAGCTTTCTGTCTCTCTATTTCTCTCTGTCTTTCTGGCGAGTGCACGTGCCCTATAGCAAAAACCTCTCAAAAAAAAAAAAAAATCTACTCTGAACTAACTACCCATATTCCTCATTTGTAGATCACTGATTATTGCCTGGTAGTTATTTGTTTCTTGCACCTTTTAATTTTGGATGTGGTCTCTTCCTATGCTGTGATCATACTGTATCAGCCTCCCATGTTGCTGGGATCGCAGGTATAAACTACCAAGCCTGATTTTTAGTGTGAGCCAGAAATCAAATCTGGGTCTCCTATGTTGCCTCAGCCCGCGGAATAGCAGCACCAACCAGCATTATTGTACTATTGGAGCTAGATCTCTCACCTTCTTGACATTACTCTAAGCCCTAGGCACTGGAGAATTTCTCCCATAGTCTCTATATGGTGTCTGACTAGACAGGTATTCAATAGGTATATGTTGAATGATTCTTTCCTGCTTGTTTTCCTTGAGGGCTACTTATGTACATTTTCTAAGCTCCCTAACTTTTGCTCTTTCATTGATTGTTTTTTCCCCTCACAGATCTGATTTTATTTTCAGCATAAATAGTCATGATATTGGTTAGTAATAGTAGCAATCTCATGCTAACTGATTTGCTGAGAATTTTCTATATTCCATAAGATCTAGTTTTTTGTTTTGTTTTGTTTTTGTTTTTGAGAGGTTATTTTGCTATAGGGTGCATGCACTCGCCAGACAGAGACAGAAAGCGAGAAATCACCCTGCAGGGGGGATGGCCACGCCACAATCCCTTCTCCTCCATTCTCCTCTCAGGATCTTGGGCACGCACGCACACATGCCCGGCGTGAGTTTAAGTTACCAGGTCCGGGACACGAACCGCGGTCGACTACGTCTGAGTCCAGCGACATAGCCATTACGCTAACTACTGGTCCCATAAGATTTAGTTTTAATCCTACCAGTAATGCCAAATTGTTATTTGCATTGACAGACGAGGAAATTAATGTTCTAAGAGAGTTAAATTTCTGGTCCAAGGCCACAGCTTGAAAAAACCAGTATCAAATCTACTGGTAACACAGCCTTGCTCTTTCCAAGACATTGTGCTATCTGTGCCCCTTTACAGACACTGACTTTTCCCAAAATGTATCTTTTACCTTTTGATTGTCATTCTGGTCCTTTCTTACATTTACAGAAATGGATGACGTTTTTCTCATTTTCTCTCCAAGTTTGTTCTTAAAAATCTTGTTTCTCTGAGGCCAGCAGATGGCATAGCAGTTACATCATTGGACTCCCACATGGCTAACCACTGTTCGAGTCCTGAACCTGGTGGCTTGAAACTCATGCTGGGCGCATGTACATGTATGCCCAAGATTATGGGAGGAGATTGGAGGAGAAGGGATTGCACCATAGCCATTCCCCCTGGGGGGGGTGATTTTTTACTTTCCCTCTCACTGTCACACACCCCCCCCAATAGAGCACACATGTCCTAAGCAAAAGCCTCTACCCCTTAAAAAGAAAATATTGTTTCTCCACTGAAATGCCAAGCAGTTGCTTCCCTTTGCTTTCAGATGTATTTCATCAAGGTATTATCTCCCTTATAAAAACAACAGCAAAGAGGACAAGCAGGAGGTATGGTGGTTAAGGCACTGGATCCCACATGACCAATTCTGCAGTTCATTCAGAGTCTTGGACCCAGCGGCTTGAGAAACATGCTAGGCATGTGTATATACATGCCCTAAATCTTGAGAGGAGACTGGAGAATGGATTAGAGCGTGACCATTCCCGGAGTGGGGGTGTGATTTCTCACTTTCCTTCTCTCCCTCCCCACCCTCTCAGTGAACACAGGCATCCTATAGCAAACAACTACAAGAATAACAACAAATTTGGTTCTGTTCTGATGCATTCTAGGACCGAGAGAGAGAGAGAGAGAGAGAGGAAGAAGAAGAAAGTGAGGAAGCATGCCACCAGGTCTAGGACTCAAACCATGGTTGGCCATATGTGAGTCCAGCACCCTTAACCATCACGCCACCTGCTGGCCCCAGTGCTTCATTTCCAGGTAATTCCAGGCAGTATTCTCCCTAACCAAGTTCGCTGGCTTTTGTCATTCCAACTAAAAAAAACTTTCCAGGGCCTGCAAGTAGTGTGGTGGGCTGACTGCAGTTTGAGTCCCAGACCTGGTGGCTTGCTTTCTCGCTTTCTCTCTCTCTCTCTCTCTCACACACACACACACTCTGTCCCTCTGTGGTCAAATTAAATAAGTAAGTAGCTAAGTAAGTAAAATCATTCTTCAAAAGAAAGCTTTCCTCTTTGTGCTTTTCTAGTCTCCTTTAATTTTTGTACCCTTGAGTGATTTTTTTTTCTTCTTCCACCTATATTTTTTGCATTCTCTTATTAACTTAATGGTGGTGCCACCCTCCTGTTTTTCAACTGTTACTTTTAACCATGGAATTCTGACATTACTCTTTCTTAATTTGTTCTCTTTGATAGTTTTCAGGAACTAGTTACCTTTTTAATATGAATTAGAACAGATCCAAGTATATTATGTGCTGGAATTCACTTGCACTCCAAACTCTATGTTAGTTTAGGCAAAAGGATGTAGTTGCAGCTATCCACAGGTTGTTGTGCTTGCCGAGTGGCCTGCAGATGTAGCTGTGCCCTGGGTTGCAGCTTCTTTCCTGTCAACTCAGAGGAGATGTCACCTTCTGTGACATCTGCCCCAGAATACCCAGTAAGCATTATCAAGGCTTCAGTGTTCACTTTGGCTCATGGTTTTGAATTCAGCCTCCCTAGCTCCCAGTAGAGCTTCATTCTTGCTTTTCTGGAGGAGAGCTGCACTTGAGTTGCTTACCCAAACCTTCAAACTCAAACAAGACTAGATTCGTTCACTTACAACCTAATAACTGTGGTAGCAGGAGGCAAGTCTGCCTTTTTCACCTTTATGTCCTCAGCATGTAGCAGTGTTTGTCACATGAAAGAAATTCTAAATATTTGCAGATGAAAAATAAATTTAAAAAATACCTTGCCACATCATCCAAATCTAACTCTGTTTCTGTCCTTGTTACCATCATTGTGCAGCCACCAAGACTAGAACTCGTTTCCTTTGACTGCTAATTTTACTTCATCTACTCAGTCATTAAGCATATCTTCTTACAAGATCTTGTGTCAGTATGTTGAGTACAGGAGGTATAGAAGAAAGGGAAAACTTGGTTTCTGATTCTGATCCTAACACTCATTGAGCTATATAATCTTGGAGGGGTTGCTTTCTAGGTTTGGAAGTGTTTTAATCTGTAAAATGGAGAGACCGAACTAGGAAATCTTTATGGTCCTTTATAGCTCTACTTTGTGTACATTTCTCCAGGACTTCATTTCTTCCAGCTACTTCTGGGCAGCATTCTCCCTAACCAAGTTCACTGGCTTTTGTTAATACTTTTTTTTTTTTTTTTTG
This sequence comes from Tupaia belangeri chinensis, assembly GCF_000334495.1. Classification (NCBI taxonomy): domain Eukaryota; kingdom Metazoa; phylum Chordata; class Mammalia; order Scandentia; family Tupaiidae; genus Tupaia; species Tupaia belangeri. The sequence continues at coordinate 1,101,893 of NW_006160154.1, read as the reverse complement.
GAGAGGTTTTCCGCTATAGGGAGCATGCGCTCCCCAGACAGACAGAGAGAGACAGAGAGACAGAAAGCGAGAAATCACCCCCCAGGGGGGATGGTCACGCTGCAATCCCTTCTCCTCCATTCTCCTTTTGGGATCCTGGGCACACACGCACATGCGCCCAGTGTGAGTTTTAAGCCACTGGGTCCGGGACAGGAACCGCGGTCGACTACGTGGGAGTCCAGCGACATAGCCATTACGCTAACTGCTGGTTCCCTGTTATTACTTTTTTAAAAAGATAATTAATTAATTTTTATTTGACCAGAGAGGACAGAGAGGGAGAGAGAGAAAGAGGCAAAGTGAGAAGGCAAGCCGCTGGGTCCGGTGGGCCATGTGGGAGTCCAGCCCCCCTAACCATTACACCACCTGCTGGTCCCTGGCTTTTGTCATTCTGACTAAAAAAAAAAAACTTTCCTCAGGTTGGCAGGTGGCGTGGTGGTTAAGGCCCCTGGACTCCCACATAGCTGACCTCAATTCAGTAGTTCGATAGTTCGGCGCTATTAAGTGCCTAACACAGGTAAGGTATTATAGAAGGCCCTCAGTACTCATTTAGTAATTTCCCTTTGTCCTAAAGAAACTCTTGTATAAATTATGAAAGTAATACATGCCCATGATTTAAAATAAACATTTTATAAGGACACCAAATGATTCTTTAAAAAAAAAATACAATCATTAATTTTATTCATTGATTTATTTTAATTTGACCAGAGAGACAGAGGGGAGGGGGAGAAGCGAGAAAGCAAGCCACCAAGTCCAGGCCCTGTAGGAGTGTCCAGCACCTTAACCACCACGCCACCTGCTGGTCCCCTAAGGGCACCAAATGATTCTATACCTCATTCTTGCCACTCCCCCCCAGAGGCTTCCCTTTCTTGTGTGTCCCTGCAGACATCTTTTATACACAACAGAGTATTGTTAAACTGAACTGCAGGTAACACATTTTAGCAATTAGAGTGGATAGTTACTAATAATACAAATGTGGTTACCAAGATAGAGCTTTCTGTCAGTTTAGCTTCCAACATTGCTTCAACATATACTTTGTTGGGACCAGCAGAAGGCATAATGGCTATGTCGCTGAACTCTCATGTAGTTGACTGCGGTTCCAGTCCCAGACCAGGTGGCTTAAACTCATGCCAAGCGCATGTGCGTGCATGCCCAGGATCCCGAGAGGAGAATGGAGAAGGGATTGCAGCATGGCCATCCCCCTGGGGGGTAATTTCTCGCTTTCTGTCTCTCTGTCTCTCTCTGTCTGGTGAGTGCACACGCCCTGTGGCAAAAACCTCTCCAAAAGAAAACAAAACAAAACAGCATGTACTTTACATACATACTTTACTAACTCATACTTGGAAACTATATGGATTTTATTGGGATATAGTATCTAGATAGCAATACATGTGAAAAGAAAAACATATTTTCCCCTGGGAAATAGAAGCATGCTACACACTCAAACTGTTGTATGATGTACTTTTTTTTCATCATACAAATTAGTTTTTAATGTATGAAATAAGAATTTTTCCCACTAGTTCTTTTTTTAAAAAAAGAATTTTTTAAAAAAAAAAGAATTATTGTTTTCAACTTTATTTACTTATTTATTTTTAATTTGACCAGAGAGGGGCAGAGTGAGAGCAAGAATGAGAGAGAGAGAGACTGAGAAAAAGTGAGAAAGCAAGCCACCAGGCCCAGGACTTGAACTGCATATGGCGATGTGAGAGTCCAGTGCCCTTAACCACTACGCCACCTGCTGGCCCTGAGATAAGAATTTTTTAAGTCACAGTCATGGCTAAATTCACCATTAAATACAGTTTCAAGTAACTGGGCTGATCATCTATACTTTGAACAACTTTTCCTCCTAATAAGTCCCTATGCTAATTCCATCATAACATATTACATACTTTAATTACTAGTCTGTCAGTCTCTCACTAGCTTAAAGGCTCCTTGAGAGGAAGGACTGTCTTTACTTTGCCTTTAAAAAGGATACACAGCTACCAAATTATTTACTTAATTAGCAGTATATCTATTTAAATGATATGCATTTGTCCATAATTATTGGGAATTGCTAAATATTCTAAACTAATTGGTAGTTGATTTTAAAATTTTCAAATTTAATCAGACTTACAAGACTGACTTAGGTTGTGTTAAATTTTTTTAAACATTGCTTCTCTGGGGGACCAGCAGATGGCTTAATGGTTATGTTGCTGAACTCCCATGTAGTTGACCATGGTTCAAGTCCCAGACCCAATGACTTAAAATTTATGCTGTATGCATGTGCGTGCATGCATGCCCAAGATCCCAAGAGGAGAATGGAGAAGGGATTGCAGTGTGGCCATCCCCACCTGGGGGTGATTTCTCACTTTCTGTCTCTCTGGCTCTCTCTGTGTCTCTGGCAAGCACACATGCCCTATACCAAAAATCTCTCTCAAAGAAAAAAGAAAATACTGCAGCTCTGATGCATTTTATTGTTAAAAGCAGATACTCATATACATAAACGAATATGAACTTAAAATCATAAATATACTTCATCTTTTAGCTTTACTTTCTAGTAGATCTTTAGCTTCATTGAGTTTGGCTGCTAAATAAGGAGATCCTCCTTTGTCTGGATGATTTAAAAGCATAATTCATCAATGAGCATCTCTTATTTTTCCTTTATTAGCAGTAGGGCTTACACCTAATTTTAATGCTGCTTCCTGTTTTGTCATTTTGGGTTTAAATCTACCACTGTAATAGCCACCACTGAAGGCAGATTTCGGTAGACTTCAAAAAACTTATTTTTCTTGAGGCTCCTTATGCTTCATGAATTGCAAAACCTAACAGCCTGCAAATCCAGCCTGCAAATCCAACAGCAGCAGTGGTCAGTCCCACTGCTACCATTGTACTGGCCATGGCCCTGGCTTGGCTTACTGACTCACCCACGAGCATGGTTCATTCTAGCCCACATGACATACTTCTTTTCCATTTAGAATATTTTCTTTTTTTTTTTTTTGATTTATTTAAATTTTATTCATTCTTTTTATATATTTTTTAACTTGATGAGAGACACAGAGAGACAGAGATAGTGAGAAAGCAAGCCACCAGGTCCAGGACTTGAACCATGGTCGGCCATGTAGGAATGTCCAGCGCCCTAAACACCATCCCACCTGCTGGGTCCCTTTTTTTAATTTAATTTTATTCATTTATTCATTCATTTAATTTTTTAAAAATTTCATTTAGAATATTTTCATTTTCCATGTTAGGATTGTCAAAAAATTTTTCAACAAATTGAGCAGTATCCAGTCTACAAAATAGGAAAGGTGGTGTAGGTTTTGTATATTAGCAAAAAAGGTTGAAAAAAGCTGAAACAAGAAGCAAAATGTGAATTGGTTATTTGACAGTTGCTTTCCTTGTAGGGTGAAAACAAAATTTTGTTGGCTTAATGGGATTTGGCTATCATCTGTATTGATTTCTCAGGTCAACTCTTACAACAAAACAACCTAGGTTTCAGTTTGGTGACATGGACCCTTATTACGAGTAACTTCATTTCAGTCTATTTATATCTTTAACAGAATATAACTGCATTGTATATGGAAAATTCTTGTTAAAGTCTGCATGGTATTTCACCATATTGAAATAAAATACTTCACCATTTTTCATCCAGCAGGCGGTGGGTTGATTCTCACATGGCTGACTCTGCAGTTTGAATACCAGACCCAGCAGCTTAAAAATCATACTGGGTGTGCCCAGAATCCCAAGAGTAGAATGGAGAAGGAATTGTAGTGTAGTCATCCTCCCTAGCGTGTGATTTCTTACTTCCCTTCTCTCTTTCTCTCCCCGGTGAACACACATGCCCTCTGGTGCAAATCTAAAAAAAAAATTTAACCATTTTTATAATTTTATTTATTCTTTGTTTTTTTTATTAAAGCCAGTGCTGAAATGAACATTTCTTTTTTTTCGTTTTTTTTTTTTTTTAAGAGGGTTTTGCTTTAGGGGTGTATGCTTGCTAGAGAAAGACAGTGAGAGGGAAAGTGAGAAATCACCCCCCAGAGGGCATGGTCATACCTCAATCCCTCTCCTCCATTCTCCTCCTGGGATCTTGGGTACATGTGCATGCACACACGCCTGGTGTGATTTTGAAGCCACCGGGTCCAGGACTCAAACTGTAGTCAGCCTTTTGGGAGCCCAGCAATGAATCTGCCACACCATCTACTGGCCCCTGAAATGAACATTTCTATTTTTGCTTTTCTGTCCATAAGCATGTTCCAACCTCAAGTTTATTTCATCTTAATAATTAAGAATCCTCATTTTCCCAGATAGCTACTTGTGACACTAACTTCACTTCTTTCAACTTCATTTTTTCTCAGATGTTCCTAAAATTACAGAGGTAGCCTC
>NW_006160154.1:1075188-1097484 GCF_000334495.1 Tupaia belangeri chinensis | reverse complement strand
CTGGTTATGCTGTCACTATCTAATATAGTATTTAGGATCCAGATGGTGGCACAGGGGCAAAATGCAGCACTGCAAAGCTGACCTAAATGGGGAAGGTTCTATGTTGGTGTCTAGAGACCTACCTGACTATGTTGGGCATGCATGTTCCCATGATCCATGGCTGACTGAGGCTGGGGTAGATTGCAGCATAAAGACCCAGTAGGGTCTTCTCTGCTTGTCTTTATCTCTTTCTGTCTCTTCTTTGTCTCTTTCTTTCTCATGCAACAAATACATGATTTGAAAAAGAATCCCAAAGGATGCCTTATAAAATATGAATTTTTTTTTTGAGAGGTTTTCACTATAGGGCGCGTGCGCTCGCCAGACAGAGAGAGACATAGAGACAGAAAGTGAGAAACCACCCCCCAGGGGGGATGGCCACATCGCAATCCCTTCTCCTCCATTCTCCTCTCGGGATCTTGGGCACGCACGCACATGCACCCGGTGTGAGTTCTAAGCCACCGGGTCCGGGATACAAACCGCGGTCGACTACGTGGGAATCTAGCAACATAGTCATTACGCTAACTGCTGGTTCTCTAAAATATGAATTTTGATATTGTACTGTAGGCATTGTAGTATAGTAGGAAAAACCATTGGATTTAGGACTTACTAAATCTGAAGCCTGCTGTACTTCAGTTCTTACCTCTGTGTTTGACCTCGTGTAAGCCACTTACTTGCTTTGAATTTACTTTTTCATCTGAAAATTGCTGAGCAGACTACATTTCTTTTTTTTTTTAAATAATTATTTATTTTATTTTTTATTTATTCATTCATTGATTTTTTTAATTTGACCAGAGAGAGACAGAGGGTAAGAGTGAGAGAGAGAGGAAGTGAGAAAGCAAGCCACCAGGTCCAGGACTTGAACCCTGGTTGGCCATGTGGGAGTGTCCAGTGCCTTAACCACTACACCACCTGCTGGTCCCAGCAGACTACATTTCTGATATTCTCTTCTATTTCTTGACATTTTGATTTGAGAAGCTCTTCAGTGTGTTGGCATTATTTTTAAATTGTTCCTTGTCAGTTTCCCAGAGTTGTGTATTTTTAAAAATAAGTATTATAGTCAAAGTAGGTAAGCTTGTAAATTCCTCAATATCTTCCTTCTCCTTCTTTCACGTAGCTATCAGATATTGTGAAAAATGTCAGTTGATTAAACCTGATCGAGCGCATCACTGCTCAGCATGTGATACGTAAGTAATACTTACTCACTTTCATTTAAACCTAACACTGGGAACTGGTGACAGGAGAATGGAAGGGGGAGAAACTGTGCCTTGTATTAGCAAAATACTTCATATTCTCCAATGATTTGCTGTGCATACAAGGCTAACAAAAATATTTATGTAAGCTGGAATCTACCCACAAGTAGCCTTTGATAATAATTTGTATACCAGTTATAAAATTTTAATATACTTTCTATGCTTGTACTTGTAGCATTGATGAACAAGTAGTAATAACACTTCAAGTTATCTTGAGAAAGATAACTGGATTTAAAAGGCCACAATGACAGTTTTTCCATTTTTTAAATTATTGTTGATGTTAAAATCTAAAATTAAAAATAAAAAATTTATTATTATTACTAAAATATCATTTGATGTGGTCTAAGGCAACTGGACTTGTTCATCTAAATTTCCAGTGTAAAAAAATCATGAGCTTTCAACTATGAAAATACTTCTATTATAAAATTATCATAAATTATTTCTAACCTCATGTTTCTGGACTGTTTCTGTAGTAGTTAAAAGGAAAATTTAAAATTAAATCAAAGAAGATGAAGAGAAATTAGGGAATTTTTCTGCATGTATTTTCTTATGCTTATTTGTTTCTTAGATGTATTCTTAAGATGGATCATCACTGTCCTTGGTATGTATTAAAAATAGGGGAAATCTCATAAGGGGGTAGCGAAGGGGGAAAGAAAAAATTTAGAATGATTTACATTAGTATTCTTAACTTTTGAAGGTCAGTTTAATTTCTCATAGATATTAAGATTGGTCTGTTTTTATTTATGTATACACATTTATGTACATATTCATATTAAATGTTTTCCTTTCAAAATATCTTATGTTATTCATCCAAATAATGATGTATTGAGAATTAACATTTATTTTCCAATTTCTTGTAGAATTTATTTAAAACACACATCCTTAGTTAAGATACTGCTCTTTACCTCCAAACAACCCATTTCTAAGTGATGATTATGTTGCTTGATTTGTCTTATTTTTTATTATGGAAAAAATCTATAACATTAAATTTATCATCTTAACTATTTCTAAATGCAGTTCAGTAGTGTTAAGTTTACATTGTGCAATCTCCAGAACTCTCTTATCTTGCACAACTTAAATTGTTCTCGTTAAACAATTTCCATTTTCCCTATCCCACCAACCCTTAGCAACTCTCCATTCTGCTTTGTATTTCTGTGAATTTGTGATTTGTCTTATTTTTAATAGTGTAACTTTCTTTATTTTTCTAGGGTGAACAATTGTGTGGGATTTTCTAATTACAAATTCTTCCTGCTGTTTTTATTATATTCCCTATTATATTGCCTTTTCGTGGCTCTAACAGTTTTAGAGTACTTTATAAAATTTTGGACGGTAAGTCTTTTTTCTCTATCTTACATGTTTATAAGACTTTTTAAGATGCAATAATTTTTTAATAACTTCTTTTAATTACCATAGAGCACATGCACTAGCCAGAGAGAGACAGAAAGACAGAGAGAGGGAGGGAGAAATATCCCCTCTCCCATGGGGCATGGTCACTCTATAGACACTTTTCGTCTATTTCCCCATCATGTTGGGATTTGGGACATGCATATGGTCATGCCTGGCATTTTTTCATACTCTCTGGGATGGGATTTGAATTGCGGTCAGTCATGTGGGATCTGACTCCCCTAACCACTAGGCTATGGGCTGGCCCTAAAATGCTATTATTCTAAAGAATTACTTTATTCTTTATTACAAATAGATAGACTCATTTTAATTTTACTAGTTAAAGTTTATAATGAATTAGAGAATGGACAGAGCTATAATTGTACCTGCATATTCTTACATTTATTTATAAATAAATGTGTGTTAAATAAGATACATTGAGTTTCTCTTAGTGATACAAACTATTTTTAGCCATACTCTATGGCATATAAAATGTTGGGATTTGGGACATGCATATGGTCATGTCTGGCATTTTTTAAGGGAAATAATTGCTTTTCTTTGAGTTGGTGAGATTTATTGCAGTTTCACAGTAGGAAAAGTGATATCCTTGAGCCTGCTAGGTCATGGTGGTTAAGGTGACTGGATCCCACATGGGTGACTGCATGGTTCTAGTCCCAGACACAGTCCCAGGCCCAGCAATTTGATCAGCACTCTGGGCGTATGTGCATTCATGCCAAGGAGTCCCCAGAGGAGGATGGAGGAGAAGGGACTTCTATGTAGCCATATACCCAGGGGGTGGTTTCTCATTTCTCTCTCTCTCTCTCCGTCCCACCCCCACATGCACCCTATAGCAAAAAACTAAAAAATAAATGAATAAAATTACATTCTCAACCCCTGGCAACCACTAATCTGCTTCCTCTCTATATTGATTTTATGACTTTTTTAAGATTTTTTTTGCCATAGGGCATGTGCACTTGCTGGAGAGACAGAGAGAGAGGGAAAGTGAGAAGTCGCCCCCCAAGAGGATGACCACTCTACAGTCTTCTCCTCTTGGGACTTTTGGGCACCCACACACACACCTGGCATATTTTTTTAGCTGTCAGTTCTGGAACTCAAACCTCGGAGTCGGCCGTGTGATATCCAGTGCCTTAACTTCCATGCCTCTTCCTGGCCCTTACCAACATTTTTTAAATGGTAAATGACTGAAAGTAAGCTTATGTTTTATCAAGAGGAAACTAGTAAAACTGTGATATATCTATACAAAGGAATGTAGTGCAGCTTAAGGAAGAGTAAGGAAGCTCTTACAGCAAATAATTTAGTCCTCTTTGAGATCTGTTATAGGAAAGAAACAAGATACAAAAGAATGTAAACAGTATACTACTATTTATATAGAAAAATAACTTACAAGTATATATTTGAATATGCCTTTTCTGGAAAAATACATTTTAATATTGCTAACAATGGTTACCTCTGGGAAGGGCAATTAGAAAGGAAGACATAGTTTTTACAGTTACCCTTTGAATTCATATACCATGTACAAATAATAATCTATTCAAAATAAACAATGTAGTTTTTTAAAACCTTTGATATGGGTTTATGTGTAGGGTAAAAAACTACCAAAAACATTGAGACCAACTGCCATTTTAGAAAATTAATTTTATTTTATTTTATTTATTCATCATTTATTTTTATTTGGCCAGAGGGAGACAGAGAGAGAGAGAGAGAAAGAAAGAGAAAGTGAGAAAGCAAGCCACCAGGGCCAGGACTCAAACCGTGGTTGGCTGTGTGGGAGTGTCCAGCGTCTTAACCACACCACCTGCTGGTCCCCAACTGCTTTTTTAAAGTAGAGCAGAGAAGCACTATTGTTCATTGATAGCTTTTCAGTGTTAATTTGAGTTTATCTTTGCACAAATTATTTTCATAATATTTATTATTCTAATTATTTTTTTTAAAACAGTCAATCACTATTTCTCATTTTGCTTGTAAAAAAGACTTTGCCCATCATGAAATACTTCTCAGACCAATCCAGTTGAGAATACTATACATGTCATCATCAACAGTTAATAAGCCATATCTCATAATATTTAGAAATAACTTAAAAATAAGTGAAAATTCTCTCTCGCCTTCATCTAAACTCTCTAAGTGTCAAGTTATCCCTGCCTTGTCTCTTCATTCTTCTATCCCCATCAGCCCTCTCAACTGAAGTTTCAGTTCTTGGCTGCCTTATTCTCTCTCTCTCAAGTGTTTTTGGGTGATTGCATATACCCACCCTGCAGTGTTCCTAGTTGCTGTGCTTAGCTCTGGCTCCGCCATGAACCAAGCCTAGGCTAGGCTCCAGTCTCCATTCACTCTTTCAAACTGTCATATAAGGTGAAGGCACCATAAGAATCAGTGTGTCTGAAGCCAGTTTTCTTTTCTTTCCTTTGTTTAGCTGATTTAGTGGAAAGAAAATCTATATAAATCTATAAGTTGCCAGAAAAATTAATTTCACCTTTGAGTTCATTGTTATTCCCTTATGAAACTTAGAGTGGTGTACAAGGAAAAAATATATAGGCTTTGTTTATTTGCAGATGGCCATATATTCACTAGAACTCAAGCTTCATGAGAGCAAGAATTATTGTCTTATTTATCCATGTATTCCAGGCTCCTAGGATATTGCCTGTATGCAGTCCGTGTTCAGTAAATATTTGCTAAATGAAGGAATAGCTACAGTTAAAATAGGTTAAACCGTAGGTTCTTTATTCCTTAATCTTTAAAATTTGGAGTGATACTTATGGGATTGATTTGAAGATTAAATTAAATAGTGTAAATGCTTGATACATAGAACACATGCAGTAGATGTTTTTCATTTTTTGTTTGTTTGTTTCTGAGAGGTTTTTGTATAGGGCATATGCACTCGCCAGAGAGAGACAGAGAGATGGAAAGTGAGAAATCATCCCCCAGAGGGGATGCCGCAATCTTTTCTCCTCCATTCTCCTCTCGGGATCTTGGGCACGCATGCACGCATACACACCCGCTTAAACCACCAGGTCCAGGACTCTAATAGCAGTCAGCTACATGAGAGTCTAGTGACATAGTCATTACTCCAACTGCTGGTGCCATCATTTTGTTATTTTTAATTCATAATGCCTCAGATCATTTCTACTCCTAATATCACTTGGTTTAGACATTCTATCTCCTGTTTTCCCATCTTTATTCTCATTCCTCCTCCATTCCCTCTATTTTTTTTTTTTTAATTTGCCAAAGGGCCCAAGCATAAGACAGAAGCGAGGGAGAAGGCACCTCCTAAGGGTCATGGCCATACCATAGACTTCCCTCCATCATTTTGTACCCTGTTGAGATTTTGGGTCATGCATTCACATGTATCCCATATATTATTCAAACTGCAGTAGGCCATGTGGGATCTGGCTCCCTTAACCACCAAGCCATGGGACTGGCCTGTATTTGCTTCTTTAAGTGTGTTGACTGCCAGTATGAGCAAAATGTAATATCTTTATTTTGCGATGCTTGAGCACATATGCTTACTACCTATTTTTTTTTAAGAGAGATTTTTGCTATAGGGCATGTGCACTTGCCAGAGATAGAGAGACAGCAAGAAATCACCTCCCACAGGGGATGCCACGCCACCATTGGCTTCTCCTCCATTCTCCTCTTGGGATCTTGGGCCTACATGCACACATGCCCAGCACAACTTTTTAGCTGCCAGTTCCAGGACTTAAACCGCAGTTGACTATGTGAGAGTCCATCAGCATAACCATTACGCCATATGCTGGTCCCGTATGCTTACTATCTATTGGCGTATCTTTTTTTGTGAACTTCCTATTTGTGGTATTTGCTCATCTTTTTAGAGTAGGTTTTTATATTGGCATTTGGAAGTTTTTCTTAAAGATTCTAATCTTTATTCTTGACTTTGTAGATAAGAATTTCTTAAATAGAACATAGGAATCACTAACCATGAAAGATCAATAAGTTGGACTTTATTAAAATTGGAACTTTTTATACAAAAGCAGTTTATAGAAAGAAAGGGCAAGTTACAGACAGGGAGAAGATATTTGCAGTGTATACATCCCACAAAGGGCTCATGTTAAGTACATCCAGAACACATGGGACAGTCCTAAAGATTGTAAATCTTTTTCTGTCATGGGTTGCCAATGTGCTTTCAGTGTTCTCTGTTTATGTCCTCCTACCCTGTTTTGTTTTTGTCAAATCAGAGTTTTCTTTCTTTGTTTTTGGTAGAGGGTATATGTACTCACCAGAGACAGAGAAATGGAGAGGAGAAAGTAACCCCTATGGAGCATGGTCACCCGAAATCCCTTCTTTAGCTCTCCGGGCACATGTGCACATGTGGCATGTTTCTCAAGTTGCTAGGTCAAGGTTCTTAAGGTGAATGCATGGTCATCCATGTAGGATCAGGCTGCCTTAACCACCAAGCCATGAGCCAGCCTCAAAGTTTTTGTTTTTGTTTTTGTTTTTTGGTTTGTTTGGATTTTTGTTATAGGGTGCATGCTGTCCCCAAAGAGAGACAGAGAAAGGGAAAGTGAGAAATCACCGCCCAAAAGGGATGGCCATGCTGCAATGCCTTCACCTCCGTTTTCCTCTCGAGATTTTGGGCATTGGTGCACATGTACCCAGTGTGATTTTCAAGCTGCTAAGTCTGGGACTCACACCACAGTCGGCTATGTGGCAATCCAGCATCTTTACCACTATCACCTGCTGACCTCAAGTTTTACTTTTTTTTTTTTAAGATTTTTTTGCCATAGGGCACGTGTGCTTACTGAGGAGAGAGAGTCTGAGAAAGAGAGAGGGAAAGTGAGAAATCCCCCCACCCCCCAGGGGAGATGGCCATGTTGTAATCTCTTTTCCTCCATCTATTGTGTAGGAGTCCAGCAATGTAACCGTAATGCCATCTACTGGTCCCCCAAGTTTAGCATTTTGAAAGCAGTTCTTTTTACGTATATTTTCTAGCTGTTTACTCTGTTCAATATAATTTATACAAATATGTTCCCTAGCTTTCTTCCCACCCTTTTTAAACTATTTATTTATTGAATTGCTAGATGGTGTATGTGCTTGACATGGGAGGGGTGGGGGAATGCACCCCCAATGAAACATGGTCATGCTACAATCCCCTCTCCATTTTTCCGTCCTGACAGGATTTTGGACACACACAAACATGTTCCTGACATGTTTGTCAAGCTACCAGGGCCAGGACTCAAACCATAGTCAACCATGTAACACAGCTCCATTAATCTCACCAGGTCACAGGGCCAGCCCTGATCTGGAACTTGTCTTGTTTTTGTTTTTACATTTAAATCTCTAATTCTGAAGGGGAGATTATTGTGATTAAAAAGTACTTTTCACAGACCAGTAGATGGCATAATGTTTGCATCACTGGATTCCCACAAAGTCTACTGGGGCTCTAGTCCCAGACCCAGAGGCTTAAAACTCACTCGGGGTGCAAGTGTGTTTGTGCATGCCTAAAACCCTGAGAGGAGAATGGAGGAAAAGGGATTGCGGCGTAGCCATCCCCCCTGGGAGGTGATTTCTCACATTCTGTCTCTTTTTGGTAAGTGCACGCGCCCTGTAGCAAAAATCTCTCAAAAAATAAAAGGTCTTTCCTATTTTACTTCCTAGAAACCTGTGGAAATACTTTAAAATGTATGGTATGATGAGGCTAACAGATCAGGAGATGATTGCCGCTAAGATGGTTTGTTACTCACAGTCCCAAAAGGAGGGAAGCACCACAGTCAGTCTTTCAGGAGGCAAAGGGCTGGCGCCAGAACCTATTGTGGTTTCTGTGGGAAAGGCAAGCTTCAGGGTTGGCTATTTGGAATGTTTCACTGGGTTCTGGCTATAGGGACTGTCTCTAGTTGTATTGTGCCTGGCACTGAGATGATTAGGGCAAAGGAATATTGCTTCCCAGAATATGAAAGTCAAGTAAAAGAGGATCGTGAGCTCTGGGTTACTTAGTTTGTGTGTGGAAGATGCACTCCTGGGTGAGTGATTTCCTCTAATCATTGTCTGGGGTGAGAGGTAGTCTCTCCTGACAGTGAGGCCCTAGATGTCAGAGCATCAAGAAGAGTGAAAATAATACAGTTAATACAGAAGGGGCTATCATTACTGTGATTTTCAGAATTGGAAACTGAAATTGGAAAAGGTTACATAGCTACCCACGGTCACATTTAATAGCATAGCAAGCCAGAATTTAAACTTAGATCTGTATATTTCAACCTCCAGATACTTTCTGCTCTAACGTGCTACTCACAGTCATAATTGGGAAGAACATAAGTAAAGCCTTGAGTCACTGAACACAATTGTCTTTTCAGGAAATACCTAGTACTTTTTTGTTTTTTGAGAGGTTTTTGCTATAGGGCACATGTGCTTGCCAGAAAGACAGAGACAGAGAGACAGAAAGCGAAAAATCACCCCCCAGGGGGGATGACCATGCTGCAGTCCCTTCTCCTCCATTCTCCTCTTGGGATCTTGGCCATGCATGCACATGCACCTGGCATGAGTTTAAGCCACTGTGTCCAGAACTCGAACCACAGTCAACTACATAGGAGTCCAGTGACATAGCCATTATACCAACTGTTGGTCCCAATATCTAGTATTTTGTAGAGGGATTTTCATTAAAACATCATTAGATTTAAAAAAAAATAATGGTTTTTGCCATAGGTTGCATGTGTGTGCTTGCCAGAGAGAAACAGAGACAGTGAGAGGGAAAGTGAGAAATCACCCCCCAGGGGATGGCTACACCATACACAGTTCCTTCTCCTTCATTCTCCTCTTGGGATTTTTGGCACACATGCACCTGGCCTAATTTTCAGGCCACAGGTCTAGGACTCAAACAGCAGTTGGCTGTGTGGGAGTCCAGCACTTTAACCACTACACCACCTGCTGGCCCTAATTTTAATTTTTTTAAATTTCTTTCATGAGAGAGAGAGTTACAAAGACATAACACCCACAGCTGGGTCCTCATGCAACAATCCACCGCCGGCCCCAGCCTGCCCAGATCATGGACCCACATGGACGTGCCTGGTATCTACCAGAATGTAGATAGGACCTTCTCATATGGGTCCAGTTACATTAACATTGTCACTGTCTGCCCCTAACATCGGTAGATTTTGAAGTTTGGGTATTTGAACTAGGGAGTGTAGCACTTACATTGCTTTTATACTTTTTAGACAAGAGTAACCCTGCCTCTGTGCTCTTAGCCTCATGAATTTTGGCCACTTTTGTTCTCTTTGGCTGGGCACCTTTGTTCAGTTCACAACATATTGACCATATAGGTTCAGTGGCCCTATTTAAACAGAAGATTGAGTACCAGATGATTGTCATCTGAATTATATTATTTTACATTTCTGTATGAGAAAATTCACCAGTGTTTGTGTGTCATGGTTTATTAATTAAAGAGTTCTTTAATTTTTTAGATTCATGAGTAAGGAAATAGATTTAAGTTACCTTTTTTCTTCATTTTTTTTTTCAAGAAATATTTAGCACCGTTGGGACTAGCAGCATAATGGCTCTGTCGCTGAACTCCCACGTAGTAGACCACGGTTCAAGTCCCAGACCCGGTGGCTTAAACTCAACGCTGGGTGCATGTGCGTGCATGCCAAGATCCTGAGAGAATGGAGAAGGGATCGTGGCATGGCCATCCCCTCTGAGGGATGATTTCTCACTTTTTGTCTCTCTGTCTCTCTCTGTCTTTCTGGCGAGCGCACGGGCATGCACCCTATAGCAATAAAAACCTCTCTCCAACAACAAGAAGAAACATTTAGCACCTTGTCTGTGTCAGGCACTGTTCTAGGGACTTAAATATATCAGTGAACAAATGGACAAAGAGCCCCATCTTTGTAGAGCTTATTGTCAAGAAGACAAGTACAAATAATAAATAATAAAGTAGAAATACAGGATAAGGGATTTGGTGGGTGTAGAGGGTGAGTAAGATGGAGAAACCTGAAGCATTAAGGAGAGTAGAGGGCCAGCCTCATTTAAAAGTAAGATTTAAGCAGAGACTCAAAGGGGAGTCCTGTGTATGTGAGAGAATGCTTCCACCATGTTTGAGTAACAGCAAGGAGGCTGTTGTGGCTCTGGTAGGATGAGCCTGAGGGACACTCAGGACAAGTCCAGGAAGTGAGGTAAAGTGACTGAGGGCACTGAGGAGTGTTGAAAGGACTGTGGCTGTTACCTAGAGTAAAAGGGGATCAGAGGAGTCATGATCTCAGCCATAAAAGTATCATTCTGATTACAGAGCTGGGATCTGAGACTCTTCTGCAGTGGGGCAGATGTCAACATGTAGCCATCATGTCTGAGAACTGGGACAGGTAATAGTGAAAATGGCAGGAAGTTGTCAGATCTAGTTTTGGGAAACTGTTCATCAGAATTTCAAATACACACACACTCACACTTTTGCTGAAAACATTTTGTTTTATTTTTTCCTAGATACTTTTTCAAATATGTTTTAAAAACTGAGTGTAAAAATGTGTATTTAAGTGTACCTGAATTGTACTTGAGTTAAATGTTCTTGTCTGTTTTCTCTTTTGTGTGTTTGAGAAAGTGTTATAGATTAGAGCAACATCATAGTATTACCTTAAAACATAAAGGATTTACCAAACTAGTGCTCAGGGTAATTTTGTGTAAAAATGGATTCTTAATACACTGTCTCTATTTGCACAAGCTTTGCCGCAGGAAATCTACAGAGAGTTGTCCAAAGGTAAAATGCATCATCGCCATGACATTCTCATGATCTCTTCTGTAATGTTTATACTGAATATCTGTAATAAAAAGTTGCTTTATAAGATGGCAAGATGAAAATAAATCCCTTGATCTGTTTAGAAGGTATCAAGGTTACTCTGGGAGAAATAAGAGAAAAATAAATGACAGAATAATTTAATGCTAATAACCTTCCTTCTAGTCAAGCAGGACAACCTCGTGCTCTGGTGGAATAGGTGATTTGCCTATGTGGTTTTACTTTAAAAGCTAACATTTAAAGATATCCTTCTCTTCCTATTAACAGATACTAATTTCTTTTGGATTAAGACTTTGCTTCTGTTAAATTACATGTAGCCATAAGGGAGAATGCTAGAAAAGCTGTTTTCACTCAGTAGTACCTTGCAGTAAATGTATTTTTCAGAATTACTAAATTATATACAAAGGTTCTATAGTAAGAAACAAGGATAAAAAGGCTAGGACTCAAAGTAGCTGAGAGCATGTTGCACTGATGTTCTGAAAATAAAGATTAAAGTATAAAAGTAAAACTTTAATATATTACACTTAGTTTTTGATTAGCAGCATGTCAGTATAATAAGCAAATACTTCAGCATGGATGGGAGGAACCCCTTATATATTCTGAATGTTGGGAAAAGCTTTGAATGTACATATGCATAAGGTACAAAAGAAACCTGTTGCATGTAAGATTTCATCTTTTTATTTTATTAGGAAAAGTATTGCTAAGCTTTTTAAGTGTTTAATAGCATTTTTAAAAATGACTTTAGAATTTGTCAACAGTAATAAAACATGGCAGTTTAAAATTTATAATCAGGAAATTTGGGTTTTAGCTAACAAGTAGATTTTGGAATATTTATGTAGGCACAGAAATCTTCTACACAGTTTCAGAAGAGCTCACAAACTATTGGTTCTTATCACAGTAAAGTTAAAAAAATGAAAATGGTTCTTTCTAACCTCTTGTGTAAGCAAGTCTGCTTTGATAATACTAATTCTTTATTTTGCAGTCGTTGGTTTGGAATATATTATCAAATTTATGTTATTATTCATATTTGACAATTTTTTTTATGAATTCAACAATGTTTAGGCAGAACTAAATTATGTGTTATATTTTAGAGGTTGACTATTCTCAAAACTAACTCTTTTTTTTTTTTTCCTCAGAATGAACTGACAGATACACGTGCAAAATTCCATGTACTTTTTCTTTTCTTTGTCTCTGCAATGTTCTTCATCAGCGTCCTTTCACTTTTTAGTTACCACTGCTGGTTAGTTGGAAAAAATAGAACAACAATAGGTAAGTAGATTAAAATAAATAATCATTATTTTGGAAAATATTACAAATGAATATGAAATCTGGAGAAGGACAGTATTCAGATGATAGTAAAATAATCCTGGATTAAAATTATCTGTGGGTGGATCTAGCCAGTGGTGTGGTTTAGGAATCTGGATCCCACATGGCCACTGTGAAATTTGAGCCCTGGACCTGGCAGCTTGAAAAGCATGCCAGGCACTTGTATGTGTGCCCTAAATTCATACAGAAGAAGTGGAGAGCTTACAGCATGACTAGCCCCATTGGGGTGCTTTTTAACTTTCTCTCTCTCTCTCTCTGTCTCTAACAAGTGTACATGTCCTCTAGCAGATTTTTTAAAACTTAAAAAAAAATTTTTTTGCCTTTGTTTTTGTCATAGGGGGCATACACTTTATAGGAGAGAGACAGAAAGAGGGAAAGTGAGAAATCCCTTTCGGAGGGAATGGCCACGTTGTGGTCCCTTTTCCATTTTCCTCTTGGGATCTTAGACATGCACGCACATACAACTGGCATGATTTTTAAGCTGCCAGGTCTAGGACTTGAAACACAGTTAGCCATGACTGTGGGAATCCAACACCTTAACCACTGTGCCACCTATTAGTCCCTAAGTTAAAAAAATTTTTCAATAGAATCATTTATTTTAATTTTTTTTTTTAAATTTGACAGAGACATACAGAAAGAGAGAGAGAAAAAGTGAGAAAGCAAGCAACCAGGTCTGGAATTCGAACAATGGTCAGCCATGTGGGAGTGTCCCTAACCATGTCCCTAACCACCATGCTACCTGCTGGTCCCCAAGTTAAAATTTTTTTTAAATTAAACAAAATTATCTGTGATTAGATAGGAATAATGAGTATATAATAATAATGTGAAGGTTCGTTATTTAAAAGAAGATTAAGAAAGTGATTTGATTTTATTTTCTCAGCAATCCATTGTGTGTATGTATATATAAATATACACACACACATAGCCAGCAGGTGGCGTGGTGGTTAAGGTGTTAGAATCCCACATGGTGGGATTCTCAAAACCTGGTAGCTTGCTTTCTCACTCCTCCTCTCTGTCTCTCTCTCTCTCTATCTCTTTCTGGTGAGCACATATGCCCTATAGCCAATAAAAAAATGAATAAATAAATAATTATTTTAAAATATATATTTGAAAGATAGGCTATAGTAGATAACTGTGCTTTTAAGGAGGTTCATTCTCAGCAATAAGAATTTGTAAGCTTTCATAATAGCTCATCTTTGGGACCAGCAGTTAGCGTAATGGCTATGTCACTGGACTCCCACGTAGTGGACCGCGTTTCGAGTCCCGGACCCGGTATCTTAAACTCATGCCGGGTGCGTGTGCATGCGTGCCCAAGATCCCAAGAGGAGGATGGAGGAGAAGGGAATGCGGCGTGGCCACCCCCCTGGGGGGTGATTTCCTGCTTTCTGTCTCTCTGTCTCTCTCTGTCTGGCGAGCGCACACGCCCTATAGCAAAAACCTCTCAAAAAAAAAAAAAAACATAGTAGCTCATCTTTTAGCTAAAATACTGATATTTCATGTATATTCTTTACTCCCCCCCCCCACAGTTGTACATTTGAGTGGCATGTGTTCCGTGATTAAAGTTAAGGAACAGTGCTTTTGATATGTTTCATTATTTCCATCATTGGGCCCACTGTCAGTATCATTAGTATAAATAAAGCTGATTTATTTCTTTCTTTGCTCATTTTTTAACATGAAAATATAGGAGTAGAACTTAGTAAGCTGTTCAGTTAATTGAACAAACACTTCCTAAACAGCAATGTAGACATTACTCACACTGAGCTATTGGCGTGTGTGCAGCACCATTGTATTATAATTGAAATATTTAGGTAACTGCTAATGTACCAAGATACAAAACAGTAATTTCTTATTCCAATGTTTTGTAAGAACTTCTTTTTTTATTTTTTAAAAGAGATTTTTGCTATAGGGCGCATGCACTTGCCAGAAAGACAGAAAGCGAGAAATCACCCCCACTCCCCCCACAGGGATGGCCACTCCACAATCCCCTTTTCCTCTGGGGATTTTGGGCATGCACGCAAACATGTGTGAGTTTGTTTTGTTTTGTTTTGTTTTGTCTTTTAAGAATTTTTTTAAAATTTGACTTTATTTATTTATTTTAATTTGACCAGAGAGGGACAGAGTGAAAGAGAGAGAATAAATATGAGAAAGCAAGACGCCAGGTCTGGGACTCGAACCATGGTTGGCCATGTGGGAGTCCAGTGCCCTCAACCACCATGCCACCTGCTGGCCCCTGTGCCTGGCGTGAGTTTCAGGACACTGACTGGGTCTGGGACTCAAACTGTGGTCGACTATGTGGGAGTCCAGCAACATAACCATTATGCCATCTGCTGGTCCCTTGTAAAAAAGTTAAAGGCCACCTGGCATCTAAAGCCATGTG
Organism: Tupaia belangeri chinensis; assembly: GCF_000334495.1. Taxonomy (NCBI): domain Eukaryota; kingdom Metazoa; phylum Chordata; class Mammalia; order Scandentia; family Tupaiidae; genus Tupaia; species Tupaia belangeri. The sequence goes on along the minus strand of NW_006160154.1, from coordinate 1,082,363 downwards.
TCTGCCAGGAGAATTGGAAGGAAACAGTTTTTAATCTAGAATGATGAAAAGATTTTAGGGAGACATTTAGATACTTTCTTATTTTGATCAGTCACATGTGATACGGAGTCCTTGAGTTGTGGTGGGTTTCTAGTGGATTAATTTCTCTGCTTTTTCCTCTAACTCACCCTCTATTGTTGAGCTCTCCTTTTCTAATTCTATCATGCTTTCATCCCTTTTCCATGTAAATAAAGTTACTTGTCACTATTAACTATTTTTTTCCCTTTTCACAGAATATCCTGTCATGTCCTTAACCATAATTGAACACAACAAAAGTCCAGCCCTTAAGACTTCACACAACAGCTAAAAACCAGAGATTTCACATAGAAAACCAACCTTTTTCTTCTCAAAATAAATAAATCTGGGCCAGCAGGTAGTGTGGTGGTTAAGGAGCTGATCCCACATGACCAACTGCACAGTTCAAGTCCTGGTCCTGGTGGCTGGATAAACATGCCCATGCATGTGCATGCGTACCTAAAATTTCCAGAGGAGGATGGAGAAGAGATTGCTTGTATGGTCATCTCTCCCATGGGATTTCTCATTTTCTGTCTCTCCAGCAAGTGCACACACCTTATAGCAAATGTTAAAAAAAATAGTAATACAAAATTTAAAAAGAATTAATAAATCTGGTCATGATGAGCTCATTTTTCTATCTGGCATATTTCATGTGGAGCTGAGTGCTTCGTGGACCCTTTTCTTAGCCATAGTTCTCACCAAGCAAGCTTCATCTTGTTTCCATCCCAGCCCCTGCAGGGATTTAGAGATAGATGCTTATGGGAACACACTGTTCCCTTTGAACAGTTATTTTCAAATGTTTTTTTCTGGTAATCATAGTAAGAAATAGATCATTTTATATCATGAACTAATACATGTACACTCTTACTTATAAAATTATGTGTACAAGCAGACATTCCAGAGAACATATTAATCTCTGTGCATGTACTAAAATATATTCTGCTCTAGTTTCTTAAAAGAAAATGCTGCTACAAGGCAACTAAATTGATTGTGTGGCCTGTTAAGGTGTTAGAATCCACATCTTTCTTTTTATACTTTTGGAGAGGTTTTTGCTATAGGGCACATGTGCTCGCCAGACAGGCAGACAGAGATAGAGAGACAGAAAGCGAGAAATCACCCCCCAGGGGGGATGGCCATGCCGCAATCCCTTCTCCTCCATTCTCCTCTCGGGATCTTGGGCACGCACGCACACGCGCCCGGCGTGAGTTTAAGCCACCGGGTCTGGGACTCAAACCACGGTCGACTACGCGGGAGTCCAGCAACATAGCCATTATGCTAACTGCTGGTCCCATAATCCACATCTTTGAAAAAGCATTACCTGGGTTTGGCTGGTGGTGTGGTGGTTGAGGTGCTGGACTTCTACATGGTTGACCATGGTTCAAGTTCTGGACTTGATAGCTGCTTTCTCACTTTCCCTTTCTCTCTCTGTCTGTCTCTGGTTAGATTGGAAAATAATAATAAATAAAAATAAATAAATCATTATTTTTAAAAACAAAAGAAAAAGCATTACCTTAGCATACCACTTTATACCCTTGTCTTTCTACCCCTGGTCTTTGGTTGGTCTCCACTTCTAATTCCAACTTTTTGTTCTTCTGTCCTATCCTGTGAGGGTATTTTTTTCTGCTATATCACCCCTGCTATTCTTTTTTTTTTTTTTCTCTGTAGGGTGCATGTGTTCACTGGATATTTGGGGTGGTGATGGAGAGGGAGAGAGAAAGTGAGAAAGCATCTATCAGGGGGATGGCTGTGCCACAACCCCTTCTCTGTTCTCCTCTCAGGTTTTTGTTCACATGCATACATGCCCAGCATGTTTTTCAAGCCATCCAAGTCTGGGACTTGAACCATGGAGTTGGCCTTTTGGTATCCAGTCACCTCAACCACCATGCCATTGGCTGTCCTACCACCACCATTTTTTATAACTGTCACCCAGCTATCTTCGAATTATTTCCCTTTTTACATTTAATGACTTTCTGTATCCCAAATGGGCACGCTAGTCCTTTTGCTTCTGGTGGTCACTTATTCCTAGAACCACACATTGAGCCTTTGTTATAATTTGGAACTGAAAAGCCTCTGCAAATAAAATTTTAAAGTTAAATATTTCATATTCTGACCACAGTACTTTATTCTGCTCTTCCGTTTTTGTACACTAATATACTCTTTATAGTTTTTGAGTCCTCCATTCCCCGAAACTTTCATCTTAGTCTGTTCTTGCTAACAAATAAATGGCATTGAGTGATTATAAAGAAAATAGGTTTGTTTATAAAACTGAAGATTCCCATGGCTGGAAAGTACAAAAGCATCACAAAATGGCAGGCAGAACTTTCAGCAGAGCAGAATGTGGTCCATAACCATGAGTTTTTCTCTCTTGTTCTGGTCTATATCCACATGTCTTCTTTTCCTCTTTTATTGACTCATTTCCTCTGCTTTTATACACACCAGAATTCAGTCATGGGGGGCCTGTCCTGCTGAGTGTCATAACCACGGACCTTGCCCTGGGACACCATGAAGATGTGAAGTTTTCACTTAACACTCCAACAATACAGTCAAGTCTTAATACCTGAACCTTTGGTAGACATCTAGTAATTACCCACTAAGACCAAATTCTAAAACATGAGCTCCTGGGGGACAAACCACCATTCAAACCATAACAGCTACCCTCCCCTCCCAAGTTTTTTTTTTTTCCTTTTGGTTTCATTTCTCACCCTTCTCTGTTCTAGGCTTTTTTTTTTTTTTTTTTTTTTTTTTTTTGAGAGGTTCTTGCTGTAGGGCGCATGCGCTCGCCAGAAAGAGAAAGACAGCAAGTGAGAAATCCCCCCCCCTCCAGGGGAGATGGCCACAATCCCTCCTTCTCCATTCTCCTCTCAGGATCTTGGGCACGCACGCACACGCACCTGGTGTGAGTTTAAGCCACCAGGTCCGAGACTCGAACCGCGGTCGACTACATGGGCGTCTAGCAATATAGCCATAATGCCAACTGCTGGTCCCTTCATTCTAGATCTTATGATACATGATTTCAACCATTCTTGGTAGCATCCTTACTACATCTTCTGTCTCTTGGCCTTCCCCCATCATTCCTGTGGTAGTTCAAGGCCTGGGTTATGGTGCTACCACTTTATCCATAGGTATAGTGGAGCTATTGAAAACCAATGAAGGAAATGTCACTCCCATAGAGGTTGTTACAACTACAGAGTTAATGCTTCAGACCTTACTGACAGAACAGTCAAGGGTCAAATGGGAGGACAGGGCCAGACCAGGTAAATATGTGGAAAAAGAACACACAGCAGGCTCTAGAAGGAAGGGTAGGGAGAAGGGGAGAGGAAACAGAGTCCTGTTTCACCAGGCTTCCGGGTATCCTACAATCCAGTCAGATTGGTATTCCAAATTAATCATAATACCTAATTTATCCTTAGGTACCAAATACCCAGTACTGTACCGTCAGGAACAGGATAATAACAGGAAGTTCATACATAAATAAAATTAAAAGAGTCACAATATCTTAAGGGGAAAAAAAGGTATTTCAGATATACTTCAGTGGATTTTCAGTAATAATTAGATAATTACTTTGAAATCATATAAAGTTGATAAAATATTAAATGTGCTATTTTTTCCCAGATAAGTTTCAGAAATTTTTATTTTAATCATTACAAATATGTTATTATTTAAAACTATGTTCATAGTTTTTTATCTTAGGTATAAGCAGAAAGTTGATATTTTGTATCCCACCTATTATTTTTAAATAAATTAGTTTTTTGTACCTATCTGTTTAACAGAATCATTCCGTGCACCCATGTTTTCCTATGGGCCTGATGGAAATGGTTTCTCTCTTGGATGCAGTAAAAATTGGAGGGAAGTCTTTGGTGATGAAAAGAAATATTGGCTACTTCCAGTATTTTCAAGGTAATCTCTAAAATGCAGGTCTCAGAAATTATGAATCTGTGGTAGTCTCTGTCTGTGGTTAAATTTCTTAAGATTCAGAGACTAGACTATATAATGACATTTTTATGAGCCTTCAGAATGAAAACTCAGGATATCTGAGTTTGGTCACATATAATCTATTTTATTCTTTTGCCTTTTTTTTTATTTTTAAGAGAGATTTTTGCTATAGGGCATGTGCTCTTGCTAGAGATACAGAGATACAGAGAGACAGAAATCACCTCCCGGGGGTAATGGCCACACTGCAATCCCTTTTCCTTCATTCTTCTCTTGGGATTTTTTTGGGCACGCATGCCAGGCGTGAGTTTCAAGCTGCCAGGTCCGGGACTTGAACCACAGTCAACTATAAGGGAGTCCAGCAATGTAACCATTATGCATCTGCTGGTCCCTGGATTTTTTTTTTTTTAACACCAGAAGGTGGGTACACTCATGGGAATAGGGCATAAAAAGCACTATCCTACCCCCATTGGAGTGTGGTCACGCCATAATCTCTTCTCCATTTCTCCATCCTTTTGGGATTTGGAAAATGTATGCACATGGGCCCAGTGTGTCTTTCAAGTCACCAGGGTTGGGACTCAAACTGTAGTTGGCCATGTGGGATCTGGCTCCTCCAACTACCAAGCCATGAGGCCAACCCCATTTTTTAATTACATAAAGGAGAATATGAGCATATATTTGAACAGAAAGTAGGAAAAAAAATGACTCTTAAAAAATAAGAGTCACTTTTCTTTTAAAATGAAAATAAGTTGTTTGAAGTAAAGAATCATAAAAATGTATAATCTAATTAGTCATAGCTTCAAAGATTCCATCACAGACATGAATTAATATATTCTGTTATGTCTTAGATGAGAAACACAATGCAGTTTTACCTTAAATGTAAATAAGAATTGATCAAGATGATTCAGTTTCCATTTCTTCCTAACTCCCAGAGAAGATATTTGAAATTTATATGACATATTGGTACGAGTTGTAGGATTTTTCTTAATTAACTGAATTGCCTTGCTCTGAAAATGAATTATTTTGGCTGCTGCTGCTGCCTTTTTTTTTTGGGGGGGGGGGGGATGGAGAGAAAGTTCTTATATACACTCTGCTTGAGTTGGGAAGGAAAGTGAGAGAGAGATACTTTTGAAAGGGGCTTACTGTGGCAGCCCTTTGTCCCAGTTTCCTAGTTAGCTAGGATTAAAGGCACAAGCTGCTGCACTCAGCTAGTTCAGGTTAGTCTAAGATATAAAACTGGGTTTATAATGTCCCAGCTTTACACAGCAGTGCCCTGCCACTTGTGCCACTGGTGCTAAGCCCTAATTTTGCCTTCATTTTTGAAGGACATTTTTATTTATTTGGTGTAGAATTCTAGATCTTAATGTACTATAATCTGTATGCACTTTTTCTGATAAGAATTTTTTAGTCACTCTTAGGTTCGTTATTGTGTGTGTGTGTGTGTGATGTCTTTTTTCCCCCAGCTCCTTTTAAGACTATCACCATTTTCATGTAAGCTGATTATGTTGTACCATGGTTTCATTTTCTTTATGTTTCTTACGCTTATGGATTGGTTGAGCTTTTTGTATCTTTGGTTTTCTAGCTTTTGTCAAATTTGGAAAAAAATCATTAACTACTATTTCTTCCATTTTTTTTCTATCATCTCTTTCCCATTACTGCAGGGATTCTAATTACACAGGTTTTAGTCCACTCACAGTTCTCTAGTTCAGTGATTCACTGTTATTTTTTTGTTCGGTCTTTTTTTCTGTTTCATTTAGTACAGATCCTATTGCTCTATCTTCCAGTTCACCAGTCTCTTTTGTGTTTTTGTCCATTGTCTCTTGCATTCCACTCCAACTGCTAGAACAAAGACTGTTTTGAGGTTATTTTATCTAAAATAGATTTCAAAGTTGACAAGTTTTGTTTTTTCAATTCCTCCCCCCTTTAATTTAAAGATGTTTCATTATTTTCTGATGTGCATTATTTCTGACAAGAAATCAGCCTTACTCTTACTTTTATTTCAATCTTCATAAATTACTAGTTTTCTTTGCCTCCGGCTACTTTAAAGGTTTTGTCTTTATCACTGGTCTTAAGTAGTTTGATTGTGATGATCCTCGGTGTTCCTTAGGCTTCTTGGATCTATGAATTTATAGTTTTTATCAGATTTTAACAACTTTTGTCTATTGTGTCTGCAGTTTTTTTTTCTGTTTACTCCTCCCCTCACCAGCTTTCCTTATACTCTAAAGTAAACATATATTTAATTGCTTGATAATGACCCAGAAGATCATGATTCTTCTGTCTTCTTTCCCCTCACCATCTTTCTTTCTCTTTTTGCTTCATTTTGGTTAGTTTCTAATATTGTGTCTACAAAAGAGATCACCAATCTCTTCTGTAATGTTGAGTCTACTGGTAAGCCATTCTGGTGAATTTTTAATTTCAGATATGTTTTCAGCTCTAGTTCACTTTTTTCTAATATATATATCTTATATGCCTTTATTATATCCATTTTTTCTTTTAATTCCTGAACATATTTATAAACTCCGGGGTTTTTTTCTTTTCTTTTTTTTTTTCAATAGGGCCTGTGTGCTTGACAGAGAGAGAGAGAGTGAGAAGTCATCCCCCAGGGAGAATGAACACATATACTCCCTTCTCCTCCATTCTCTTGGGATTTGGTCATGCACATACATGCGCCTGACATGTTTTTCAGGCTGCCAGGTCCAGGGCTTTAACCATGAGGTTGGCTATATGGGATCCAGTGCCTTAACCACCATGTTACCTACTAGCCCTGAATCTCTGTTTTAAAGTCTTCATCTGTCTTCAATGAAATTGATAATTTTTTTTTCTTTTTTTTTTATTTTTTTTTATTTTTATTTTTTATCATCATATCTTCTTCATATTACATTGGATTACATATAACTTTACTGTGTGTTACATTGTTTCTTCAAAAGGGAATGCCATGCACGGCAGTCAGTACAGAGACATTAATCTCCCCACTTCAACATTCCATATCTTTTCTGTTTTCCCCAATCATTATCTTTATTATTCTAATTATTTTTATAAAACAGTCAATTGCTATTTCTCGTTTTGCTTGTAAAAATACTTTGCCCATCATGAAATACTTCTCAGACCAATCCAGTTGAGAATACTATACATGTCATCATCAACAGTTAATAAACCCTATCTGTTTCTCACTGACGTCCTGTCTCTCTATT
>NW_006160154.1:1026541-1074442 GCF_000334495.1 Tupaia belangeri chinensis | reverse complement strand
CACCGCGCAGGGCGCACGGCTGCTTGCTTCAATGAAATTGATAATTTTGTTTCTTCTTTATCAATTGGTGTTTTTTCTTGACTATGGATCACATTTTCTACTGCTTTTCAGGTTTCATTTGGATGGTAGAGATTTTTTTAATCCTACTTTGCTGAGTATCTAGTTTTATTGTCTCCCTTTAAGGAATTTTTAAAAAGTTTATTTCTTTCATGGGAGAGACAGATACAACTCTCAACAGGGTCTCATGCTGTAATCCCTTTACCCAGCCTTCCCACAACAGTCAGCATCATGGGCACATGCACCTGCCATGGATAGGTCAACCGTGGCAGAGAACTGAACCTGTGATCTTCTGTATGGATTCAACATTACTTGAGCAGCACATTACCACTGTGCCACCAAGTTGGCCCCCTTTAAAGAATGTTGAATTTTGTTTTGGCAGGCAGTTAAATTGCTTATGTTTCAGAGTAGCCTTTTCTCAAGGGCTAATTTAACCCTACAGTAAAGTGGGTCTCTGTGTGTTTGGTGTGTTGGATGTGATCTCTCCACTATGACTGGTCAGATTTGAATGCCTCCCCATGCTATGAGATCTCTGTGAGTTGTTCAGCTGAAGTTGTTCCAAATTGTTCTTTGCCTGAATTAAGACCAAAAGACTCCAGTGTAACACTGCAGATGTCTTGTCTGTAGCCATTTCTCTGCATATCTTCCATTTTTCCAGCTATATCCCATAAATTCAAGCCACCTCAGCTTCTCAAAACTCCCAACTCTGTCACTTCCTTTCAGTGAGATAACCTGGCTCTCTTTGGTCCCTTCCCAATGCTAAGGTCCTGGACTCACTTTGTTTTTCTTCTAAGGCCACAGTTCTGTGGTGTTTTGAAAACAGCTATTTAATAAGTTCTCAGGCTTTTTATAGTGGCATGTCCACTTTACCAGTTAATGCCATTTTGGCCAGAAGTAAGAATGTGTGTTGTATACACTTTTGATGTATTTAGAATGGGGAAAAAGTAAGGTTTAACTATATTTTTCTGTAAACTGTGAGCTTGTCAAAGGTAGAATTTTCTTTTTTGTTCGGTGCTATATCCTCAGTGCTTATGGTAGTACCTAGAACATCATAAGCATTCAATAAATATTTGCTCAGTTGATGAATGAATAAATACATGGGACTTATATCTTGAATTTCAATTTGAGCCTGTATGATGTCTTAAATGATTGTGATAAGCTAGTCAATTTCCTAGATATTTGAATACTTATGCATAAGGTGCTGTACTTACTCAATAGGCATCTAAGACATTTTTTTCTAAATACATGTAAACTGTAAAAGAAAAGGGCTATTGTCTTCCATGAAGGTAAAAACCCTTTAAATTAAAAATTTCAGGAGCTGTTTTCTGAAATGACAAGTTATGTTAATTTCATTATAGCAAGCCTCTGTAAAATAGTTAATAAATTTGACCACTTTTTAAAAATTTAATATGATTTAACTTAAATACTGATATTTTTTATTATGCAGCTTAGGCGATGGGTGCAGTTTTCCAACTCGCCTTGTGGGGATGGATCCAGAACAAGCTTCTGTTACAAATCAAAATGAGTATGCCAGAAGGTGTGTTTCTTGTTAAGATTTTCAGTATTCATTTTAAAGCAAATACTATACACATATATACATATACACATCTTGTGAATAAATACAATAGTAATTCAGTAAGCAAGTATAGATAAAGAGAACTTTTAAGTTTTTTTTAAACTGGAGTTAATGTGTGTATGTGTCTCAAATGCTTCAGATAACCATATTTTTTATAACTAAATCAGAACACTTTGGAGAATAGGAAAGAAAATGCTTGCATACTAATAGTTAAGCAATGATAGTCATTCATATGAAACTGGAAATACCGGGACAAACCAGGAAGCAACTAAATATGATGTAAAATAAATATGCTAGAAACTAAGATATTCTTTCAAGATTTGATTCCATTGGTTTATGTCAGTAACATACTTTGAAAGAAATTAGTCATTGTACTACTCACCATTCTATCTTGCTAAAGAGATTTTTAACTACAGCGTCAAAATAACAATGAGGATTTCAGAAATATACTTTTTTTGTTATTGTCTTAAAGGAAATTTTCTTGTGATACTTGCATGTTAAGCAAACTATAAACTCAGCAAAATGGTTCATTTAAAATTAAATATAAAGAAGCTAAGAAATACTTTTGTCAAAGTAAAACAGTTGAAACCCATTTAGTATACAAATAAATTATAGAAGAGGAAAGATTATAAATTCCATGCTGGCATATTAATATTAAAAGAACTTAGGCCCTTGAATCTGCAACTTAAAGCCTTAGACCTTTGAGCTCTTATGTTTGTGATGGTTCTGTTCTGAACAAGTCACTTAGACTATCTGAGCCTCAGTTTCTACTTCTGTAATGTGAGAATAATGATTCCTATCTCCAGGGTTTATTGTGAGGGTCGAGATAACATGTGTGAAGTACCTAGCATAGTGTCTGGCCTGTAATGGGGATCCAACAAATTATTTTCTTTTTCCTCCTCCTCCCTTCTTTCCTTCATTCCCTCCCTCCCTGGATCTCTTAGCTAGAAAAATAAGTCTACGCTAAATCACTAAATCATTTTTTCCCCTTAGATCTAAACTGCAGAGGTAGAAAGCAGAAAACTTGGGAAATGACAGGTAATTTTTTTGTACTGGCCACAGACATAGATCCTCACCTGTCCTTGTACTACCTTATGGCTCTCAATTAACATATGTTAAAAACTGGCCTCTGAAGCTTTTTTTCTTTTGTCTAATTATTTTCATTGGCAGCGTTGGAGCACAGATTCTTGGGTCTAGAGAGCCATTTAATGGGGGGTTGTGGGCATATTTTTCCTTTGAAGATTTTTTTTTCAGAATGCTGATGCGATCTCATAAGTTGCCCTCACGTAGGAGAAGGAATACTAATTTGCTGCTTATTAATTTATTAAGTATACTTAATTAAGCATGAAACTGTTTACTAAATTATTTGTTCCTCTTTCCAGTATTGGCTCAAATCAACCTTTTCCTATCAAACCACTTAGTGAATCAAAAAACCGCTTGTTGGACAGTGAATCTCAGTGGCTAGAGAATGGAACTGAAGAAGGCATTGTTAGATCAGGTAATGTTCTCATCTGAAACACTACCTCATCTGGTTCAAATGAAAATCACCAGATTTAATAAATGTGGAAAAAAAAATCAAGATGATGTGATAATTTGAAATATGAAACTTTGAAATAAAATATATATAGGGTGTTTGTGTTCATTGGTAGCTTTTATGGGGAAGGGGCTAGAGTGAGGAGGTTGTAGTGAGTGATGCTGTATTTGTTCTATCTAGCTGGGGAGTTTTGTTATCCAGTCATGTATTTCTTCACTCAGAAGTGTTAAAGCTATTTTGGAATTGGCTACTTTGAGTAATGGTTTGAGCAGCTTTTGCTTAGATTAAAATAATTTTTGAGCATCATTGTATTTGCTGCCATAGTTTAAAAAGTACATTTGGGGAACCAGCAGTTAGCGTAATGGCTATGTCACTGGACTCCCACGTAGTCGACCACGGTTCGTGTCCCAGACCCGGTGGCTTAAAACTCACGCCAGGCACGTGTGTGTGCGTGCCCAAGATCCCGAGAGGAGAAAGGAGGAGAAGGGATTGCAGCGTGATCATCCCCCCTGGGGGGTGATTTCTCGCTTTCTGTCTCTCTGGCTCTCTCTGTCTGTCTGGCGAGCACACGCGCCCTATAGCAAAAACCTCTCCAAAAAAAAAAATACATTTGCTGAATATATTTTAACCTTTTCAGGACTCTTAAATCATTTCATGAATTATGGATGCAGTATAGAACAGTTGACAAGATTGAAGTGGGATTTTTTTTAAGATTGACTTATTTATTTAATTCCATTTGCTATTATTATTTTTTAATTTGACCAAAGAGAGAAAAGGAAAGTGAAAAGGCAAGCCACCAGGTCTGGGACTCAAACCATAGTTGACCATGTAGGAATCTGGCTCCTTTAACCACCATACCACCTGCCAGCTCCTGAAGTGGAATTTTTCATTAGACCTAGGTTTCAATAATGTCTGGTCACTTAGCATCACAGCCTAAAAAATAGGGTCATTGGGAAAGTCATGACACATTTTTGCATAGAAAAACAGAAACATATGTCATGACGTTCCCAATTACCTAATTACCTATGAGGTAATTTTTAATGATAATAGTAATAACATTGTCATTTTATTCCTACACTGTAGAAAATGGTCTGGGACATTACAATCAATCTGTACCAATTTTTTTTTTTAAGGAATTATTTTATTTAACTTTATTTAGCCATTTATTTATTTTAATTTGACCAGAGAAGGACTGTGAGAGAGAGAGAAAGAAAGCAAGCTTCCAGGTCTGGGCCTTGAACCACGGTCGGCCATATGGGAGTCCAGTGCCCTTAACCACCACGCCACCTGCCAGCCCCTCAGTCTGTACTAATTCTAGAAAACTCCCTAAAAATTTGCTATCAGAATTTCTGATTCCTTTGCCTTTTTTACATTTAGCACTATTTAGAACATTTTATTAAATTAGTATCTTTGGAATCTTCATTAGGATGATCAGACCCATTGTATCTGATCAAGGGAAAAATTCATGTTGTGGGACTTCTTAATGACTGCTGTTTAACATCTTTAAAGGCAATGGATATTTTCACAAAATAACCATAAAACCAGACTCCTTATTTTTAGCATTCTACTCACCTTTGGGTTCTGCAAGAAGACAAATGGTTGGTGTCACAAGCCTATTTAGTGCTCACTAAGGAATAATTTTTCTACTGTAAACAATTTTACCATTTAGGTAGAAACTTAATACTTTGTTATGTCATATATAATTATGTGCTTACAGGGACAAATAACCATGTTACAGTGGCAATAGAAAATTGAGTACCACTTGTTCATTACTAACCATTTGAATAAGAGCAAGGTAAGACAGTATAAAGGTAATTTCCTTGAACAAACGCAGTTTATTTCCATATCTCATGATCACAAAACAATTTACCTTTAACTCTTCAGTTATGTCAGCAAATGACATCTATCACAATCTCATTTTTTAACCACTTTTAGCAGTCTTTTTCAATATTGTTAGATAAGGAAAGAAATAAAAATAGTTTAGGATTTTAATGCAGACAACCAGCTACTGGTTCTGGTTGTTTCTCTTCAATATTAATACCGTATTAGTTTTAGGGGGGAAAAAAAGGTGACTTTGCCCTCTATTGAAGAAATTTGATACAGAAATGAATAATTATTATTAAGGCTGAACAAAAAGATTTTACAGGTTTGTTGATGTTATTTAGTTTGTAAAAGATACAAAGCATTGTTAGGTAACAAATGACCAGAAATGGGAAGCTTAGCACATACCCATTTATCATCCTGTTTCTGTGGGGCAGGAGTGCGTTTCTTCAAAGGTTTCTCATCTGAAGTCTCAACAAGGGAGCCTCTACTTCCTCACTCATGGGCTTGTCATTCAGCATCCAGGTGGTCGGAGGACAAAGAGCCTGTTACCAGAGTTAGATCCAGAGTCTGAGTACTACGGTAGTGTCAGATCAGATCACAGGCACTGGGGGTGGGAGGAGAGGGGCACACAGTGGGCACAGGGGACCACAATCTGAAGAGTTGCAGGACCACAAGGTGTGACCGTGGGTCAGGTCCATACTACCAAGCACTGAAGCTGGGAAATGGTGCTTGGTCCCCAGATGAGTCCTCAGTACTAGTTCCACATTTCTTCCTAATGTGATGGAATAGTGGCTGATGATTGAGGTTGTTGAGGATCCTCCACTGAAGGTTCCTCTGACAGTTCCCATGGCTACTTCCCACGTCTCACAGCAGTGTTAGGATGTGAGATATCTTTTCAAATGAGGTGCAAGTTAGTAGCCAGGCAGCGCTGTAGGAACCCCCCTCCTTTAAAATGTTCTCTGACTGCTTCAGAGGGAGAAAGTCAGTGATACCCCTTTGTTTTGTGCTTACAAAAATGTTTATTATTGTAATATTAGTAATATTAACAAATTCATCTCCTGTCTTATTAGCAGCTCTATACCATAGCACACAGAACCATTTAATAAATATTTTCAGAAATAAAAATATGAAGTTTTAACAATAACCCAATTGTTTATTTTTATAGGTGTATAAAAACACATTATAGACTGATATTTTCCATTTTATTTGCAAGAAAATGATCAGTGGAATGAAATAATTGAAGTATGACAGAAGATATATTTTTTACAAATCGAAGCCTTTGTACAGTTGCTGGATCCACAGAAGCACTACTCCAGAGCAGAACGATGCCTTAATCTTAAGTGTCCATTTGTGCAGCTTGACTTACAGCTACAAAAGTGACTTAATTTTACTTTGGAAATAACACTTACCTGTCATGAGATGCTATAATATGAGCTATCATCACATGTTAATGTGCCATATGTATTTTTTATTACCTAAGTTTCATTATTAGGTTGTTTCTTAATATCCATATAAATTTTCACTCCAAAGCATTAGCTTAAAAACTTGTCTTAAGTGAAGTACATCTAGGGCAAATGGTGGCTGAAAGTAAATAATATCCAAATCACTGTTGCTAGTACTGTATAAGGAAAAGATAATAACTGCTTTTTTAAATTGGGTATTTACTAATTTATAATTACTTTTATACTTTTCAACATTTTTAATAAAGTTTTTTTATTGTTGGCTATAAAATAACACTCAGAAGGATTCAGTATCTAAATATATAATCATTTAGAACATAAACCATATTGGTGTAATTCCTTGAAGGCCTAGCTATATGCATTAATGCAACTGTATAATATAGTAGGTATCTGTGGCTTAAAGGAAGCTTGGCAGTGTAAGAAATATTTTGGATGATCCCTGTTTTCTAATTACTTTTTTGTTAACTTTCAGGAGTATTTATATGGGCAGGGAAATAAAGGCTCATGTGCTGTAAGCGTGTGGAACACAACAGGAATGGATAGAAGTGGTTAGAAGAAAAGCACAGAGAAAGGGACAGAGTATGGAAAACTGTTAAGAAACAGTTTCCTTCCTAAAGGCATTTAGAATAATACTGTTAACTTTCAGGTTTCACTTTAGAACTTTTTACCATAATCCTGTAACAGCTTAAACCATGACTTAAAATACAGTTCAAACTCGGTGAAAAACTGATTTAGCGTAATACAGATCTGAGAAAGAAACTGTAACCTGAGTGATTCCTTAAACTCCAGTCTCTGAGAAGTGGATTCTACTCTTCAATGCAAAATCTCTTAAATCTGACTTCTGGAGTAGCAACCTCTTTCTGACTAGACACATTTTTTCTTTTACAATATAATCTAAGTGATAATAGTCGCATTAATTCTAAAGAAAAATACAGTATCCTCTAACAGATAAACAATCTAGAAATGTTCCTTTTCATTTTTACTTTTTTTTAAATAGACATAATAGGACACATGTGCTCACAGGAGAGACAAGAGACAGAAAGTAAGAAATCAACTCCCCTGAGGGGGGACGGGGTGGTCACACTGCAATCCCTTCTTCTCCAGTCTCCTTTTGGGAGTTTGGGTGCACACACACACAGGTGCACATGCCTGGCATGAGTTTCAAGTTGCCAGGTCCAGGATTCAAACCATGGTCAACCACTCAACATGGGAGTTCAGCACCTTAACCACTGCGCCACCTGCTGGTTCCCACTGTTGATTCTCTCACATACACCAAATTGAATGATTGCTCCCAGTAGGATACAGAGAGCCCTCATTAGATTTGTAAGTATCAAAGATTATAGTTGCCTCGTCTATAAACTGGGGTCACAGGGGACTGGAGGTTGTAAACTGGTTGGACTAGATGACTTCTAACATACTGCAATGCCTGATTTACAAAATCACTCACCTTACTTTTTATTTACCCAACAAATATTTTTAGAACACCTATATATCAAGCAATATACTAGGGATAGCTCTATAGTTTCCTAATGTAGCATAAGATTTTATTGTTGCTATTTCAGGTTTGTCAGATTTGTTTAACTTCCATTGGCCAAACTAATATTAGATTTAAAAGGAAGCAACTTTTTTTCCTTTGAACCAAAGGAATGAGTTAGCTTTGAAAACATAGTTTGGAGTTCTATAGTATGAATTCTTCTACCTTTGTTTCAACTCTTTAACCTTAATAACCTTGATTCTAGAAAAATTAGAATGAGTTAAGAGATACCAGTTACCAACCAAAAACATAACCTCAAGTTGTTGGCTTGTATATTATACTGACATAGTAAATATTTAAACACACTTGACTACTTTTAGAAATATTCTCCTTGAACATTTTATATTTGTACATTTAGATGAAAGGGTTTGCATGTCCCTGGCAGGCAACTGAGGAAACATAGTTTTCCCCTCCTTTAACTTGTTCAGGCACTTTTGTGATACCATGTTTCTCAAGTTCTCATAAAAACTTGTCTTAAGTGAAGTACATCTAGGGCAAATGGTGGCTGAAAGTAAATAATATCCAAATCACTGTTGCTAGTACTGTATAAGGAAAAGATAATAACTGCTTTTTTAAATTGGGTATTTACTAATTTATAATTACTTTTATACTTTTCAACATTTTTAATAAAGTTTTTTTATTGTTGGCTATAAAATAACACTCAGAAGGATTCAGTATCTAAATATATAATCATTTAGAACATAAACCATATTGGTGTAATTCCTTGAAGGCCTAGCTATATGCATTAATGCAACTGTATAATATAGTAGGTATCTGTGGCTTAAAGGAAGCTTGGCAGTGTAAGAAATATTTTGGATGATCCCTGTTTTCTAATTACTTTTTTGTTAACTTTCAGGAGTATTTATATGGGCAGGGAAATAAAGGCTCATGTGCTGTAAGCGTGTGGAACACAACAGGAATGGATAGAAGTGGTTAGAAGAAAAGCACAGAGAAAGGGACAGAGTATGGAAAACTGTTAAGAAACAGTTTCCTTCCTAAAGGCATTTAGAATAATACTGTTAACTTTCAGGTTTCACTTTAGAACTTTTTACCATAATCCTGTAACAGCTTAAACCATGACTTAAAATACAGTTCAAACTCGGTGAAAAACTGATTTAGCGTAATACAGATCTGAGAAAGAAACTGTAACCTGAGTGATTCCTTAAACTCCAGTCTCTGAGAAGTGGATTCTACTCTTCAATGCAAAATCTCTTAAATCTGACTTCTGGAGTAGCAACCTCTTTCTGACTAGACACATTTTTTCTTTTACAATATAATCTAAGTGATAATAGTCGCATTAATTCTAAAGAAAAATACAGTATCCTCTAACAGATAAACAATCTAGAAATGTTCCTTTTCATTTTTACTTTTTTTTAAATAGACATAATAGGACACATGTGCTCACAGGAGAGACAAGAGACAGAAAGTAAGAAATCAACTCCCCTGAGGGGGGACGGGGTGGTCACACTGCAATCCCTTCTTCTCCAGTCTCCTTTTGGGAGTTTGGGTGCACACACACACAGGTGCACATGCCTGGCATGAGTTTCAAGTTGCCAGGTCCAGGATTCAAACCATGGTCAACCACTCAACATGGGAGTTCAGCACCTTAACCACTGCGCCACCTGCTGGTTCCCACTGTTGATTCTCTCACATACACCAAATTGAATGATTGCTCCCAGTAGGATACAGAGAGCCCTCATTAGATTTGTAAGTATCAAAGATTATAGTTGCCTCGTCTATAAACTGGGGTCACAGGGGACTGGAGATTGTAAACTGGTTGGACTAGATGACTTCTAACATACTGCAATGCCTGATTTACAAAATCACTCACCTTACTTTTTATTTACCCAACAAATATTTTTAGAACACCTATATATCAAGCAATATACTAGGGATAGCTCTATAGTTTCCTAATGTAGCATAAGATTTTATTGTTGCTATTTCAGGTTTGTCAGATTTGTTTAACTTCCATTGGCCAAACTAATATTAGATTTAAAAGGAAGCAACTTTTTTTCCTTTGAACCAAAGGAATGAGTTAGCTTTGAAAACATAGTTTGGAGTTCTATAGTATGAATTCTTCTACCTTTGTTTCAACTCTTTAACCTTAATAACCTTGATTCTAGAAAAATTAGAATGAGTTAAGAGATACCAGTTACCAACCAAAAACATAACCTCAAGTTGTTGGCTTGTATATTATACTGACATAGTAAATATTTAAACACACTTGACTACTTTTAGAAATATTCTCCTTGAACATTTTATATTTGTACATTTAGATGAAAGGGTTTGCATGTCCCTGGCAGGCAACTGAGGAAACATAGTTTTCCCCTCCTTTAACTTGTTCAGGCACTTTTGTGATACCATGTTTCTCAAGTTCTCAATTTCTGCTCTATACCATCATCTTTAACAGCACATTAAACACCTTTTCAGAATTTACAGTTCAAGCCTTTTGGTTAACTTTGATTAAACTTATGGCCAGCATTTTTCCACATTCTGAATACTTTTTACCTGAATTTATTCGTACATATTAATTGCCATTCAGCAAGGGCCTACAAGTGGTATGGGAATCAGAGAAAGGCTGTCTCTTTGGTATTTCAACTGGTATTCATAATTGCTACCAACTGTTTGCAGAGAAATGATAAAAATGAAGCCTTGTCAAAATTTATAATTACTATCTTTTATCCTTGCAACACTTGAACATTTATGATGATTCTTAGGAAAATTACCTTGAATTTCAGGTCTTGCTATTGCCATTAAAAACAAGCTAGACAGAAGACCTTGTTTACCTGGGTATAAATTTACTTGAATATTCACTGGGTACCTGAGGTACCTGACCAATATCATTATGCCAAACCAAAGAGCAGCTGTAGTATGTTAGTTACTAAAAATGAATACGTTTACAAAGTTTAGCTTCATCTTTACATAAGGATAATTTTTTAAAAACTTTTTACATAGTTAGTGGTTATGATCCAATGTGTCACAAGAGAATTTAAGGTTGGTTTAAATCAAATATGCAGTGTTTACTTGAATTTAGGTCTGTTAGCAAGCAGATTTTGTCTTACGTTTACAGAATTGTTTAAAAGATTGCCAGACATGTAAGATCGCCATTCAGTTATCTCAAGCAAATGTGTATTAAGAGTTTAGGGCTACGATCTGCATATTTGGGGCATTGAATAGATGGTAACTTACAAATGTTTTGCTTACATTTTATTCTAGGACTATCACTGCTACCAATGGAAAGTATTTTTAACTAATCTTTTATTAAAAAATTAATCATATTTTTGCATTTCAGCCAAAATGAAGACCATATCTAATAACTGTTAGATACAGGTAATAGGTAAATCTGAAGTCCATGTTTCATATGATCTAAATGTAATTTCCAATTTAAATTTAAGATATGATATAGATTCAGAAAGGTCCATATTTTTATAATGACTTCACTCTATATTATTTTGTTGGGTTGAGTAAAGAAACAAGGAATTGTATTTGTATTAAGAGACTAAGAAAGCTGTTAGTCAAGTTTATATTTGTACATGATTGCAGATGAGTCTGTGCCCATTTAAAAAAGATGGACACTATTTTAAAATGATCTTTAATATGTTTTTATATAAACAAATTTGAAATACAGTTTACTTTTGTTTTCTTTACTTACCAAGTACCACAAGCCTTGTATTTATTCTCATTTGTATAATTCTGGACCATGACTTAATGTTGACTCTGCTTTGTCTTCTGGATGGCCTAACCTACATTAACATGTACATAAAACATTATAAAAATTTGTTTTAAAAATCATAATTACTTTATTAATATAAGAATCCTTGTATTTGACTAGTTTTTGTTTGTTTTTGTTGTAAAATGGTATATACTAAATGAGAGAATAACTGGTTTTGATTAACTCAAAAATCTGGTTAAAAAAAGTGGTTATAAAAAGAGATTGGCTAATAATTTGGGGAAACCACCTATAAAATAGGTGCTGTTTCAGTGCAACAAAATTGTGGTGTACTTTGGTTTATTCACAGACTGAAGTTTTTTTGGTTTTTGTTTGTTTGTTTTTTGAGAGGTTTCTGGCGCATGCGCTCGCCAGAAAAAGAGAGAAAACATGAAATCACCCCCTGGGAGGATGGCCACGCCACAATCCCTTCTCCTCCATTCTCCTCTCAGGATCTTGGGCACGCACGCACACGCACCCGGCTGAGTTTAAGCCACCAGGTCCGGTACTCGAACTGCAGTTGACTACATGGGAGTCCAGCAACATAGCCATTACACCAACTGCTGGTCCCAGAAGAGCCTGAAAAAATTAACTTAGCTTTTATCGGACATAATTTAACTTTGGAAGTCACTTCAGTCACTTTTTCAAATCACTGTAAAATGTAAAAATCATGGTTATTCAGATGATGAATAATAGATTTTATCTTATCTGGTGTTCTTTCATGGCATCAGTGTTCCAGTTCTCTTCCAAAGGGGTAGAGTTTCTATATTGAGGCTGCTGAATTAAACAAGAAAGCTCTGAGGGTGAGCTATGATGCTCAGTTTTTAGACTAGTAAAATTCCAAAAATTGGGACCAGCAAATGGCGTAATGGTTGCTGGACTCCCACATAGTCGACTGCTGTTTGAGTCTTGGACCCGCTGCTTAAATCTCAAGCGGAATCCTGAGAGATTGGAGAAAGGATAGTGGCGTGGCCATCCGCCCCCTCCCCCCCTCCGGGGATGATTTCTCACTTTCTGCCTGACTCTGGCGAGTGCATGTGACCAATGCAAGAATCTTATGGAGAGAAATAAAAAAATTTAAAAAAAAAAAAAAAAAAAAGAACCAGTAGTGGCCAGTATAGAGAAATGAAGCAACCTTCTCTCCCCTCCTCCCATCTCCAATTCAAACACTGGGTGTTCGGGCAGGGGAGAAGAAAAGAACTACTCAATAGCAAAAAGTCTGTTTTGACACCAAAAAAGAACAAATGACATACCACTGGCCTTTTTTCATTCTTTAAAGACTGGCTTTTTTAAAAATACGAATTATTGGGACCAGCAGTTAGTGTAATGGCTATGTCGCTTAACTCCCATGTAGCCGAACGCGGTTTGGGTCCCAGACCTGGTGGCTTAAACTCACACCGGGCATGCCTGCCCAAGATCCAGAGAGGAGAATGGAGAAGGGATTGCCGTGTGGCCATCCCCCCTGGAGGGTGATTTCTTGCTTTCTGTCTCTGTGCATCTCTCTGGCGAGCGCACATGCCCTATAGCAAAAACCTCTCCAAAAAAAGATTTATTTAATTGTATTCATTATCATTATTCTTCAATTTGACCAGAGATAGAGTAAGACAGCAAGCTGCCAGGTCTGGGACTCAAACCAAAGTTGGCCACATGCGAGTCCATCACCCCAGCTACACCAGCTGCCAGCCCCTATAAACTGGCTTTTCAGAACCACTGTGGCAAAGTAAAGTGATGTTGGCCATTTTGCATGTTTTACTTTCTCATGTCTCCCAGAATACACTGGAATGGGAACTAATGGTTTCTTTTGTGTCACAGGTTATTTAATTATAAGTGTTTTAACAATCCTGTGATGTTATCTTCGTTGACTTTCACCCCTCCGTATCAATGCCCCCCACCTGGTAAAGGGGATTTAAGTGATGCTGCCAGTCCATGCTTTATCACACATGTTTGTTCTTCAACCAGGACTTCCCCTTCCTTCCCATTCTGCATATAAGGCAGTTCTGGCCCTAGTAGCTTGGGAAATATGATGGGCATGTGTGCATGCATGTTCAAAATCCTGACATGATGGAGAGATGGAAGGAGGATTGCGGTGTGACCTTGCCCTATCAGGGAATACTTCATCTCTTTGGTGAGTTTATTCACTGTCTGGGTATTTTTGAAGTACTAGTGCCTACCAATTTGCCGAGGAATTCCACTTAGAAGAATCTATTCCACAGAATTATGCAACTGTGCAAGGATATCTTTATAAAGATATGCATGACAATAATCATTGCGGTTGGAATAAAGAAAAACTAGAAACAAATTAAATGTTCATAATTAAAAGATGTTAGTGAATAAATCCATTCCATGTAACACCACGCATCTTTTTTTTTTTTTTTTTTTTTTAGAGATTTTCACTGTAGGGCGCGTGCGTTCGCCAGACAGACAGAAAGAGACATAGAGACAGAAAGCGAGAAATCACCCTCCAGGGGGGATGGTCACACCGCAATCCCTTCTCCTCCATTCTCCTCTCGGGATCTTGGGCACGCACGCACACGCGCCCGGCGAACACCACGCATCTTTTAAGAAAAATAAGCTAGATCTA
The DNA here is from genome assembly GCF_000334495.1 of Tupaia belangeri chinensis. NCBI lineage: Eukaryota > Metazoa > Chordata > Mammalia > Scandentia > Tupaiidae > Tupaia > Tupaia belangeri. The sequence goes on along the minus strand of NW_006160154.1, from coordinate 1,060,167 downwards.
TATAGACTGACAGCAAAGGTCTGTGATACATTGAGTCAATAAAACCAAATTCCAACCACTGACAAATTCAGCAACTCATGGGAAATATGCTGAGTGAAAAAAGCCAATTTAAATTAGTTCATTAATGTAACTCTTTTTTTTCCGCTATAGGGCGTGTGCGCTCGCCAGACAGAGACAGAGAGACAGAAAGCGAGAAATCACCCCCCAGAGGGGATGGCCACGCCGCAATCCCTTCTCCTCTATTCTCCTCTCGGGATCTTGGGCACGCACGCACCTGTGCCTGGCGTGAGTTTAAGCCACTGGGTCCGGGACGTGAACCGTGGTCAACTACGTGGGAGTCCAGCGACATAGCCATTACGCTAACTGCTGGTCCCAGTGTAACTTTCTTATAAACAGAATTCTGGAGATCAAGGTGGATGGATGTCAGGGGTTGAAGATCATAGTATACATGAGGGAGCCCTGGGGTGATAGAACAATTCTATATCTTGATTGTGGTAGTTACATGATTCTACACATCCCAAATATAAATAGAACTGTACACACAAGTGCATTTAAAAGAATAAGGTTTTCAATTCATGTGCAGATCAGAGCAATAGAAGTATTACAGTAGCAGTTTCGTTTTTGAGAAACTTGCTATGGGGAGTAGTACATGCTTGTGGTGGCTGGAGAGAGAGAGAGAAAGTGAGAAATCAACCCCTGGGGGGATGGCCACATTGCAATCCCTTCCTTCTCTTCTATTCTCTTCTTGGAATTTTAAGCACACACACCCAGTGTGAATTTCAAGCTGCTGGGTCCAGGACTTGAACTGCAGTCAACCACATGGGAGTTCAGTGCCCCCAACCACAGTGCCACCTACTGGCCCAGTAGCCACTTCTTTTTTTGTTAGGCTTTTTGCCACAGGGCACATGCACTTACAGGGAGAGACAGAGAGAAAGTAAGAAGTCATGGAGCTAGGGAAGAACAGCCATGCCACAAACCTTCCCTGTTCTCTCAGGATTTTTAGTCACACGTGCACTCACGTCTAGTGTGATTTTCAAGCCGCCTGGTCTGGGACTCGAACTGCACTCAGCCATGTGGAAGTCCAGCACCCTTGACCACCAGCCCATCTGCTGACCCTAGTAGCTGCAGTTTTAAACAGATCTCCTAAGCCACCTTCCTTCACCTTTCTCATAACAGTATCAGCAGTCACTATTTCCAGTTATGAAAATGAAAGTTCAGTATTAAATTGCCATATGCACCAGAGACATTTCTGTGAACATTCAACAAGTATTTATTTACCAGTAAGAAAATGACGTATTAGTAAGAGAATTAGCATGGTTAAACATTCAACTATGGATTGACTACTATGTGTCAGGTACTTTGTGAGGAGCAGTAAGTTAATAAGAAAATCAACATGCCTCTACCATAGCCTATAAACCCTAATAGCAGGCATTAGAATGTGATTCATATAATTAACAAAATACAGTATTTTTGTTAATAAGAATATTCAATGCTAGCAAATGAGGTTGGCATTCTTTTTTGTTGTTATACAACAAAAATTTAATGAAAATTGGTCAGTAGGTACATATAATCCATGGGCTAAATAGTAACATGGGACTGCAGTAGCAATTGAAAACAGAATAGATGCTGAAGTAAACATTACATATTATCATCATCTGATTCCTCTTCTTCCTTCAGAGATTCCTTAGCATATTTTTCTGCTTCTTGTATGTCTTTGGGAACAATTTCATGCCTTCCTTTAGTTAATTCACCAACCCAGCTGAGCTCTAGTTCAAAAGCTTTATCCTAAACTTCATCATGTACTATCTAAATTATTTTTGCAATTTCTTTAACAACATCAAGGCAGGTCATTTTTTTTTTCATCTGAAGCTTTTCTATTTCTGTCTCTGCAGCTTGCCTGGCTTTGGCAATGGCACAGTCCCAATAACCGTATAAACACCTGATGGGTCAATCATATAGAGTTGTGCACCATCATTCACACTGTAAGACCCTAACATGAAACTGCAACCAAAGGGTCTAACAGCACTGTAGAGTGTATACGCATGTACATACATGGCCACTCTGTCTGCAAAATGTTTCAGTGGAATGTTTACAGCCAAAGTTAGATCTAAAGTTGGAAGCTTTTTCTCTTGCTATGTCTGCTAAAGAATGAGCATCTGCCAACAAACCTGCAACTGCCATTCTAACACGCCGATCAACATTAAAAAAGGCATTTACTGGAACCTTCTTCAGAGTTTAGAAAGGACTAATTTTTCTACCCTGAAGACACCATCTTTACATCTGATTCCAGTGGCAGTACTACTATTTTCCACAGCCTTCATAACATATTCAACTTGAAAATCTCTTCCATCAGGAGAGAATGTAGATGCTGACAGGTGATACACAGTGCTGATTGCGCTCATGGTGTTACAATATGACAACCAGGACACGTAGGGCTTCCAGGCTTAGACCGCTTCTCTGCCGAGGCTGGCATTCTTATACATTAGTTTGTACTATTTTCAAGCAATTTGGCATCAGATTTTTTTTTTTACATGTTTTTGCTATAGAGTGTGTGCTTGCCAAAGGCGAGGGGTGGGGGGTGGGTGGGGGGGAGTGAGAAATCACTCCCCTGAGAGAATGACCATACCACAATCCCTTTTCCATTCTCCTCAGGATTTTGGACACAGACACACACAGCCTATTTTCCAAGCCACCAGGCCTGGGACTTGAACGTTGCACTCACCCATGTGAGATCCAGCTCTCTTAACCACCATGCCACGAACAGAATATTTAAATGTTAGAGCTATCAGCTCTAAATGCTATTCACTTTTAATCTCGATACAGTTTCAAAAAATTCATTATAAAAGAAAAGGATGATACGTTTCAAGATTCTCCAGCAAATGCCTAAAACTGCAGATAATATTGAACACTATGTTTGTTTTTCCTATACAAACATAACTATGGTGAAGTTTTAATTTACAAATTAGTCACAGTAAAATATTAACAACTAATAATAGGGCCAGCTCTGTAGCATGGTGGTTATGGGAAGCCAGATACCACAAGGCTGAAAGCACAGTTAAAATCCTGGTCCCCAGCAGTTGGTGTAATGACTATGTCGCTGGACTCCCATGTAGGTGACTGAGGTTTGAGTCCCAGACCCAGTGGTTTAAACTCACACCGGGTACGTGTGCGTGCATGCCCAAGATCCCTAGAGGAAAATGGATGAGGAGTGATTGCAACGTGGCCATCCCCCTGGGGGGTGATTTCTCGCTTTCTGTCTTTCTGGTGAGCATACGTGCCCTGTAGCAAAAACCTCTCCCCTCCCCCCAAAAAAATCCTGGTCCCCAAAGCTTGAGAAACATGTTAGGCACACATGTGCACACCTCAAATCCCTACAGGATAGCAAAATGAAGAAGGAACTGTGGCATGACCACAACCTAGTTGGGGGGTGGTGGTAGTGCTTTCTCCTTGCTCTGTCTCTCTGGTGAATGTATGCATTCTCTGAAACTAAAAAACAAAAAAATAGAAGAGTTATAACAATATGCCAGTATCGCTACTCTTGTACTTTGGGGCTATTATGAAGTAAAATTCAGGTTTCTTGAACAATACAGGGAGACCAGAAATAGATTATCTGATTAACTGACACAGATAAGCAACTGACAGGTGGGTAGCATATACAACATGGCTATACTGGACAAAGGGGTGATATATTTAGGATAGGACAACCAAGACCTCCTGCTACTGGGAACAGAACACAATTAAAAGGTTATAAATTATGTCTGGAATTTTCCAAACAATAGTTTTGGACCATGGGTAACAAATTGTGGAAAGCAAAACTAGATGGGGTACCACTATATATCAATGAAGACTATTTCATTAATGGAAAATTATTAATGGGTAATAGGATCTCTTTCCCATCTATGTATTTTATAGAATTTAAAAACATTATTTTTATTTAATTTTTAAATTTACTCATTCATTTATCTTAACTTGACCAGAGAAAGACAGACACACAGAAAGAAGGAAAGTGAGAAAGCCAGCCACCAGATCCAGGACTCAAACTATGGTAGGCCATGTGAGTATGCCAGCACCTTAATCACCATGCCACCTGCTGGTCCCCCAGTATTTTGTAGAATTTCTACTAAACATGTTAATAAAGATTTCTGTATTATACCATAGTTCAAATCCAAGTTCTTCTTCTCATTACTGGATGTGATTTTAGACAAGTGCTTCATGTGTAAAAGTCACAATTGTATAGGGTGCTATATTTGTTAACAAAAGTACTTTACATATATATGTAATATATATATGTAACATATGTGCCATATATATATATATATAAAATAGATTTTCACTATAGGGCCCATGTACTCACCAGAGAGAGACAGACAGAAAGTGAGAACTCATCCCCCCACGAGGGATGGCCATTCCACAGTCCCCTCTCAAATTCTTTCAGGATTTTGGACATGCACAGACATGCGCCCAGTATGAGTATCAAGCCACTGGGTCCAGGGCTTAACTCATGGGTGACCACGTGGGAATCCAGCATCTTAACCCCTATGTCATCTGCTGGCCTCAGTATTTGATTATTTTTATTATATTCAGAAAAAGGTTATTTTAAATATCAAGAACTGAGTTGCACGTTATTATTAAAAAAAAGTAAATACACCTTGTACCAGTTCTGATAAATACTCTTTATTAATTTAAATGTCCATTTTTTGTAGTCAAATACCAAAAGAAAATGTTTTTAGGGGTATACTTAAAATGGTCATGTTTCCACTTTTCTTTTTTTAATTTTAAAAAACATTCTGCTGTAAGGAACATGTACTTACAGGAGAGGGGGGTGAGACAACACATGGGGAGGAGGGTGGCAGTCCTTTTTCCTCCAGGGATTTTGGGCACCCAAACACACGCACCTAGTATGTTGTTCTAGTAGCTGGGTCCAGGACTCAAAAGGGCAGAGTCAGCTATGTCGAATCCAGCGGCCTTAACCACGACACCAGCTGGCTCCTCCATTTAAATGTAGGCAATTATTGACAGAAGACAAGCAAAATTGACATTGCACGATCAAACTCCCCAAGTATCTCAACTGTTGACGCAAGCATGGACCCCAAATTATAATTTGTGGCTTTACTGCAAGTTTATAATTATGCAGCATTTATGGCACAGGAAATCTCTGATACCGTCTATCCAGCTAAAGAAAGTTTAGACAACTATACTTTTAAGATTAGAGAGTTAAATGCACATCACTATGTTCGTGTTTGTTTTAATAAGACTATGAGCAAAAGCTCACACTGTTTTGGAAGCTCCAGTTTTTTAGTTCCAGGGCAGGTAAGGACAGGGCGGCCCAGTGATCCATTAAACCAAACCACAGGGTTAGGACCATTTCTTAGAGACATTGAGATGGCTGAGCTGGTCTACAGCAAATCTATGCGGAGGGAACTTGGAAGTGCTGGCCGCCTTGATGGCCTCGAAGGCCTCTGCCCTGCGCGCCGCGGCGTGGCCGTACTCCTGCTCCTCGGTCAGGTATGGCATGCTCAGCCAGTAGTGGTTTTCTGCTTCGATCTCCAGGCGACGGATCATGTTCTGCTTCGCCTGCGAAGACACGAAGCGCGGCCGCCGATGCTTCCCGATCAACTGCCTGCCGGGAATGCGGTTGCGCAGGAGGAGCGCGGTCAGGAACATGATGCCTGCCGAGGAGAGGGCACAGACGTCGGAGACGCAAACCGCTACTTGGAAGGCCGGGGGCGAGCTGCCGGCGCACTAGGCCGGCCCAGACGCCACATGCCCTACTCTGCCCGGCTTCCCCCAGAACGGCCCTCCATCCTCCGCAACCCAAGGAAGCAGACAGCTCGGTTAAGGCCGACAGGTGAAGGAGTCCCTTCGAAGCACGGAATGCACGCAGCCACTCACCAACAAAGCCCCTTGAGTGTCGGCGTCCAGCCAGCAACCCTCTGAAGCGATGGCGGAAGTGCAACCACCTCGCCGGTTTTCCTGGAGTTTTCGCGCGAGACTTCAACTCTCGTCTCGCACAAGAGGACTTCTGCGCCTGCGCGGAACCAGGACGCCTGCGGCGCGGAGATTCAAACGAGTGGCGGGTACCGGGTTCATTGAGGTGGCGTCTGTTCGCGTCTGGTATCTGCTCAGCTGTTCTCAATCATGGATCCAATCCGGAGTTTCTGCGGGAAGCTGCGATCTCTGGCCAGCACTCTAGACCGCGAGACGGGCCGGCTGCAGCGAGCGCTGGACGGAGAGGACAGCGGTGAGTGCGGCGGGCGGTCCGCTGCGCTGGGGGTGCTCCGCTGCGCGGGGGGTGCTCTGCGGCTACCGGCGCGCCAGGGTCTGGAAGGGCGTCGGGAAAAGAAAATGGGCGGGCTCTCAGACCTTTATTGACAGTGGCCAAAAGTGCCTCGAGGGATCCGAGGAGGGGATGTTGCGCGTGTCGAAATGATATAGGCTCGTCGTTAACTTAGCCCTGGGGGTTCCAAGTGCCACCCTTTTATGATTTCTTTTTAGGACCCCCTCAAGTGTGTCTTTGTATCTCTTTTTAGTTCCGTGTAGGACCACAATGATCTCCTTAAATAATGAAAGTAGCACTATTATTCTGTTGGGAGGAGAGGGAGCGGTAATTATGAATAACAGTCTAAGAGGACAGATTGAGTTAATGATACATACACCAATTTATACTCACATGCTTTCAAGTAACAGATAGTGTGTGCTTGTCAATAAAACAAAATAAGTTTATGGCCAGCAGTTGGCGCAGTGGTTAAGGTGCTGGATTCCCACCTGGCCCACACTGTGGTTGGAGTCCTGAGGCGGAGGCGGAGGCGGGGGCTTGAATATCACACCGGGTATGTGTGCGCAGATGCCCAAAATACCCAGAGGACTACGGAGAAGGGACTGCGGTGTGGCCATGGGGGCCGAGGCAGGATTTCTCGATTTCCCTCTCTCTGTTTCCCACCAGTACTGGCGCCCTGTGGCAAAAATAAAAAATAAAATAAGGGGGTGGGTGGGTGGCAGATGGCATAGTGGTTAAGGCTCTGGACTCCCACATGATTGAGCACTGTTCGATTCCCAGACCCCAAGGCTTGAACACCCCCGTCGCTTGTGCGTCGGTGCCCAAAATCCCAGGAGAATGGAAGAAAAAGGATTGCAGCATGGCCATCCCCCATGACGGGTCATTTCTTACTTGCTGTCTCTTGTGTTTCTTTCCCATGAGCACATTATAGCAAAAATCTAAACAACAACAACAAAAAGATAAGTAAAAAAAAATAAATAAACAAAATTAAACAATTTCTTTTAGAATGCAGCAATTCAGCATTGTTCTTTCGTGTCACTCAAATGTTCCACAGTTGGCAGTAAATAAATTTTTTTTTTTTTGAGATTTTTTTGAGAGTTTTTTGCTATAGGGCGCATGCGCTCCCCAGACAGAGAGAGACATAGAGACAGAAAGCAAGAAATCACCCCTCATGGGTATGGCCACGCTGCAATCCCTTGTCCTCCATTCTCCTCTCGGGATCTTGGGAACACACGCACACGTGCCCAGCATGAGTTTAAGCCACAGCCACCGGGATGCGAACTATATTCGACTACACGGGAGTCCAGCGACATAGCCATTACGCTAACTGCTGGTCCCTGTCTGTGTGTCTTTGTAAAAACAATATATGTACATTGTAGGAAATTTGTGATATGGAAAAGTAGAAGAAAAAAAGAATATTCTTTATGATCCCACCGTCAGAAGACACTATTACTACTATTAGGTGGCTTTTCCAAAACTCTTATTTTAGGGCTTTTGGTTTTGTTTGAGTTTGTTCATGTAATTGAGATAGTACTATAGTGGATACAAAATTTCATTAACATTTGAATTCTTTTTTTTTTTTTTTTTTTTTAGAGGTTTTTTGCTTTGGGGTTTGAGCAAGAAGAGGTTTTTGCTATAGGGCATGTGAGAAATCACTCCCTAGGGGGGATGGCCATGCTGCAGTCCCTTCTCTACTCTCCTCTTGAGATCTTGGGCACGCATGCACATGCACCTGGCGTGATTTCAGGACTTGAACCGTGGTCAAGTACATAGGAGTCCAGCCACATAGCTATTATGACAACTGCTGGTCCTAACATTTTTGGATTCTTGATTATATGCTGAATTACTTTCCACGAAGTTTGTGCTAATTTATCTTCTTAGCAACAAGTTATTTCTGCACAAACTGCATTGGGGGATGGGGGGGGTTACAAAAAAGTGAAAATAATTCAATTACTGGCTTATATGTATTATAGAAAATATGAAATTGTAAGTAGAGAAGGTGATCACAAACAATTTCACCTTTATGATCACAGTAATGAATCATTAAGCTGGTTGACATTTAAACATCTTTGAAATATAATTCACTCACCATAAAATTCGCTCTTTAAAGATATAATTCAGTGGGTTTTGTTATATTCAGAGTAGTGTAACCATGGAAACAAAAAGTTTGTTTCATCACCCCTTAAGGAAAACTCGGTGTCTTTTAATAGTCATTCCTCATAACCTCACCCTCACCCCACCAACTTTAGACACCCACTAATCTTATTTTTGTGTCTAAATTTGCTTATGTATTTCGTATCAATGGAATCATATGCTAGGTAGTCTTTTGTGGTTAACATATTTCACATAGTATAATGTTTTATAATTTATCCACATTGTAGCATGTATCAGTAGTTCATTCTATTTATTGTTAAATAACTTTTAAAAATATTTTAGATTTTCACTGTAGGGTGCTTGCCAAATACAGAGAGAAGAACAGAGAGAAAGCAAGAAATCACCCCCCTGGAGGCATTCTCTTCTTGGGATTTGGGCATGCACGCACACATGCCTGGCATGAGTTTCAAGCCACCCAGTCAGTGCTTGAACCACAGCCAGCCATGTGGGAGTCCCATGCCTTAACCACTACACCACCTGCTGGCTCCACTGAGTAATAGTTTATGGCTACACCACATTTTGTTGGTCTGTTGATCAGTTAATGGACACTTGTGTTGTTTATATTTTTGGCTACAATAACTAATGCTGTAGTAACATTCATATGCAACTTTTTAAAAATAATTATTTAATTTTATTTTTTATTATTATTTGTTAAATTTGCTGTAGGGCACATGTACTCACCAGAAAGTGAGAAAGCAAGCCGCCTGATCCAGGACTCAAACTGCAGTTGGCCATGTAGGAGTCTAGTGCCTTAACTACCATGCCACTTGCTGGCCCCCATATGTAACATTTTTTTTTAGGAGAGATTTTTGTTATAGGGCATGTGCACTCGCCAGAAAGAAAGAAATCACCCCCCAAGGGGATGCTCACGTTGCCCAGAATTCTGGGCACGCACGTACATGTGCCTAGCATGAGTTTCAAGCTGCCAGATCTGGGACTCAAACTGTGATTGACCACGTGGGATTCTAGTAAGTCCAGTGACCTAGCCATTATGCCATCTGCTGGTCCCATATGTAACTTTTTATGTGAACCTGTTTTCAGTTCCTCGGATATATTCTTAGAGGTGGAATTGCTGGGTAAAATAGTTACTCTATGTTTAATTGTTTTCTAAAGTGACTACATCAGCAATTATCGAGGGTTTTAGTTTCTCCACATCCTCACCATCCATCATTTAGTATTGATGATCGTTATTCTGATGGGTATGAAGCGGAATTTCACTGCTTGTTTATATATTTTTTTCAATTGCTGGAGGGCACACGGGTCTGCCAGAGAGGCAGGAGAGGGAGAAAGTATCCCTCAGTGGGATATAGTTACCCCACAATCCCTTTTCCTCCATTTCTCCATCCTCTTGGGATTTGGAGCACACATGTACATGCACCTGGTAGGTTTTTCCCAGATAGGATCCAGCTCACTTTAACCATTAGGCTACAGAGCCAGCCCTCATCATGATTTTGATTTGCGTTTCCCTAGTGAAACTTGAACTTTTAACAGATGAAAGGAGAGGGAGATCTTCAAAGAAGTGTCCTGGAAAAGAGAAGTATAATCCTTTTAAAAACTTTTCTTTTCTTTCCTTTTTTTTTTCCTGTTGAGCATGTACACCACTGGAGAGAGAGACACAGAGAGAGTGAAAATGAGAAATCAGCCCCCAGTGGGGATGGCCATACTACAGTCCCTATTCCTACACTCTCCTGTCAGGATTTTGGGCACCTGTGCACATGTGCCTGATGTGCGTGTTGTTGGGTGATTTTTGTTTTGTTTATGCCATAGGATGCATATGCCTCCCCAAGAGGAGCAGATAGACAGTGAGAGGGAAAATGAGAAATCTTTCCCAGGGGAATGGCCACACTGCAAACCGTTCTCCTTCATTCCCGTCCTGGGATTTTGGGCATGCATACATGTGTGCCTGGAGTGATTTTTAAGCCTTCAGGTTTGGAATTCAAACCGCAGTCGACCATGATACAGAGCCTTAACCACCATGCCACCTGCTGGCCCTAAAACTATTTTTATGTCGTGTATATGACCAATTAATGACAAAGGTGATAGTAAATTTGGTATGGGATTTTTTTTTTCAGTAAGTGATGCCAAGGCAGTTGGAGATCCATAGAGAAAAGAAGAATGGATCTTGATCCTTACCTCAGACCATACCAAAAAAATCACTTTTAAACTATTGTAGCTCTAATTGCAAAACATAAAACTATAAAGCTTTTAGAAGAAAACATTGACATAGTTTTTAAAAATAGGAAACAGAAAGTGCTCGTCATAGAAGAAAAAATAATAAGTAGGGACTACATTAAGGTAGAGAAACTCAAAATTAGAATGGAAAGGCAGACTGTAGAGAGGAAGAAGATATTGTAGTACTTATGTCTAACAAAAGATTTGTATCCAAACTATAGAGTTCCTACAGATTAAAGGGGAAAAGGCAATGAATGCAGATGAAAAATGAAAACGTCTTAAATTGACATTTCAAAAGAAATTATCTTCCAAAGGCCATTACATATGTGAAAAAAAAATCAACTTCATTAGTCATCAAGGAAATAGAAATTAAGTCCCAAAGCAGTATAATTTTATATCCACCAGGATAACTAAAATGAAAAAGAGAAAAATACCAAGGATTTGCAAAGGTGTATAATAAATGGAATGCTCGTGCACTGCTAGTGGAGTGTAACTGTAACAACCACATGGAAAAATTGTTTGGAGATATCTACTATAGTCGAATATATTTATAACCTATAACCCAGCACTTTTTCTAGGTTTTCAGCATACAGAAATGTAAATATATTGGCACCAAAGACATGCTCTAGAAAATTCCAAGCAAGAGTATTTATAGTAGTCTCAAACTAAATAAAATTGAAAGTCCATCAACAATAGAATCGATAGATAGGTTTGACTGCACACCGTGAAATACTATATAACAATGAACATAGATGATAGATGAGTATTGGGAGAATGTCACAAAGAATGTTGAATGAAAGAAGACAACCACAGAAGAGTGCGTACTTTATAAGTAAATTAAGGTTCATGAATAAGCAAGAACTTCATGGGGTTAGAAATCAGAGTAATGGTTATTCTTGGGGGTTGTGCAAGATGGTTTCCAGAGTTCTAGTAATGTTTTCTTCCTTCCATCCCTCTCTTTCTCTCTCCCCATTTCTTCTGAAGGCTATTTATACAGGTAGGTTCACTCTGAAGTTCATCAAACTATATAATTATGGTGTGTTTATTTTTCTGTATGCATATTATAGCTCAATAAAAGTTTAAAGAATGGCCTTAACACTTTTCTTAGCAATTTGCAGGATATAAATCATAAATATCTAAAGAGCTTTCAAATTCTAAGAAACTATACTGATTTTTAATTTTTTCTTCCTTCTTTTCCTTGTATATATTGAACTTTTTCATTTTCAATATGCATATTAAAGATGTTGAAGATTATCCAGTGAGAATTTTGCATGACCTTTATTCAGAAGTTTGGACTCTAAAGGTATCATTCTTACAAAATTAATTTATTATTTTTCTGTAATGACTAATTTTTTTAACCTAAATACACTCAATCAGAAGTTAGAAAAACTCTAATATACTCTATTTCCTCATAAAAGGGTGATGTCAATATTCTTCTTGATAAAGCAAGATTGGAAAGTCAAGAAAGCATTGGTTTCATTAAGGCAGCGAAAGTAATGATGAAAAAAAGTTCAACAGATATCATGAAAATAAGAGAGTTTTTCGAGAAGTATGGATATAATCCACGTGCCAAGATAAATTCAGGTTTGAATAACTTTCATTTTATAGCATTTATTTTAGTATTAAAGAGAGAAGACAGCCATGATAGTCTTGGCCATGATTTTTATTCTTTGACATTCTGTGACTGTCATTTGGTTAACATCTATTCAGCACTCACTGTGCTGGGTGCTGTGCTCATCAGTGGTATGATATCAGTACAGTTCTTGCCCTTCTTTCCAAAATGCTAGGTGAGAACACAATGCTAGATGAAACAGTTCTTTGAAGTCTTTAAATGAAAAAGTATAAGATAAAAGGACATGACTTAGGATATATCGTTTCTTGTCAGCTTTGCCAACAAATAGCTGAGAGACCTCAAGGCATGCTATTTTGTTTTACTTGTTCTGAGCCCTCTTATGTAGACTGAGAGTTTTTGGCTATACAAGTTGAGTAGCCCTTATCTGAAATGCTTGGGGTCAGAAATGTTTCAGAGTTTGGGTTTTTTTTCAGATTTTATAAATATTTGAATATACATAATGAGGTAATCTTGGGATGGGTTCCAAGTCTAAACACAAAATTCATTGATGTTTTATATACACTACACATAGTGTGAAGGGAACTTTAATAATATTTTTGTATTGCAGTGTTTGCATTGCATTTCATCCCGCGAGGTCAAGTATGGAATTTCCCACTATGCTGTCACATCAGTGCTCAAAAAGTTCTAGATTTTAGGGGCTAGTAGGTGGTGTTGACCTATGTGGTCAACTGCGCAGTCAAGTCCCAAACCCAGCAGCTTAAAAATCTCACCAGGCATGCGTATATGTATGTGTGTGCACATGCACACGTGCTCCCAAAATTCTAAGAGGAGACTGGAGAAGAAGGGATTACAACGTGGCCTTGCCCCTGGGGAGTGATTTCTTACTTTTTCCTCTCTGTGTCTCTATATCTCTCTGGCAGACATTCACCCCCTATAGCAAAATCTCAAAACAAGAAAAGAAAAAGTTATAGATTTTGGAGCATTTCGCATTTAGAGTTTTCAGATTAGGACTCTCTTATCTGTATGAATTGACAAAGTCCTTTTTCAGCTCTAACATTTTAATTAAAGGTAGGATGCCATAGTGGTTTAGAATTTGGAGCCAAGACTGGGCACAGCAATATTATGTGCCTAAGTCCTAGCAACTGTGGGGGGCTGAACCATGATGATCACAAGCTTAAGGCTGGCCTGGGCAATATACCCAGACCCTGTTTAAAAAGACGCAAGTGGGGGCCAGCCATGGATATAGTGGTTAAGGCACTGGACTCCCACGTGGCTGAAGTGGTTCAAGACTCAGATCTGATGGCTTGAAAATCATGCTGGGTGTGTGTACACATGTGCCCAAATTCCCAGGAGGAGTATGGAAGAGAAAGGATTGTGGTGCGGCCATTCCCCCAGGAGTGATTTCTCATTTTCTCTCTCTCTGTCTCTCTTTGACCAGCATAAGTGCCCTATAGCATAAACAAAAAATGTAAAAAATCCAACAAACAAAATAGCTATATTGTCTTCAGTAAGTTACTTAAGCTTGTAACTTAGTTTTTCATTTGCAAAGTGATCATACTTTATATATCTACCTTATGAGTTTGTATAAGGATTAAATTAATTTGCTTAGAGCAGTGCATGGCATGTCAATCACTGTGTTAACCACTGTTGTTATTGTTATGCCCAGACCACTGAATGACTATATTTTCAGCATACATCAGTGTCTTTATTATGAAATTGATCTTTGTACATAAATAAGACATTAATTAAATTTAACAAATATTGAGGGCATGTGTAGAAGGTATATTGAGTAGTCCACATGGGATAATAGAAAGAATTCAGCTGACTTTGGTGTGAAAGAACTATGGATTCAAATACTGCTTCTCCAGTTATTAGGTGTGTGACCTTTGGATAATTTCTCGAAATCACTTTTTCCTCAATTGTGAAACAGGGATAATATCTTCCTGTGGAGTTGTGATGATGGTGATGATTTTGTTTTATTAATCTCATCAGTGATAGCCCTGTAATAAATTCAGTAATGGGTTTTTGCAACTTTTGTATCATTCCTCAGAATTAACAGAAAGGGCAATGCCAAAACAGGACTCAGTGAATCAGAGGGTCTCCAAAGTGTCTCTAAAACACCATGATATCAAAGTATAAAACCTATTAATGGTTGAGAAACTATGTATCTTTCAAGTGGTCTCCTATTATTTCTCTTAGCTTTTAATAATAGGCATTCCAGTCTGACCTAGGATAAAAATTAATTTTTATACAGATAACTTTTTATTTAGGCATCTAGAAGTTAAAACTCTTAAATAATATTATATTTTATGTTAAGTCTAGAATAGTTCATGCTACACTGTAATTAATGTCATAAAATGATAGAATAGTTTCAGAAAATATTAAGAGTGGTAAGTCACAGTAACTGGAGAAGTAAGGAAATTGGACTGTAACTTGGGAGTGTCAGTTTTTCATCTTTTAATACTGTAGTCTGCTTTCCTTCTCTATTGTATCATAAAGATGGGATATGGGCAGACAAGAGGAAGATGACCAAAATTTACTGGAAGGACTTGAAATGAAATTTAAAGAATTAAAACTTTTGCTGATGGGAGAAATTTCATATGAAGCTATTTTATGTTGTTTGAGTAAACACAAGATTGTCTATGTTGATAGTTGACAAGAATTTTACCTCTGATTTTTTTCTTCCTAGTAAATGAGCAAGAAGTCATTGCTTCTACCCCAGAGTTGGCCAAGTGTGAGAATTTTCAAAAGCCTGATGTGAAGGATGATCTGTCTAATCCTCTTATTCCAAGCAGTTCTGTTTCTGAGAAGTCGCCACGTAGTCCACAACTTTCAGATTTTGGACTTGAGCGATACATGGTATCACAAATTATACCAAACCCTCCACATGCAGTAAATAACCATAAGGAAGAGCCTAAAACTGTAACCTCACCTACCATACAATCACTACCTAAAGTACTAAAAACTCCAACACGTGCACTAAGGATGGATGATTGTGAGTGTGTAACTCCTAAGTTAGAGCAGTTTGGTATCTCTGAATATACCATGTGTTTGAATGAAGATTATACCATAGGCCTTAAATATGTGAAGAAGACTAAAAGGTAAGTAACTTTTCTAAAAGGCACATTTTAGCTAACTTTAAAGATTTTTTACATTTGAGTTTTTTCCTAGAATAAATATGATGTTTCAGACAGTATCTTTTCTTTAAAATGTTTTCAGATACTTTTCAAACTTCCCTGAATTACCAATTCCATCAGTAAAATGTGAGTTATTGGTTTCTTTAGATGAGAGTCTGTAGAAGGAATGATAAGATCTGAAAAAAGATGGTATTTGTAGGAATAGAAAAGGGAAGATACAGGGATACAATCAGTACAGATCTGTGACTGATTTGGTATGGAGGCTTGGAAAGAGAGGAGGATCTAAAATAAACCCCACATTGCTGTCTTGTTGCCTAGGATGTGCTAGGGAAAACATCTAAGGTAAAAATGTAGCATGAGGGGTTCGGGGATGGAGCGATATGTTTATCTGTTGACTTTAAGGTACCTGTAGACCTTTCTACTGCCTCTTAAACTTAAGTATTTTCATAGTGAAAGCTCAGTGATGAATTCAGGGCCATACTACAAAGATTTTGAGGGTGGTTAGCATTAAAATGGTAGTTAAAGTCATAAAAGTTATAATGAAAATACCACTCAAGCAATATCTAAACATAAATCTCTAGCTTTAACAACTATTATTATTATTTCTTCTTGCCAGAGGACGTGTGCACTTGCCAGAAAGGGACAAAGAGAGAGAGGGAGGAAGCACTCACCAGTGGAGCACGGTCACGTGATGGGAGAAATTTCATATGAAGCTATTTTATGTTGTTTGAGTAAACACAAGATTGTCTATGTTGATAGTTGACAAGAATTTTACCTCTGATTTTTTTCTTCCTAGTAAATGAGCAAGAAGTCATTGCTTCTACCCCAGAGTTGGCCAAGTGTGAGAATTTTCAAAAGCCTGATGTGAAGGATGATCTGTCTAATCCTCTTATTCCAAGCAGTTCTGTTTCTGAGAAGTCGCCACGTAGTCCACAACTTTCAGATTTTGGACTTGAGCGATACATGGTATCACAAATTATACCAAACCCTCCACATGCAGTAAATAACCATAAGGAAGAGCCTAAAACTGTAACCTCACCTACCATACAATCACTACCTAAAGTACTAAAAACTCCAACACGTGCACTAAGGATGGATGATTGTGAGTGTGTAACTCCTAAGTTAGAGCAGTTTGGTATCTCTGAATATACCATGTGTTTGAATGAAGATTATACCATAGGCCTTAAATATGTGAAGAAGACTAAAAGGTAAGTAACTTTTCTAAAAGGCACATTTTAGCTAACTTTAAAGATTTTTTACATTTGAGTTTTTTCCTAGAATAAATATGATGTTTCAGACAGTATCTTTTCTTTAAAATGTTTTCAGATACTTTTCAAACTTCCCTGAATTACCAATTCCATCAGTAAAATGTGAGTTATTGGTTTCTTTAGATGAGAGTCTGTAGAAGGAATGATAAGATCTGAAAAAAGATGGTATTTGTAGGAATAGAAAAGGGAAGATACAGGGATACAATCAGTACAGATCTGTGACTGATTTGGTATGGAGGCTTGGAAAGAGAGGAGGATCTAAAATAAACCCCACATTGCTGTCTTGTTGCCTAGGATGTGCTAGGGAAAACATCTAAGGTAAAAATGTAGCATGAGGGGTTCGGGGATGGAGCGATATGTTTATCTGTTGACTTTAAGGTACCTGTAGACCTTTCTACTGCCTCTTAAACTTAAGTATTTTCATAGTGAAAGCTCAGTGATGAATTCAGGGCCATACTACAAAGATTTTGAGGGTGGTTAGCATTAAAATGGTAGTTAAAGTCATAAAAGTTATAATGAAAATACCACTCAAGCAATATCTAAACATAAATCTCTAGCTTTAACAACTATTATTATTATTTCTTCTTGCCAGAGGACGTGTGCACTTGCCAGAAAGGGACAAAGAGAGAGAGGGAGGAAGCACTCACCAGTGGAGCACGGTCACGCTGCAATCCCTTCTCCATTCCTTCATCCTGTGGGATGGGGTACAAAAACATGTACCCAATGTGTTTCTCAAGCTCCTGGGACTAGGACTCAAACCACAATAGGCCATGTGGGATCTGTTTCCCATTGCACTGTGGGGCCAAACTATTATTTGGATTTTGCCATGTGGGAATGTCCAGCACCTCAACCACCACACCACCTGCTAGTCCCCAGTATAATAATATTTATTATAGCCTTATTTATTTATTTGTAATAGTGGAAAATTTGAAATAATCAAAATATCAATAACAGAGAAGAGCTGGTTAAATTATGGCATGATATCAAAGCCAAATATGGTAAAGAACATGGTATATTTGGTTATGTACAAAATTTAAACTGTTCTCCTGTAAAATATTTAAACAAACACAAAACAGGAAAAGTTTTTATAATACAATAAAATAATATTTGCACATACATATTACATATATATAATAACATTTTTAAAAATTTGCTAGAGGTCATGTATGCTTGTTGTAGTAAGAGACAGAGGGAAAGTGAGGAAGCATGCCCCATGGGAAATAATGATCACACTGCGATCCCCTCACCATTTCCTCCTCCTTTGAGGTTTTGGGTTTGTACATATACTCACCTAGTGTGTTCTCATGCCAGTAGTTCTGGGACTTGAACTACACAGTTGGCAGTGTGGGATCCAGCCACCTTAACTACTACTCCACTAGCTGACCCAGTATTTTGAAAATCTGTATACATCAATTAATGACAAACACCTGAATTTGAAAAATGAGTAAAGGACATAAGTTAACAATTAACAAAAGAAGAAACACAAATGTCCAATAAGCATATGTTAAACATATTTACTCCACAAGTAAAGAAATTCAACTAAAATGAGATATTATTTGTTACCTTTCCAGATATTTGTATTTTATGTCCAGGTTTTAACTAGGCTCATTAAAATAAGAGAGATAATATTGAGTCTTTTAAAAAGTCATGACAGGGACCAGCAGTTGGCGTAATGGCTATGTCGCTGGACTCCCACGTAGTCGACCACGGTTTGCGTTCCGGACCCGGTGGCTTAAAACTCATGCTGGGCGCGTGTGTGTGCGTGCCCAAGATCCCGAGAGGAGAATGGAGGAGAAGGGATCGCGGTGTGGCCATCCCCCCTGGGGGGTGATATCTCGCTTTCTGTCTGTCTCTCTGTCTGTCTCTGTCTGTCTGGTGAGCGCACACGCCCTATAGCAATAACCTCTCCAAAAAAAGAAAAGTCATGACATATTTTTCTATACAAAAAGTGACCCAATGTTTAAAAAGACAGGTTATATGTAACACTGAGGAAGACATAAGAAAATACACACTTGGGGCCAGCAAGTGGCATTGTGGTTAAGGGCACTAGACTCCCACATGACCGACTGTGGTTTGAGTCCCAGACCTGGCAGCTTGCTCTCTCACTCCCTCACCCCCCCCACCCCTGGTCAAATCAAAATAAATAAAGTTAAATAAAACAATTCTTAAAAAGAAGATAGGCACTTTTATAATGTAGATAGGCACTGATGAAACTTCTGAAGAGATAATTTGCATTGTATGTAAAACCTTTATGAAATTTTTCATGAAGACTTGAATTCAAGGGAACTAATCAGAAAGTGTGGAATGGTGTGTGTATATATATATAAAATACTATGATTTCATTTATTTGGAAAAACAGGAAATAATTAAGAGCACATAGATAAAAAGTTAAAGTATTAGGGCCAGCAGGTAGCATGGTGTTTAAGGCGCTGAACTCACATTGGATGACTGTGGTTCGAGTCTTGGACCTGGTAACTTGAAAATTATGTGGCATCAATGTACATGCATGTCCAATTTCAGGAGGAGAATGGATTGTGGTGTGGTCATCTCCCTTTAGGGGTGAGTTTTCACTTTGCCTCTTACTATCTCTCTGTCTCCAGAGAGTGCACATGCCCTATGGCAAAAACAAAAACAAGTAAAAAGTATTAAGCAAACTAAGAAGATACTAACCTCTATAGGGCAGATAAGGGTACCCACTTGAGAAACTTCCATAGAGGGTTACAGGTACTAGTAGTATTCTATATCTTAAGGCAGATGGATACTGAGTATATTGACATTAATTTTTCAATTCATTTTAAATTACACATTGTATATACTTTTTGGTATATGTGTCATGCTTTATACACATACTTTTTAAAATGTTTATACATGATGTTAAGGGCAGCATGGTTCATTTTGTTTTAGTTCAAAGCAGGAAACTTATAAGTGAAAAATCCATTTTAATCCATTTGGTAGTATTCAATACTTCTCTTTATAGCTGTATTCCAAACATCTATATAGTTAGGTAGAATAATCTTAATAAAATGTCTTTTAAAAAACAAATGACAGATTTTTAATCTATATCTCTGTACTGGTTATAAAGTTCCAGTTTGTGATTTTGAAGTGATGAGCTTTACATTTTGTATATTTGAACTAGTGAGTTGAACTTATAGCTTTTCTTTAATAAGTCAGAGGTTTTTAATTCACTTCTCTAGGTCAAGACTATTATCAATTGATAATATAAACATTTTTTTAACTTTTTTGAGCCATGGCTATATAATATATATGTATATATATGTATATATATGTATATTTGCATTGTTCATGAGTCTTGGGTGTTGTAGTCTATAAAATAAAACTAAATGTTAGCCCAGACTTGATGATATATATATATAGATATAGATATAGATATAGATAGATATAGATATAGATATAGATATATATAGATATAGATATATATATTGGTACCAGCAGTTAGCATAATGGCTATGTCGCTGGACTCGCATGTAGCCGACCGCGGTTTGCGTCCCAGACCCAGTGGCTTAAAACTCACACTAGGCGTGTGTGCGTGCGTGCCCAGAATCCCGAGAGGAGAGCAGAGGAGAAGGGATTGCAGCGTGGCCATCCCCCTGGGGGGTGATTTCTCACTTTCTGCCTCTCTGTCTCTCTCTGTCTGTCTGGCGAATGCATGCGCCCTATAGCAAAAACCTCTCAAAAAAAAAAAAATATATATATATCATCAGATAAAAGTTTCTTCCTAGAGGTCTGATGTTAACTTTTTTAATGCTTTTATTCCCTATGAATCACACCAGTGAGGAGACTGTAGAAACAGAAAGTATGGCCAATGATAAGTTTTTGGCTACTCCTGGCCCCATAATCCAGCAGATGGAAAAAAGTGGTGAGTATAAAAATGAAGGTACTTCTCACTTATATACTTTCTAGGTTATATAAAAATTTTTCTATCATTATAAATGTTCGAATAGTTTTCTATATCTTTTAATTGATTGTTTTTAATCTTTTTAAAAAGAATTTTTTTATTTAACTTAAGTTATTATTATTTTTTTAATTTGACCAGAGAGAGAGAGAAGTGAGAAAGTAAGTGGCCAGGTCTGGGACTCAAACTGTGGTTGGCCATGAGGGAGTCTGCGTCTTTACCACTATGCCACCTGCCAATCCTTGCTGTATATAATTTGTAACATTGAATTATATTAAGTACTTTTTCATTCAGATTCAGCACAATTTTATCTAAAAGAAAGACAAAGTTTTCTGGTTTAGCTTGAACCTATTGACTTGAGTTATGCATTTTCTTTTTTACATAAACCACATCCAGAATACATCAGCTACCATTTAAAAAAAAAAGTCCAATAACAAAATTTTAGGTGGTGTTGGAACCAGCAAATGGCATAATGGTTATGTCGCTGGACTTCCATGTACTCAACTGAGGTTCGAGTCTCAGACTTGGCGGCCTAAAACTCATGCTGGGCACATGTGCATGCGTGCCCATGATCCCAAGAGGAGAATGGAGATAGCACTGTGGCGTGGCCATGCCCCCTGGGTGGGTGATTTCTTGCTTTCTGTCTCGCTGGCAAGTGCACCTGCCCTATAGCAAAAAATATCTCTCTCTCTCAAAAAAAAAAAAAAAGTTTATGTAGTGTTTTCATATTTGCCCCAGCAAACAAAACACATTGTTTTTTGTTTTTTAAACATTTTAAAATCCGGAGCCAGCAGGTGGTGTGGTAGTTAAGGTCACTGGACTCCCACATGGCCAACCATGGTTCAAGTCCTAGATCTGATGGCTTGTTTTCTCACTCCTCCCCCCCAACCACCCCATCCCTCTCTGGTCAAATTAAAATAAATAAATAAAGTTAAATAAAATAATTCTTTTAAAAAAAATAATAAAATCCCAGAGTTACATGATTGCTTTGAATAAATTTTTATGATCATATCAGATCTATACAATTTTTTTTTTTTTTGAGAGCTTTTGCTATAGGGCATGTGCACTCACCAGAAAGAGAAACAGAAAGAGAGAAATCACTCCTCAAGGGTGATGACCACGCCGCAATCCCTTCTCCTCCATTCTCCTCTTGGGATCTTGGGCATGCACGCACACGCGCCCAGCATGAGTTTCAGCCACCAGGCCCAGGACTCAAACCACAGTTGACTACATGGGAGTCCAGCGACATAGCCATTATACCAGCTGCTGGTCCCTGATCTGTACAAATTTATTGGCAAATTTTAAACATGTCTTCATCAAGTCCTCCAAAGTTTTGGACATATTTTCAGAAAAAATCTCTTTTTGTATATTACATTAGTAAATTACATTAATAAATTAACAAGTAGTGCTGGCGTAAACAGGTTTAAAGAAATATAAATGACTCGTAGTAAGTTTATAACCAGCTTATAAAAAAAGAGCATGATTATATTAAAGAATAGCTGATTTTTAAAAAATACATTGAACCATCACTTCATACCATACTCAAAAATAAATTTCCAGTGGATTGTAACTTACTTACTTACTATTTATTTATTTATTTATAATTTGCCAGAGGGTACATACACTCACTGGAGAGAGACAGAAGAAACAGAGAAAATGAGAGAGCACCCCCTAGGGGGGGTATAGTCATGCTGCAATCTGTTCTACTCCATTTCTCCCTTCTTTTGGGATTTTGGACATGTGTACACACATGGCCCCCATGTTTTTCAAGCTACTGGGTCCAGGACTAGATCCACTTAGTCAGCCATGTGGGATCCAGCTGCCTTAACCACCATGCCACTGGTTGGCCCAATTATAACCTATTTAGAAATGAAAAATAATATTTATAGCTTCTGAAGTGGGATAATTTTTTTAAAAGAATTGGTCATTTACTAGAATCTTTCAGTACATTCTAGGCTTTGTATTTTATGGAGAGAATGAAAAGTTTGGTTTTATCCATTTGTAATTTGGTTAAATGGTAGTTTCTTAATAGTTTCTATTGTATTTTTGTTTGGCTATTTTTATCCCTTGGACCAAAGTTATCTTTATTACCATTTTCATAGTCCATACCTATTAATACTTAATAATTTATGGCTTTTTGTATTTACATTGCTTCAGATAGCTCACTCATCCCTTCAGGGTTTAGTTTTCTTACTGAAGTAGTTCTTTGATATGGTATATCTTTTTTTTTTTTTTTTTTTTTGGAGAGGTTTTTGCCATAGGGCACGTGCGCTTGCCAGACAGACAGAGAGAGACAGAGAGACAGAAAGCGAGAAATCACCCCCCAGGGGGGATGGCCACACCGCGATCCCTTCTCCTCCATTCTCCTCTTGGGATCTTGGGCACTCACACACACACGCCCAGCGTGAGTTTTAAGCCACCGGGTCAGGAACTTGAACCGCACTCGACTACATGGGAGTCCAGCGACATAGCCATTATGGTAACTGCTGGTCCCTGATATGCTATATCTTGTCTCTGTGAAATAATCTCTAATTTTGTATGTCTGATAACAACTTTTTTTCTCACTCATTCTTTTTTAAAAATTAATTACTCAGTTTATTTATTATTGTTGTTATTTTTAAGTTTGCTATAGGGCATGTGTGAATAGCGAAGAAAGACAGAGAGAGGGAGAGGGGGAAAGTGAGGAAGCAAACCCCCAGATCTGACACTTGAACCGTGGTCAGCCATATGGGAGTCCAGTGCCTTAACTGCTACCTGCTGGCCCCGATTTATATTTTCATCAACAGTGTTCGAGTTCCTGTTTCTCCATCATTTCTAGCTCTTGATTTTTAGACTTAAAATATTTTGCCAGTCATAGTGTTTTTCTAGCATACTTAACTTTTCTATTTTCTAAAAGATTTCATTGATGATAATACTATGTGCTGTACATAGCAAATGTCAGAAAATACATTGAACTCTCTGTTCCAGTACTCCATTCTTCCATCCTTACTAATGTTACACTGTTCTTTATTACTCTAGCTCCTAAAGTAAGTCCTCATGTCTTGGAAAACACATGACTTCCTCTCTCTTCCTACATCTCCTTTTTCTTCAGAAGTTGAATCATTTTTTCCAAAAATTATTTCTTAATAAATTTATCTATAGTTATTGTGTCCTCTTTGTTACTCCTGTGAAAAACATCTTTCTTGGGACCAGCAGATGGCATAATGGCTACGTCGCTGGACTCCCATGTAGTTGACTGCAGTTCAAGTCCCGGACCTGGTGGCTTAAAATCACACTGTATGCATGTGTATGCATGCCCAAGATCCTGAGAGGAGAATGGAGGAGAAGGGATTGTGGCGTGACCATCCCCTGGGGGGGTGATTTCTCACTCTCTGTCCTTCTGCCTCTCTGTCTTTCTGGTGAGCACATGCGCCCTATAGCAAAAACCTCTCCAAAAAAAGAAAAGAAAAAGAAAATCATCTTTTTTTAAGGACAAGCCATGGTAAGGCACAGATAGTGGCACTGCTTAGGAGGCTAGAAGCCACATGGAAGGCCTAGGTTTGGTGCCTGAGCCAATGTGAACACACTGGGTGCAGCTGTGTGTGTCTGTAATTCTAGTTAATTGAGAGACTGGGTCAGGAGGATTGCAAAAAGAGCAAGACTGTCAATAATACCTATCTCTGACTCTGTCCCTTTCATTCTCTTCCTTTCTCTCATATGAGGAAATATATATATAAATATATATATAAATATACATCTTTTTCCAAATTATATTTTGAATAGTTTGTTGTACTTGTATTTATTATATAACAAATATTCATTATTGTGTATTGCTTTTGCACTTTGTACTGTTGTCAGACTTTTGTTAGTATTAATGATAATTACATATGAGAATGTGACAGTTATTAAAAATAAAGCACACAGATTATATTGGCAAAGTTTGTAACTCTGAACAAAGATTTCAATTTTATTTTTATGCTCCTTTGTGTATCTTCTAGGTGCTGAGTATACAAATTCCCCCTTGGCACCTACATTCTGCACTCCTGGTTTGAAAATTCCTTCTACAAAGAACAGCACAGCTTTGGTAAATTTCCATAAAATTAAAAGATCTAATTTTTGTCTTAATAATTCAGATACTTTCACACTCAAATAGTCTAATAGATTAATGCAGTATATTTACATTACATTTCTGAGCAATTTACTAGCACAGATCAAGAGCATTAAAATTTTTTCATCTGGACCAGCAGATGGTGTAATAGTTGTGTCGCTGGACTCTCATGTAGTTGACGGTGGTTCAAGTCCTGGACCTGGCAGCTTAAAATTCATGCCAAGTGGGACTGGCAGGTGGCATGATGGTTAAGGGTGCTGGACTCCTAGATGGCCCACTGCAGTTTGAGTATCAATCCTAGCAGCTTGCTTTCTCACTTTCTTTTTTTTTAAAAGAATTATTTTATTTAACTAACTTACTTTCTTTTCTCTCTTTCTCGCTCTCTCTCTTTCTCTTTTTCTCTCTCTCTTCCCCTCTTTTGCCCCCCTCTCTCTTCCCCCCCTCTCTTTCCCCCTCTCTCTCTTTCTCTCTCTTTTTCTCTCCCTCTTTCTTTCCTTCCTTTCTTCCTTCCTTCTTTCTTTTCTTTCTTTTTTTTTTCTATTGGACCAGAGAAGGACAGAGAGAGACAATGAGAGAGGGAAAGTGAGAAAGCAAGCCAAATCGCCAGGTCAGGGATTCAAAACACAGTCGACCATGTGGGGAGTCCAGCACCCTTAACCACCATGCTACCTGCCAGTCCCTCTCATTTTCCCTCCCTCTTCCCCTCGCTGTGTCCCTCTCTGGTCAAATTAAAATAAATAAAGTTTTAAAAAAACCTCATGCCAAGCACACGTGTGTGTGTGTGTGTGTGTGTGTGTGTGTGCACGTGCACGCCTAAAATCATGAGAGAAGGGATTGCAGCATGGCTATCCCCCCAGGGGGTGATTTCTTGCATTTGTCTTTGTCTCTCCAGCAAGTACATACTCCCTATATCAAAAATCTCTCTAAAAAATAATTTTTTTTTCATCTCCTTTATGTCTCAGTTATTTTCTTTTCGAGAGGTTTTTACTATAGGGTGTATGTGCTTGCCAGAAAGACAGAGACAGAAAGCCAGAAATCACCTCCCAGGGGGGATGACCACACTGCAACCTCTTCTCCATTCTCCTCAGGATCTTGGGCACACACGCACACATGCCCAGCATGAGTTTAAGCCACCGGGCCTGGGACTCAAACAGTGGTCAACTACATGGGAGTCCAGTGACATGGCCATTATGCCAATTGCTGGTCCCAAAAATTTGCTTTAAAGGCAAATTGGGACAAAGATTTATACCAAGGATGATAGAAGGGAAAGAACAGTAGTATTTGTAAGAGTGAAACATGAGGAACAGTATCAATAAATGATAGAGGAGGAAAAAAATGCAATAAGGAATATCCGTGATGTGTAACTATCATGTTTTGAAAAACATGAGAACATACAAGAATATTTTCATGGACAACTATGTATATATATGTATACTCTGAAATATAGGTTAAGAAAAAAATGGATAGAAACACACTAAAATGTGGTTATCTTTGGAGGATAAATTTATGGATTTTTTTATGTTTTTTTTTTTCAATGAACAGATTTATTATAATCATAACCTATCCTTTTTTTAAAGTCATTATGAATACTTAAGATAACCAGTACTGGGACCAGCAGTTTCTCTTTTTCTCTCCCTCCTTCCCTCCTTTTCCCCCCTCTCTCTTCCCCCCCTCTCTTTCCCCCTCTCTCTCTTTCTCTCTCTTTTTCTCTCCCTCTTTCTTTCCTTCCTTTCTTCCTTCCTTCTTTCTTTTCTTTCTTTTTTTTTTCTATTGGACCAGAGAAGGACAGAGAGAGACAATGAGAGAGGGAAAGTGAGAAAGCAAGCCAAATCGCCAGGTCAGGGATTCAAAACACAGTCGACCATGTGGGGAGTCCAGCACCCTTAACCACCATGCTACCTGCCAGTCCCTCTCATTTTCCCTCCCTCTTTTTCTCGCTGTGTCCCTCTCTGGTCAAATTAAAATAAATAAAGTTTTAAAAAAACCTCATGCCAAGCACACGTGTGTGTGTGTGTGTGTGTGTGTGTGTGTGCACGTGCACGCCTAAAATCATGAGAGAAGGGATTGCAGCATGGCTATCCCCCCAGGGGGTGATTTCTTGCATTTGTCTTTGTCTCTCCAGCAAGTACATACTCCCTATATCAAAAATCTCTCTAAAAAATAATTTTTTTTTCATCTCCTTTATGTCTCAGTTATTTTCTTTTCGAGAGGTTTTTACTATAGGGTGTATGTGCTTGCCAGAAAGACAGAGACAGAAAGCCAGAAATCACCTCCCAGGGGGGATGACCACACTGCAACCTCTTCTCCATTCTCCTCAGGATCTTGGGCACACACGCACACATGCCCAGCATGAGTTTAAGCCACCGGGCCTGGGACTCAAACAGTGGTCAACTACATGGGAGTCCAGTGACATGGCCATTATGCCAATTGCTGGTCCCAAAAATTTGCTTTAAAGGCAAATTGGGACAAAGATTTATACCAAGGATGATAGAAGGGAAAGAACAGTAGTATTTGTAAGAGTGAAACATGAGGAACAGTATCAATAAATGATAGAGGAGGAAAAAAATGCAATAAGGAATATCCGTGATGTGTAACTATCATGTTTTGAAAAACATGAGAACATACAAGAATATTTTCATGGACAACTATGTATATATATGTATACTCTGAAATATAGGTTAAGAAAAAAATGGATAGAAACACACTAAAATGTGGTTATCTTTGGAGGATAAATTTATGGATTTTTTTATGTTTTTTTTTTTCAATGAACAGATTTATTATAATCATAACCTATCCTTTTTTTAAAGTCATTATGAATACTTAAGATAACCAGTACTGGGACCAGCAGGTAGCTAAATGGTTACATTGCTGGATTCCTACAGTCGACCACAATTCGAGTCCCAGCTTAAAACTTGCATGGGGGCATATATGTGTGCATACCCAAAATCCCAAGAGGAGAATGGAGAAGGGATTGCCATGTGGTCATCCCCCTCAGGGAGTGATTTCTCACTTTCTGTCTCTCTGGCAAGTGCATATACCCTATAGCAAAAAAAATCTCTCTTAAAAAATAAAGACAAGACAACCAATTCCGTAGACTACAAGTAGTAACTAGGGGTAACCAATAGAGTTTTCCATATTGGAAATATTCAGTTATCTTTGATACTAGGGACTAGCAGTTGGCGTAATGGCTATGTTGCTGGACTCTCATGTAGTCAACAGCGGTTCGAGTCCCAGACCTGGTGGCTTAAATTCACGCTGGGCATGTGTGTGTATGTGTGCCCAAGATTTGGAAAGGAGAATAGAGAAGGGATTGCAGCGTGGCCATCCCCCTGGGGGATGATTTCTCACTTTCTGTCTCTCTGTCTCTCTCCGTCTTTCTGGCGAACACACACGCCCTATAGCAAAAACCTCTCCAAAATAAAAATCTGTGCTGCTCCAATATGGTAGCCACTAATCACATGTAGCTTTTGAGCACTTAAAATGTAGCTAGTGCAGGGCCAACTGATGAGGTGGTAGATAGATTGGCTGGATCCCATGTAGCCTACTGCAAGGTTTGAGTGTTGGACCCGGCAGCTTGAGCCACACCAAACACGTGTGTGCATTCCTAAGGGATTGCAGTGTGGTCATGCCCTTTGGGAGGTGGAGGGGCTTTCTCACTTTCCTTCTTTATCTCTCCGGTGAGTGCATGTGCCCTACGGCAAATTGAAAAAATTAACAGGGACCAGCAAGCATATGGTGTAATGGTTATATCACTGAACTTCCACGTAGTTGACCGTGGCTCAAGTTCTGGACCCAATGACTTAAAACTCAACCCAGGCAGGTGTGCGTGTGTGGAGAAATCTTGAGAGAATGGAGGAAAATGGATTGCAGTGTGACCATTCCCCCTGTGGGGTAGGGATGACTTCTCACTTTCTGTCTCTCTGTTTCTGTCTCTCCAGTGAGCGCAAGCACCCAATAGCAAAAATGTCTTTAAAAAATAAAAATAAAGTGGTTCATGTATCTGAGAAACTAATTTTTACTTTTTAAAATTAATTTATGTTATCCATTCAAATATCTAGTTACCTGTCTCCTAGTACTTGCCATTACAATTATCCAACTCCTGTGTTTCTGATCATGTGGACAGCACCCTAGTGACGTGGCCCTCCTAGCCTCTCTTCATTAACTCTGACCCTAGGGAGATGAGTAACTTACCCAGTTGGTCAATTTAGCATGAATAAACTGCATGCTAACGTTAACTCAGATCTACTTTCTTCTTGGGAGTGATTCTGCCTGCTGAGGATATGTGGTAACTTTTGCTCATCCATGTTGTAACTCAGCTGGCCCAGTTTAGTGTTGCCTGAGTCAGGATGGATGAGTCCACCTAAATCTGAGGTTTAGTCAACAAGTCATTGAGTTCCTCCATTAAGCTTTAACTCACTCAATCTTTAATAGTAATTAAGGTAATATTTTATCTTTCACATGTCCTTTGTTTTGTTTTGTTTTGTTTTGTTTTCCTCTTTCATTTAGAACTTGTTATTTTATTTAGAACTTGATCAGGGAAGGGGAAGGGGTCATTTGGGGCCTACTTAGAGACTCCAAAAGAACTAATAATTGACTAACAATTTTTATTTACTACATTACTTTAACTATCATAATTTAATGATTTTTTTTTTATTCAATAGGTATCCACAAAGCACCCATTATCAAAAACAAATAGTTCATCAAGTGATTTGGAAGTTAAAGATTGTACCTCGTTAGTTTTAAATTCAGAGGAGTGCTTTGAGAATTTTGCAGATCCCTCTTCTCCTACAGTTTCTTCTTATGAAAATCTACTCAGAACACCTACACCTCCAGAAGTAACCACAATTCCAGAAGATATTCTCCAGGTTATTTTTCCAAACTATTTCTTTCTAATATTCTTTTAAAAATTAGATATTTATATAAAAACCTGAAGGTGCATATAAACTATCTTATTTAACCAAGCTAATGTGCTACTTTTGGTACTGAAAAAAAAATCTAAATTCAAAGCTTCTAAGACCACCTGGCTTGGGTTCTTCTAAGCAGAGGAAAAGCTAGTGGCTACATATTTTCATTTTGACAGTTAGTGCGTAGGCATATGGCAGTCTTCACAACCTTTCTAGAAGTCTCCCAGGCTTATGGAGAGTCATGGATAAACTAGCTGGGTAAATACCAAATGCCATTGGAACTGATTCATCCTCAGTGTCAATAAAGTATTTCTTTTTCTGTCTTTTTCGTAAGAGATATAATTTGGGTGAGCCAGGACCTGCAGGTGGCATGGTGTTTAAGGCACTAGACTCCCACATAATTGAAGTGGTTCAAGTCCAGGACCTGGCAGCTTAAAAATCATGCCAGGTACATGTGCATGAGTGCCCAAAATCCCAGGAGAAGAAGGGATTGTGGTATGGCCATCCCCTGAGGGGGTAATTTCTCACTTTTCCTTTCACTTTCTCTGTGTCTTTTGGGTGAGTGCATGTTCCCTATGGCAAAAACCTAAAGAAAAAAGGTATAGGAAGGAGCATCTGTATCTTCACAGGAGTTGATTTTTCTTGTATTTAGTATGTCATATTCTTTATTATCCATGAGTGAAACATTGCTGCTATTTCAGATTCTCATACCGGCATAATTTACTCAAAAGTGCATTGCTACTTGTTTCCATTAAACCTCTGTTAGTGCATTTCTGGCTCTAAAAATCAGACCTTCACATCCAAGTTAAGTTTCTGTATCTTTTCATTGCTGTTGAATAGCTGTAGGCATTATTTTAAAATTTCAGAGTGTTTTAAATAACCCATATTTTAAACTTTCCATGAGTTTTCTTAAAGATTTTATAATCTTTCAAATTGATATTAGGTTGTTCGTGTGACTTGATAAAAAGGAGTTTGCTTTTTGTTTCAGATTTTGTCAAAATACAACTCAAACTTAGCTACCCCAGTAGCAGTTAAAGCAGTGCCTCCCAGCAAAGGATTCCATAAATATGAAAGACAAAACATCCAAGATGTTGGCAACAAAGAAAACTGGTGAAAGTGAGTATCTTACCATTCTGAAGGAAGTATGTGTCTTATTTGAGGAGGATATTTAAAATTAAATTTTGACTGGTAGTAAAAAAAAAAAAAATTGACATTTGCCAGCTTAGATTAATAACATAATGTTTTGATATAGAACTTATGATCCCTGAGTCTCAGACTTCCACATGATCAAGTTGGATATTACTGGGAATCTATTCTCAACCATTCTATAAGTATAAAATATATAGCCATAGTATCATTTGTTTTGACTTTAAATTTTTTATTTGTATCTGTTTACAGCTATTCTGGGATCCATCCATTAAAGAAACTGGACAGGATTAAATGAAAGCAAAGCTCGACGTATTTTGTTATTCATAGTCTCCTCTTTCCTTCTTCTCACTGCTGACAAGTTTTTATTTTCTCCTCTTGTCTTCCAGCTTTTGCACTGTGTTGGGTTCATCGTCTCACCTCAGGTTCTGCTAAGCAGAGGAAAAGCTAGTGGCTACATATTTTCATTTTGACAGTTAGTGCGTAGGCATATGGCAGTCTTCACAACCTTTCTAGAAGTCTCCCAGGCTTATGGAGAGTCATGGATAAACTAGCTGGGTAAATACCAAATGCCATTGGAACTGATTCATCCTCAGTGTCAATAAAGTATTTCTTTTTCTGTCTTTTTCGTAAGAGATATAATTTGGGTGAGCCAGGACCTGCAGGTGGCATGGTGTTTAAGGCACTAGACTCCCACATAATTGAAGTGGTTCAAGTCCAGGACCTGGCAGCTTAAAAATCATGCCGGGTACATGTGCATGAGTGCCCAAAATCCCAGGAGAAGAAGGGATTGTGGTATGGCCATCCCCTGAGGGGGTAATTTCTCACTTTTCCTTTCACTTTCTCTGTGTCTTTTGGGTGAGTGCATGTTCCCTATGGCAAAAACCTAAAGAAAAAAGGTATAGGAAGGAGCATCTGTATCTTCACAGGAGTTGATTTTTCTTGTATTTAGTATGTCATATTCTTTATTATCCATGAGTGAAACATTGCTGCTATTTCAGATTCTCATACCGGCATAATTTACTCAAAAGTGCATTGCTACTTGTTTCCATTAAACCTCTGTTAGTGCATTTCTGGCTCTAAAAATCAGACCTTCACATCCAAGTTAAGTTTCTGTATCTTTTCATTGCTGTTGAATAGCTGTAGGCATTATTTTAAAATTTCAGAGTGTTTTAAATAACCCATATTTTAAACTTTCCATGAGTTTTCTTAAAGATTTTATAATCTTTCAAATTGATATTAGGTTGTTCGTGTGACTTGATAAAAAGGAGTTTGCTTTTTGTTTCAGATTTTGTCAAAATACAACTCAAACTTAGCTACCCCAGTAGCAGTTAAAGCAGTGCCTCCCAGCAAAGGATTCCATAAATATGAAAGACAAAACATCCAAGATGTTGGCAACAAAGAAAACTGGTGAAAGTGAGTATCTTACCATTCTGAAGGAAGTATGTGTCTTATTTGAGGAGGATATTTAAAATTAAATTTTGACTGGTAGTAAAAAAAAAAAAATTGACATTTGCCAGCTTAGATTAATAACATAATGTTTTGATATAGAACTTATGATCCCTGAGTCTCAGACTTCCACATGATCAAGTTGGATATTACTGGGAATCTATTCTCAACCATTCTATAAGTATAAAATATATAGCCATAGTATCATTTGTTTTGACTTTAATTATTTTATTTGTATCTGTTTACAGCTATTCTGGGATCCATCCATTAAAGAAACTGGACAGGATTAAATGAAAGCAAAGCTCGACGTATTTTGTTATTCATAGTCTCCTCTTTCCTTCTTCTCACTGCTGACAAGTTTTTATTTTCTCCTCTTGTCTTCCAGCTTTTGCACTGTGTTGGGTTCATCGTCTCACCTCAGCTCCTTCCACCACACTGCTAAACTCTGATCCTTGCTGCTGGAGCCTCTAGAACTACCTGACGGTGTCAAACTGTCCTGTCCATCCAGCCGCATATCTTCCAATTTAAATACAACTGAAAAGTAATTAAGTTCGTCATAGTGCTCTTGGAGAACTTAAAAATTCTAGCCAATGGGAAAAGTAAGGGCCTAGTGTACTGTGCAGACAGGCTTAAAATTTGAGAAAAAACAATATTGCCAAGTATCCTGATGGGTGCTTTAAAGGATTCGTTTTGGGAAATGAGATGCAGTAAAGGTTCTCTCTTCAATGATTGAGCCTTGAAAGTCAAATGGAAAACCTGTTATGTTATGCTCTATTTTGTCAGAAAACTGTCCCCAAGACAAAACTTGATTTACTTACTCCTTTTCCTAGGAATTACTATATAGTTTTTCCAAAATAAAATGTAAAATAACCATACTTACTTTCATTTTCAAGTAAAGCTCTAGTCAAACTTATTTATGTTGACAACTCTAAAATTTATATCACCTTTTTCTTTTGCTGCTTACCATCTGTGTATATAAATCCACAGAACTGGCCGGGACTGCTGATGGAGAGAGAGAGGTATATTTAAAGTGTATTAAATACTATGGAGGAATAAGGCAGAGTAACCTAGCAAAGAAGATTGAGAAGAGGCCAGTAAAGTAGGGAGAAAATATTTTAAGAGTGACCAGTTCTGTCAGTATTGCTAAGAGTTCACGAAAAAAGGGCAGAGAATTCACCATCAGATTTGGTTGATATTGTTGACAACACTGATTAATTTGGATGGTGTGAGCAATAATGACAGATGTAAAGAATTATTTATTGAATTTTATTTATTATTTTTGTTTCTAATTTGACCAGAGAGAGAAAGGAAAGTGAGAAAGCAAGCGTCTGGGACTCATACCATGGTTGGCCATGTGGGAGTCCATCCCCTTTAACCACCATACCACCTGCTGACCACTAGACAGCTCTTTTGACCAGTTTTGCTAAAGAAAGGAGAGAAATGGGGCAGCAGCTAGAGAGGGATATGGAATGAAAAGAGGGAATCAAAATGATTGCCTGTGAGGGAACGCCACTTGTGTGATAGCCCCTCAAATTCAGTTAGTCTA
>NW_006160154.1:1008399-1026510 GCF_000334495.1 Tupaia belangeri chinensis | reverse complement strand
TCTTTCCCTGACCCCTACTGCCTTCCTCTTACATTCCTAGTTTCTTTTACTGGAACTGCAATGCTTCTGACCGCTCTTAAAATGAAGTCTAAGATCCTTAACGGGATTTACCAGACGTTCTGTCATTTGACCCCCAGCTTAGTGCTCCCTCCAGCAGAGTGCACTGCGGCCACACCACCACCTTGTTTCCTCCCCCCTACTTGCCCCCAGGCCGCATATGCTGCTCTCTTGCTTAGAATACTTTCTCCTGCCCACACTCTGCGTCTCTGCTACTTTCCTTATCCTTTAGCCATGGACACCTGACATTTCTGTCTGCCCCTGCTACTGTCCTTAAGAACGTCCAGCCCAGGGCTCACAAATGGCACGGTGGTGAAGACACTGGGCTCCCACATGGATGACCATAGTTTGAGTCCCAGACCCCATAGCTTGCTTTCTCATCTTCTCTATCCCTCTCTGGTCAAATTAAGAAATAATAAATAAATTTAAACAAATAATACCTTTTAAAAAGAAGGTCTAGTCCAGATTCAATTTTAACCAATCAGCATCTCTGTCCCTGACCACACCAGAGGCAGGCTTTTTTTTTTTTTCCTGAAACTTTTTTTTAAAACTTAATTTACATTCATTCCCTAAGCATCGTCACAGCATACAAAATGTGATTTCCCCCATCCAGAATATACTGCATAGTAGCTTAATCATTCATGTTATTGTCAGAAATTTTCCATTTCTAGTTTCATGAATATATATGAATATATATATATATAATATGTATACACACACAAAATATATATAATATGTATATGGGGGACCAGCAGTTAGCGTAATATGTATATGTATACACACACACAGACACACAGAGCGAGGCAGTTACATGACCCAAGTCAAGTCAGAGAGCCGATTCTTCCTTTTCTTTTCTTTTTTTTTTTTTTGTGGAGAGGTTTTTGCTATAGGGCACGTGCACTTGCCAGACAGACAGAGACAGAGAGACAGAAAGCAAGAAATCACCCCCCAGGGGGAATGGCCATGCTGCAGTCCCTTCTCCTTCATTCTCCTCTCGGGATCTTGGGCACGCAGGCACATGCGCCCGGCTTGAGTTTTAAGCCACCGGGTCCGGGATACGAAGCGTGGTCGACTACATGGGAGTCCAGCGACATAGCCATTATGCTAATTGCTGGTCCCAGAGACAGCCAATTCTTGGAGAAGTACTGAAAGAAGTTGGCACACCTTTCTGGAGATGCAGTCATACCTGGAGCAGCTGGTCACCGGCTTCCTACCACGAAGAGACAGACTGCAGGGAATCAGCAGTTAGCATAATGGCTATGTCGCTGGACTCCCACGTAGTCGACCCCGCTTCACATCCCGGACCCGGTGGCTTACAATTCACGCTGGGCGCGTGTGCGTGCATGCCCAAGATCACGAGAGGAGAATGAAGGAGAAGGGATTGCGGCATGACCATCCCCCCTGGGGGGTGATTTCTCGCGTTCTGTCTCTATGTCTGTCTGGCGAGCGCACGCACCCTATAGCAAAAACCTTTCCCCAAAAAAAGAGACAGCCTGCCCAAGAAGGGGAACCTGCCAGAACACACACCAGAGGAACCCCAGTAAGAGTTGAGGTATGACGTGATCACTGTCTAAGCCCAAAGATCAGGCAGGCCCTGCCAGCTCTACCCCTGGACTTTTCAGCTAACTGATCACTAAACTTCTTAAGCTAAATTTTCTTGTTATTTTTCAAATTCTTGAGTCACAACTGATATACTTCAGGTCTGAATGAATGTCATTTCATCATAGACTTCACCAGTCTTCTCAGTCTAAAAGGGATCTTCCATCTCAGTTTTTTCTAAGCACTCTCATCTTTCATAATGCTTAGTAGAATTTGTAATACAATATTGGATTGTCAGAAAAGTCATGGCTTATTTTTTGTTTTTCTATGCAAAAACGTGTCATGACTTCCAACAACTCAGTGTTTGGGTGTACATTTATTTAATGTTCATCTCCCCAACTGGACCACAGACTCAAAGAGGAAAAGGAACTAGCTTGCTTTCTTCATTATCCTGGTACCTAACAAAATATTTATTGAATGAGTGTTAACATCAGTGACTGAAATCTTACTATGCCAGGCCTCTTTCTATTGAGTTGTCTAAAAGTCATGGCACATTTTTGCATAGAAAAATGTGTCATGACATTTCCAACAACCCAATACATGCTTTACATTAACCTATTTAATTCTTAGACCAGCTCTTGAAATACATTCTCTGTTGTTCAGATGAAAAAACTGAGGCTCTTAAGATTGACTTTCCTTTCCCACGGACTGTTTCCTATCCCAGATCTTATTGGTTGCCATGCCCTGATGGTCTCTAACATCTCTGGGATGTTCCCTTTCCCCCTGGCTTCTACCTCTATTCTAGCCGATTATTGCAGCAGCATCTGACATTCCTTTCATGTTGAATTCCTGCCAGAAGTCACTGTATAAGAACTGCTCCACTGATTGTGAGTTCTCTTTTGTTCACGCTATACCTTTTAGTAAATAATTTTTACTTAATTTTTTTTTTTTTTTGAGAGGTTTTGCTATAGGGTGCATGTGCTCTCCAGAAAGCGAGAAATCACCTCCCCGGGGAATGGCCATGCCACAATCCCTTCTCCGTTCTCCTCTTGGGATCTTAGGCACACATGCACATGTGCCTGGCGTGAGTTTAAGCCACCCTTTTAATTTGCTATCAGGCATATATGCTCATATGAGACAGCAAGAGAGAAAGTGAGAAAGTACCCCCCCCAGGGGGAGGGGGATGACCATGCCACAATCCTTTCTCCATTCTCAGAATTTGGGGCACATACCTGATATCGTATCTATCTGTATTTATTTATTTTTTTTTAGATTTTTGCTTTAGTGCACATGCACTTGCCAGAGAGACAGATAAAGACAGAAAGTGAGAATTCACCTCCATTCTCCTCTTAGGATTTTCGGCACACACGCACATGTGCCTGGTGTGAGGTTTAAGCCACCAGGTCTGGTACTCAAACTGCAGCCATCTATGTGGGATCCAGCCACCTTAACCACCTTGCCACTTGGTCAAGCCTTTAGAATTTACATGGATTTTCAAAATCCTTAAGAGGCTCACCACATCCCTAATTTATTGTAAATTGCTTTAATTTAATCAAATTTCTTAGGGAGTTGGTTGTGACTGGGCTGGCATGCTAGCCTGGGTAGGGTAGGAAATTCTGAATAGCCAAAGGCACAAAGTAAAAAGGCTAGAAACGCCTTTTGCCCTTTCTTCTAAGAGCTATTTTTAGAACTGTCCAAACTCTCCTCTAGCACTATTCACTGACTCCTGTTTTAGTTCATTCTCTGTTGCTTAATAACAATATCACAGGTTGGTGACTTTTTAGTTTGCTATAACACATGTGCACTTGCACCCTCCAGGGGTATTGGCCATGCTACAGTCCCTTCTCTTGGGATTTTGGGCACACATGCACGCACATGCCTAGCATGTTTTTCAAGGCCGCGTCCAGGATTCAGCCATGTGGGCTCCAGCAGCCTTACCCAACATACCACTGGCTGGCCTGTGGATAATTTGTAAGTTTACTAAGCTAATGCTTTTGACGGTCCAAGGCCAAGGGACATCTGGTAAGGGTCTCTCTCTACAGAGGCTGGTCATAGCATGGAACTTTAAATGGTAAGAATAAGATAATAGCCATGTCTGCAAGATTCAATCATGGGTCCCTAGCCTGATTTCCTTATCTAATCCTAATCACCTCCTAAAGGTTCCACTTTTTAATTTAGATTTTCTGCCATAAGGCATGTGCACACACAGGAGATAGAAAATGAGAAGTCACCCCTCCCAGGGGGGCTGTCCATACTGCAGTCCCACCTGCTGTCCCCAGAGTTCCACATCTTAATCCGACAACTGGATTACATTTCTCTCCTGTTAATACCATTATAACCAAATTTCAACACGACTGAATGGTGGGTAGGGAGCACATTCAAACCGTAACACCGCCCAATAGTTTGAGGAAGGAATGTCATTACAACAGCTTTCTACAATAGTCTCTATAACATTCCCAATCCAGGGACTTTTGCTTATTTAAATTACTTTTTAGTACAGTATTTGATATTAAAGTTGCTTTTGAGATTTAGTTACCACCACCACCCAAACACCAAAAAAGGGATTCCTTGTGGGAAAACAAGTCTATGACTTTGTCTTCATAGACTAACTGCCCACTCATTATTAAGCCTTTCCAACAATAATTCTCTCAAGTTTGTCCCATAGCAAAGATTCTAGGAAATTACAGAATTTAGCAAAAGCAACCTGTATCTAAACAAAATGGGTACATCTCATTTGGCTGCTCTTACTACATTCAAACAAAACCGTGACCTTATCTTTTTTTAAAGATGGGTGTTTGTGATTTGTGTAAAAACTTTACTCCAAGTGAGTAAACCTTGGCAATAAAAAAAGTGTCATTGTAGAGGACAATTTCACTACAAAAACTGTTAATGTGATTTGAAGATAAAAGAAAACTATGAAAGAGCCCAATTTCTGGAAATGGATGTTTCAACTAATGTCCCAATGTTGCTGCTAGGACATACTCCTTACTTCTGAGCTGTTATTTAGAGCCCTCACTCTGGACTGGCTT
The DNA here is from genome assembly GCF_000334495.1 of Tupaia belangeri chinensis. Taxonomy (NCBI): domain Eukaryota; kingdom Metazoa; phylum Chordata; class Mammalia; order Scandentia; family Tupaiidae; genus Tupaia; species Tupaia belangeri. The sequence continues at coordinate 1,021,885 of NW_006160154.1, read as the reverse complement.
TTAACCAACCAAGGCCACAGTCTCATCTGTAAATGGAAATGAGAAAGTCACTGCATCTCAAGTTGTGAAGTTCCTGGCACACAGTGTGGCAACTGAAGTACTTTCATCAAAATTATAGGCTTTGTAGTGTTGCCTTCTCAGTTTCACAAAAAGCAAGTTTGGAATTTGTTTGAGATCGAACAGAAAGGTAAGTTGAGTTCAACTCTAATAAGTTGGGGCCAGGAGATGGCATGGTGATTAAGGTGCTGGACTCCTACATAGCTAACCATGATTCAAGTCCTGGACCTAGTGGCTTGCTTTCTCACTTTCCCTCCGTTGACATGCCCTATAGCAAATTAACAGTCCCAGTTTCTGTACATTGTGAGAAAGCTGAAAAGATAGACCATGTCATATATAACTCATATTTCAAAGAGATTTTGATTCTAAAACCAATGGGCAAGTGAGAGAGGGCAGATATTAAGCACTGAACAATATAGTCAGGGTGACCATTTATTTCTGTTTTATATTTGAGAAAACGGCCAGAGTCACAAGAACTTGAGTACAGCATCTTGATGTTTAGCATTATATTTAATAACATATTAACTAGGTATTGTATAAAACTTTATCTTGTGTAAGATTTAAATCTTCAAAGGGAAAATTACAAGTTGGAACTAAGCAAACAGTGTGTGGCAAATCAGTTTAAACTAGTGAGAGAACGACCTAGAAATGTATTAGAGTCCTTAAGAGTTCACACTGCCTTACAGGGCCAGCATGTGGCCTGGTGGTTAAGAGTCAGATCTCAGATGTCTTGAAACACATACCAGGCAAAACAACCAGGCACATGTGCATATATGCCCAAAATCCTGAAAGAAGGGTCTGTGGTGTTGACAATGACCCATGGAGGGTGCTTTATCTCACATCCTCTCCATTGAGTGCATGCACTCTGGCAAATTAAAAGAGAAAAGAAATATTGGCTTACATAGGACCTTTATTTAGTTCCCACCTTCTTGATCTGCATAGTAAATCATAGGAAGGTTATCATTGGCTATTCAAAAAATTACATTAAAATTAACTTTCTGGCCCACACATCTCAAATCTCGCTAGTCTGAATGAGTAAGTCTAAGGGCAAGGGGTACAATAGCACAGAAGAGGCACTAGAGTTAAGTGACAGGCTTGTTGCTGTCACTACTGAGTGCAACAGTGACACCAACTCCACAGAAGCAGATTTTAAATGGCTGCTTTTATTTGTACAAGGTAAGTGAAATTTTACTTTGAGGTTCACTTGTAGTACCTGATTTTTTTTCCCATTTCAAATATACGTTTTAAATTTTCTACTTTAACAAACTAAAGGTAATTAGGCTGATATACTGCCATACAATTTATAAACTTCAAGATGAGAATACAATAGTGTTATGAAACACTGGGTTCTAGTCATCCTTGGTTCTTCTCCCTGGTCTTAAGATTCTTCATCTCTCTCCACGTTCAGATCTTTAAGGTAAACGTTTTCTGCCCTTAAACTGAAATTCTCCCTTCTTCTGTACTGTTCCTGCCTTCAAAATGCCCTAAAAACCCTCAGTGTGACAGTAGAATTTCTCTAACCTGTTAGTCATTGTACCCTGATCAAGGCAGGCCAGCAGAGCTTCAACTGGCATCAGCTCATACTATTAATAGTCCAAAATGCCTCTGCTGCTACCTCATTCACACAGATCCCTTTTCTAACTATGTCTTTGTCTATACCACAAATTCAGGCTCAATTTAATCTCATGGCTTTCTTTTGTGCCGCTCCTTCTGTGCTTAATACCCTCCTCCATTTAAACCCCAAACATGAGAAAAACCCTGTTCCCGTGCTTCCATTAACTGTCACACTCAGGCTGATTGCACACATATATTTAACAATATAGTTTTACACAGGATGCTAAGAGCACTTTTCTTTGTATTTTATAGAAGGGCTTGAAACATACAGACTTTCTATTAATATTCATACCATAGCACATCCAAACCTAACTCCTAAATAGATGCATTACAATTTGTTTAAAATTTAAAGGCTTAATGGCAATGAGGGGGAAGAGTGGGTAAATTTATTTTACATAACTGACTGAAAAATAAATTCAAGAAATAGTAAATAGAATTTAATACGGTCTCATGCGCCCTGAAGGAGGTGGTGCCCGATTTGGAGGGGTAATGGCTATGTCCAAATAATCTCCTATTTGGAACTTTTGTGACTGCAGGGTCATGGAATCATCAGTTCCCTTTCTGCCGGACATGGTGCTGCCAATCTCCTTAACTCTGTAAGAAAGGACATCAAATGTTAATGGACCACATGAAAGTTAGTATGTACTACAAGGTGAATGTAGGACTTGGTTTGCTCCAGCATCTTATAATACAGTTCAAAAATTTAAGTATTATATTACACTAAACCTGATATTAAGATTATACAATCCCACATTTCTCCTACTGAAGAGATTAATTAAAAGGGTTATCCCTGTCATTTGTAACATACCAAAAACAAGAGATTAGCTATCAAAAATGAGAAGTTACCTACCGATAGCCAGGTCTTTTAAGGTCTGTAAAAACAATTGCAAAATTGAAGTGTGTGCCCTTCTTTCTCGCTTCTGGGTAGACTTCTTTTACTAAACTAGTCAATTCTTTCAAGGTTGCATCCATCCTAAATTAAAAAAAAAAAAAAGGATACTTAATTTGGTTAATTAGCAATAATATAACAAGGACATTGATGCATGAGTTATAATACAACAAGGATACTGACACATGAGTTAATCACATGTGCTTAAGTTGTGACTTAGGTTAGAAAATGCCAAGATCTTTAATTTTAAACAGCTAAAAATACTATTTGCCTCCAAATTTCCCTTGTACCAGTCTCACTATTAGAAATTTTGATGAATTAAAGATGGAGTTTTAATGCTAAAAGGGACTTCAGATATTCTACATGCTATCTTGTTGCTATGCAACATTTTATATAGCTCAGTGTCAGTAATTTACCTAATAACTAATCCAAATTAATTTTTTAAATAATCATATTTCATTATTTCTAAGACATATACTCCACATTTTAGCATCCTAAAATCAAAGTGCTAGAAAAGTATTTTTGTAAAGCTATGCGGTGTTTTTCTTATTGTAGAATCCATTGAGTTTTATAATAGATGAAGTCCTACAGCCAATGAAATTATCTCAAGATGAAGCACAGGGCTCCTTTCACAATGTACTTTGCAAATATGAACTCAGAACTTTTTATAGTCCTGTAATATTGCAAAATCTAGAAAAATCTTCTTAAAAGATAAACATCTTAGAATAATCAGGATCAGCAGATGGTATAATGTTTATTGGTGGACTCCCATGTAGCTGACTGCCGTTTGAGTCACAGACCTAGTGGCTTGAAACTCATGTTGGATCCATGTGCATGTGTGCCCAAAATCCCAAGAGAAGAATGGAGAAGGGATTGTAGCGTGACCATCTCCCCTGAAGGCTGACTTTTCTCTCTCTGGTGAGTGCAGTGCCCTATAGCAAAAATCTCTCTTAAAAAAAAAAAAAAAAAAAGGTAGGGACCAGCAGATGGCATAATGGTTACATCGCTGGACTCCCATGTAGCTGACTGCCGTTTGAGTCCCGGACACAGTGGCTTAAACTCACACCAGGTGTGCATTTGTGTCCAAGGTCCCGAGAGCAGAAGGGAGAAGAAATTTCAGTGTGGCCAAGCATCCTGGGGGTGGGGGTTGGGGGGTGATTTCTCACTTTGTTTCTCAGTCTCTCTGAGCTCAGGTACTCTATAGCAAAAAATCTCACTCACTCTCTCTCAAAAGAAAAAAAAAGAACCAAACAAAAAAGAACTAATAACCTAGTATAGATTTTTATATTGCTTTCTTCCATGACAACTAAGAAAATGAAATGGATGGTTTGGAACCTGAAACAGAACTGCCTATAGTGCTAGAAAATTACACAAGGGGGCCAGCAGGTGGTGTGGTGGCTAAGGGCCCTGGACTCCAATATCAACTGTAGTTCAAGCCCTGAGCCTGGCAGCTTCCTTTCTCATTTCCCCTTCTCTCCCTCCCTCCCTCATCAAATTAAAATAAATAGAAAGTTAAGTAAAATAATTCTTAAAAGAAAAAAAAAATCACACAAGAATTCTAGGACACTTGTGAACAGAACTCTTAACAACAGCATTAAGAGAGAATCATGCTCATTTAGTTTAAGCTCTGTGTTCATTTACAAATCACACCATACTCGGACCAATGGCTTCAGCTACACCAAGAATAGAAATATACAGAATGACCTACCCTCTCCCATTTTCTACTGCTACCAACTCTTTCTCAATATTCCCATACCAAAACTCAACAGTACTCTCCCCAAAACATGACCGACCTTCCTCTTCTCATATTCCTATTAAAAACTACCACCACCCACTTAGTTATCCAGGTCATAACCTTAAACACTGTTTAATTCTTCCCATCTTCATCCTGTTAGTCCCACCTCTGAAATACAGATTAACTCTTATTTTTTCCTGTCCCTATAAAAAACAGACAAAATAATTGCATTTCACATTTGTAAGTCATGTACTCTTCTATTGATGCATTATTGTTATTATTTTTATCTCTAATGCCAGAGGGCACCTGCGAGAGAGAATGAAGGAAAAAAAGAGAAAGCATCCACCAACAGCACCTGGTCATGCTGCAATCCTTTTTCTTCTGCTTTTCCCCACTGTCTGACTCTTGGACACATTCACATGCTTGTTTTTCAAGCCATGAGGGCAGGGCCTCAAACCGTAGTCAGTCAAGTGAGATTTCACTTCCTCTGCATGCTTAATCACTGCACAATAGAGCTAGCCCCCCTATTTTATTTTAACCCCTCAATAATTAACCTTCTGGGGACCAGCAGTTAGCATAATGGCTATGTCGCTAGACTCCCACGTAGTCGACCGTAATTCGTGTCCCAGACCTGGTGGCTTAAAACTCACGCCAGGTGCGTGTGCATGCGTGCCCAAGATCACAAGAGGAAAATGGAGGAGAAGGGATTGCGGTGTGGCCATCCCCCTTGGGGGGTGATTTCTCACTTTTTGTTTGTCTGTCTGGTGAGCACACATGCCCTATAGCGAAACCTCTCAAAAAAAAAAAATTAACCCTCTGCATTGCCATCAAATCATGTTTTTAAATTTGTTTTTCTATAAATTTGTTTTTCTATAAAACTGCTATGTCCAAGCAAGTGACACCCATTTTCATCTCCAGGAAAGGAGTCTTACTGTGTAGAGGGCAGCACAGAGCATAACAATGCCTACCACCATGAGCAGCAGTCCTAGGATGTCAAGTCAAAACATAACCTACACGTGTCTAGTCACCAAGAAAGACAAAATCTACACTAGCACTGGCTGGATCAATGCTTTGCTTACCTAAGAGACAGAGTAAAATTACATTCAGGGCCCAACTGCTGGTGTAGTGGTTAAGGTGCTAGACTCCCACATGGTAGACCAAGGTCTGAATCCTGGACCCAGTAGCTTGACACACCAAGCATATATATGTGTGTGTGCCCAAATTCCCAAGAGGAGAATGGAGAAGGGACTGTGGCATGGCCATGCCATCCCCCCTTTGGAGGTGATTTCTTGCTTCCTCCCTCCCTCTCTCCTCACAGCACATACTGGTTGTAGCAAAAAATCTCTTAAAAAAAAATTACATTTAATAGTGAGCACATGCTCCCCAGCACAGAGAGATGGTCTACACACAACCCCTTCTCACTGAGAACAGATACGAAATAGGACTGGTCAGGTGCCATGACACACTTAAGCCTAGAACAGGGAAAGATAATCCCCCCAAAAAGAGATGTACCCCCGAATAAGCTGTGCAGCCTATCTGTTTGCAAAATGTTCCAGATCCAAATCATGCAGCCATTCAAGAGGCAAGAAGCTGTGTGTGACTGCCTTTCCCAACTTGGCACATGCTCATTAAAGGGGAAAGGATGGAAGGATGAAATAAATTATATGCCAAATCTCACCAATCAGAATTTCTCTTTCTCCTTTTTTTAATTTTTATTATAAGATGCGTGTGCTCACGGGAGAGACAGAGACAGAAAGTGAGAAATCACCATTGGGGGAAAGGGGAGTAGCCATACCGCAATCCCTTCCTCTTGGGATTTTGGGCAGGTACGTACACAAACACGCCCGGCATGAGTTTAAGTTGCTGGGTCTGGGACTCGAATCGTGGTCAACTATAAGTGAGTCCAGCAACGTAACCATTACACCATCCACTGATTCAAAATCACACATCTATTTAGGAATGGAAAATTGTTCAGCTGCTGTGAAAACGGCAATTACTCAAAAAAATTCAACATAAAATTACCATATGACCCAGTAATCCACTCCCAGGTATATACACAAAAGAGAACAAAATCACATACTTCTACCAACATTCACAGCATCACAACAGCAAAGACAGCTCAAGTCTCCATCGACAGATAGCAGATAAACAAAATGTGGAATATACAGCTGGGGGAATATTATGCAGCCTTGAAAAGGAAAATTCTTATATATGTTACAACATAGACCAAACCTGGAAACAGGCCAGTCACGTAATGGCAAATATTGTAATGAGTCCACTTGTATAAAATATCCAAATTAAACAAATTCTAATATAAAGTAGATTAAAGGCTACCAGGGGCCAAAGAAGGGAGTAATGGAAAGTTACTACTGAATGGGTATAGCATCCCTATTGGAGGAAGGGAGAATGAAAAAAATCTAGTAATAGCAGCAGCACAATGTGTTACTGTACACTTATGGCTAAAATAGCAAATATATGTATTTTACGATAAAAAGTTTTTTTAACTACACATCTTTTACTGCTACTAAAAATGTCATCATGGGGACCAGCAGAGAGTATAGTGGTTATGTCGCTGGACTAGCACATACTGGAGAGTCTTCTGGCTTAAAACTGACGCCAGGCTGTTTGTGCCCAAAATCTGGAGAGAAGGATGGAGATGGGATTGAGGCCATCCCTAACAGGGTGATTTCTCTTTTTTCTCTCCAGCGAGTACCCTCGTCCTATAGCAAAAATCTCTATTTAAAAAAAAAAAATCCATTGTGGTGCTAAACTAAGAAATTACATGCATTATTAAAGACAAGCAAATTTGCTGTATGCAGTGGTTCTAGTTAAATTTGATGTTAGGAGAGGTAACTAAAGATAAACATTCAGGAGCCTGTCTTAAGTAAATACACCCTAAAATCTTTTCCATTAATCTCTAAAGCAGGAATCACTTGGATTTTGATGATTTGTTTTTTCTTTTTGGTATCATGGACCTAAGGCTTAACACTAAGAAATACTCAAGAGCACCACTGCCGCTTACCATTGTGATCCTACTAGCACTTATTTGACTTTGCTTCCCTTAAGAGTAGTTGCAGCATTTTAAATATCTGCACATCACATTTGTACCAGGCAACCATAACAATGATAGCAATCTTGGCTCTGTCAATTCGTAACAAGTTAAAAATTTCAGCATTAATCATAAAAGCGTAACGTGATGAGCAAATCCCCTTTCACCAAAAATCTAATTCTGAGAGTGCGCCCAAAGGCCCCACGTAGAAGCGATAAATGAAAGAGAGGGTAACTCTTCGCTAGCAAAGGCAATTACGGATGTTGCAGGTCCGGGACGGTACGTTTCCGCGGGAAAACTCATCCATTCGGTGGTGGCGACCGTTGTTAGTGGTGAACACCCGCAGCAAGAGAGGGCATGTCTACAGGAAGAGGGGGAAGAGAAGGGCAGAAGTTAAAAGACTGCAGCTGCAAGCCGGAAACTCCTTTCACTTCCAGAGAAGTCGCGGCCTCCGACTCACACTGGGAGCACAAACATCGCCTCTCCGGCAACAGGCCGCGCCTCTTAGCCCCGCCAGGCCCACACCACCTCTTCACGGATCCAGGAGCATCCTCACCTTCTCGCGGTCTATCGGCTTTTCCGGCTCCTTCTTAATTTCCTCCTGGGTAACGCGCGACTCCACCGCCATCTTTCTCCTATGGCCCGCGAGACGCTCGCCCTGACCTCCGACCCCTGCAGTGAGCATGAGCACAAAGTCTCTCCCGAACAGCCTGAGGGTTTATAGAGGAATGGGGGCGGGGCGTCGCTCTGCGCAGGCGCACTTCATTGTTTGGCGCGTGAGCGCTTGCTTCGTGCGCCTGCGCGTTGCATCCTCGAGGGCAAAAGGCGGGCGCCGGCGTCCGTGTGGCGGAAGCTTTAAGGAGAACGTGCGTCGTCCGTTGCTGTTAGGTGGTGAGGTGTTTTTTGTTTTTTTTTTTTAGCTTAAATGTTCAAATAAGACTAGACTGGTGTTTTCCCATGTAATGATAAAGACACAGTTCGCGTAAGGACATTACAAGCACTGAACAAAAAAATTTTTAGGGAAACATCAGTCTCTTCTTTATTGTGAGGAATTGCAACCCAGTTGTAAAGACTGCGGAGTTTTTGACACTACGAATCAGAGGGGAAAAACAAGGCCTGTACTGAAAGTTGTGAAACAAAACTGTGTGGAGGAAGAAAATGAATTTGGACTCTTCACACCCCATGCACACAATTCAGAACAGCAAAACTAGAACTTTTTAGAAATAACATACTAGGTATCTTCATGACCTGTGATTAGGAATATATGTTATAATAAGCGCTAACCAGAGAAGATTGATATATTTGACTAGATGAGAATTGAAAAAAAATCTGTCAGAATACATCATAGAAAAAAATAAAAGCTACAGAGTGGAGATTTATTTGTGATGCAGATTGACAAAAGCTAGTATCCCGAATATAAAAGAACTATCAAAAAAGATAACGCAATTAAAAATGGATAAGATAACTGAAAAAAGGTGCTTAAAAAGTGAAGAGATTCAGGTAGCTCATAATATAAGGTGCTTGAACTCATAATCAGGAAGTGCTTTAAAACCACAGTGATTGGTTTAAATTGATTGGTTTTAGACTAACTACACCCACTACATTGACAAAAGAAACTGACAGTAGAACTGCTGGTAGACTACTGGGAATTCTTAAACTTCTGGTGAAAGTGTTAACTGATATACCCACTTTGAAAAGCGATTTAGTATAATTTGGTACAATTGAAGATAGACGAGGTTGAGGATAGAAGAAAGCTTCAAAAAGTTCACAGAAGTGCATATTATGAAAAAATAATGCATTTCCATGTTTTATACCAAGATAAACTTGTACTTTAATGCCATTTGCCAACAGACTTTTTTAAAGTCTCCTGCTTTATTTAAATCTTAAATTCCAGTCCTAGAGAAAATCATGCTCAAGTGTATTCAGAGAATATTCAAGGATATTCAGTAAGCAAGAATATTCTTAGCAGTATTGTTCAAAAGAACAGAATCTTAAAAGAGCCCGAATGTCCATAAACTAAATAAATAGTTCAGTGAATCGTAGTACACTATACAGCAATAAACTTAACAATGGAATACTATAAAACAACAGAAATTTCCAAACTATAGCTACATGAAACCATGGCTGCATGAAAAACACGAATCTTGCAAACAATGATGAGAATAAGAAGCCAAAGACAAGACCATGCAAATCCATTTTTATAACATGCAGAAGTAGGCAGCACTCAAACTTCAGTATCATTCCCAGGTGATAAAACTATAAAGAAAAGCAACAAGGGAATTATAATTACCACAGAAATCAAAATGATAATTACCTCGAATAAAGGAGGAGGTTGTGATAAGGGATGGGCAGGTGGAGTGTTGGCAACTTTGGGTTTTTTAATTTTGTTTTAACCTAAGTGGTGGTTGTATATTTACTTGAATTAAAACTGCTCTTTAGGCCAGCCCTGGTGGCACAGCAGAAATAGAATTCTCCAGATGTTGAGGCCATATGGAAGTTCCTGGGTTTGTGTCTAGATAGCTTTCTATGCATGCTAGATGTATGCCTATGGTCCTTACTGACCAAGGGTAGATTGTGGTGTTAGCACTCTGTTGGGTGTATCTCTTTCTTTCTCTTTCTTTCCCTTTCTCGTGGGAGAAATAAATAATTTTTTTAAAAAAATACTCTTTCAAGAGTATATTTATAGGGAACCAGCAGTTGGCGTAATGGCTATGTCGCTGGACTCCACATAGTCGGCCGTGGTTCGCATCCCAGACCCGATAGCTTAAAACTCACGCCAGACACCTGTGCGTGCATGCCCAAGATCCCAAGAGGAGAATGGAGGAGAGGGGATTGTGGCGTGACCATCCCCTCTGGGGGGTGATTTCTCGCTTTCTGTCCCTATGTCTCTCTCTGTCTGGCGAGCGCACGCGCCCTAAAGGAAGCGCCCCCGCCCTAAAGGAAAACCCCTCAAAAAAAAAAAAAAAAGAGTATATTTATGGGGGCCAGCAGGTGGTGTGGGGTTTAAAGCGCTGAACACTCCCGCATGGCCAACCACAGTTCAAGTCCCAGACCTGGTGGCTTCCTTTCTCACTCCCCCCCAACACTCCCTGTGTCTCTCTCTGGTCAAATTAAAATAAATAAATGAATAAATAATTAAATAATTAAATAATTATTTTAAAATAAAAGAGTGTATTTATGTTTTGTGCACCCTCTTAGAAAAAAAAGTAAGGGCCTCCCAAAGAAAAAAGAATGCCTATAATTTGATAGACCAAAAAAAAAGACTGTTCAATAGACAGATGAATAAAAGGCATTGAAAGGCATTTCATAGAATATTACTTAACATGTAAATATATGAAAAGATGCCCAACCTCATTAATAGTCATGGAAGTACAAACTTAAGGGACCAGCAGTTGGTGTAATGGCTATGTCACTGGACTCCGTAGTCAACCATGGTTCAAACCCTGGACCCAGTGGCTTAAACTCATGCCAGGCACATGTATGCGTGCCCACAATCCCAAGAGGAGAATGGAATAGAAGGGATTGTGGCATGGCCATCCCCCCCTAGGGAGTGATTTCTTGCTTTCTGTCTCTCTGTCTCTCTCTGTGTGTCTGGCAAGCACACAGGCCCTATAGCAAAAACCTCTCCAAAAAAAAAGAAAAGAAGTACAAATTTAAACCACTAAGTTAACATTTTGTACTAGGCTGCCCACATTGTAAATATGACAACCAAATGCTGGCAAGGATATGGAGTAAAGGAAATGTTTACAGACTGTTTTCATCTGCTTTGGAAAACTGATTGGCATTACCTAAAAAGGTTGGATGTGTGACTACCTTAACACTGGGTTCTTGTACTCCTCTTGTATACCCAGAAAACCTGCAGGACAAGAGCACAAGGTAACATTTTGAATAATGCTCTGACATCTTTATTCATGATAACCGAAAACAATCCAACTCTCAAGAGTGTATTCATAAAATGGAATACCATAAAGACTTGAAAATAAGTGAATGAATCAATATCAAGAACTTTTTCTTTTTTTTTTATGAGTGAGGAAGAGAGAACCTTGATGCTGTGATCTATCCCCAACTTTCAGCCAGCCCCAAATCATGGGCAGATATGTACCTGTTACAGTCAGGGAGGTCTCCTGACTTGAACCAGGAAGCTTCCCATGTGGGATTGCTTTGTGGAACATCTTGTTTAACAACTACATCAACATCCAGCCCCATCAATGTACTTGTTTAAAAGGTAAATAAAAGGAGTCACAGAAAGGTATATACAGTAGGTTTCAATTTATGCAAAGCTCAAAAATAGGGAAAAACATATTTTTTAGCGAAACAAAAACAAGTGGTAGAAGAATAAAGAGAAGGCAGGGGCCTGGGCTGACCCATAGCATAGCAGTTAGACACTGTAAATAGGTATCCAGAGCCCACATGACTGACTAGTTGAAATCCAGGCATGAAAACTGGAAAAACACTGGGTGTGTTTGTGTATGTGCCCAAGGTCCTGACAGAATGGAGAAATAGTAGTAAAAGATTTGTGGCATGACTCCACCCCATTGGAGGGTTCTTCTCTCTCCCTCTCTTTTCCCACTGCATGTGCCCTCTGACAATAAAAAGAAAAAAAAAAAAATAAGTGGATGATTAACATAAAATTCGGGTTACTGTTATCTCTGAGGTTAAGTATGAGTAACGCTATTTACAAAGGCATCCAAGATATGAGGTATGTACTCTGTAACTAGGAGCAGAGTGGTATTTTATTTTTTGTAGCTAAAAATTGTACATTCTAGTCACTTTTATTTTGGTCACTATTTTAAAATTTGTTTTTAGAGCCAGCAGGTGGCATGGAAGTTAAGGCACTGGACCGCCACAAAGCCAACTACAGTTCAAGTGCTAGACCTGGCAGCTTCAAAATCACTCTGGGTCTGTGTGCACACACACCCAAAATCCTGAGAGAATAATGGAGAAGAGGAGATTGTGGCATAGCCATCTTCCCTGGATGGTGATTTCTCACTCCCTGTTCTGTATCTCTCTTTCTCCAACAAATGCATGTGCCCTGTGGCAAAAACTTAAAAAAAAAAAAAAAAAAAGGTTTTTAAGTTGCTTAGGATAGGATTTGACATGCAGGCAATGTTCAGTCTTTTAAAAAAAGATATTTAAATTCTCCAGTTCTGTGATTCTAATTGTTACATCTTTTTTCAAGACCTCGTAGTATAAAAATGCAGACACATGAGGGCACTCTAATCAATTAAAGGGAAAATATTGAAACTAAGAAAATGAAGAACCTTGCTACCTTTTATTGGTAAAACTGAGGATGTTTACTTTCTTGGATAGAAATTCTCAGTTTGGGATCTTTCCAAATAACTGGCTCTCATCAAAATAGAATTTCCCATTATAAATCTTGAGGCAGAAGAACTGCAGCTATATTTCAGAATAGTTAGGATAGCTTTCAGTATCCTTTGGTGTACTTAGTTTGCCCTGTAGGACCATCTCTGAACATGAATTGTACTACTTGTTTGTAGTTTTTCTTTTTTCTTTACAATTTCACAGACAAGTAGTACACTTCTACATGCGTACCCAAAAAAGATTAAAGCGGGGCTCAAGCAGGTACTTCTATGCCACTGTTTATAGCAGTAGTATCACAATTGCCAAAATGTAGAAACAGTGTATTTAAATGTTCATCAAAACATAAAAAGAGGGACCAACAGTTACCATAATGGCTGTGTCGCTGAACTCCCATGTAGTCGACCGCAGTTTGAGTCCCAGACCCGGTGGCTTAAACTCACACCAGGTGTGTGTGCATGCGTGCCCAAGATCCTAAGAGGAGAATGGAGGAGAAGGGATTGCGGCGTGGCCATCCCCCCACGGGGTGATTTCTCGCTTTCTATCTCTCTGTCTGTCTCTCTCTGTCTTTCTGGCGAGCACATGTGCCCTATAGCAAAAGCCTCTCAAAAAAAAATAAATAAAGGGGGACCCCGCGCCCAGCAAGCGAGGCGGCGGCGGGCGGAGTAGGCCCTGCGCCGGCCCACCTGGCCTGGCTGCAGCCCCCGCCACCCCCAGGACCTGCACCAAGCAAGGCGGCAGGAGGCTGGCCCCCCACCCAGGGCCCTGCCCAGCGTTCAGCTGCCTCTCCCGGCCGGCGTGTGGCCCTCCGAACAGCCAAACG
>NW_006160154.1:1001864-1007098 GCF_000334495.1 Tupaia belangeri chinensis | reverse complement strand
CTCTATGTCTCTGTCTTTCTGGTGAGCGCACGCGCCCTATAGCAAAAACCTCTCCAAAAATAAATAAATAAATAAATAAATAAATAAAATAAAAACATAAAAAGGTATATGTGGAATATAATTTAACCTAAAAAAGTAATGCAAGTCTGACACAACATGATGAAACTTAAAAATGTTATGCTAAGTGAAAAAAAGCCACACATAAGAGAACATATATTGTATGATTTTATTTATATGAAGCACATACAGTAAACAAATGTGTAGAAACAGTGGGATAAATACTGCCAGAGGTTGGGGAAAAATAGAATGTGGGGAGTTATTGCTTAATGGGCACAATTTCTATCTGAAATTAGGAAAAAATTCAGGATATGGGGCTGGATACCAGCCCAAGGGTTAAATGCAGTGATCTGTGAGGGAAGCCTACAAGAGAAGGTTGCCAGTTCACATCTGGAGACCTCCCTGAGTATGCCAAGCATGCATATGCCCACGATCCAAGCTAGCTAAAGCTGGGGTGTTGATCATGGCATCAAGACCCTGTCAGAGTATCTCCCTCCCTGTCTCTCACTCATGAAATAAAGAAACTTAACAATAATTTATATATATGGATTGTTGTAATGGTTGCACAACTTTGTGAATATACTTAATGTCACTGAATTGTACACATAAAAATGGTTAGAGTAATAAGTTTGATGTTATATAAATTTTATCACAGTTCTTTTTTCCCCACACATGCACTTTATCAAATCCCATCATAGACATGTGAGTACAAACCGATGTATGCACATATATGTGCCTTAGGGCACATGCACTTGCTGGAGAGAGACAGAGACAATGAGAAGGAAAGCAAGAAATCACCCCCCAGGGGGGATGGCCATGCTGCAGTCCCTTCTCCATTCTTCTCTCGGGATCTTGGGCATGCACGCACATGCGCCCAGCATGAGTTTAAGCCACCAGGTCCAGAACTCAAACCATGTTTGACTATGTGGGAGTCCAGTGACGTAGCCATTACGCCAACTGCTGGTCCCCCCGGCATGATTTTTAAGCCACCACGTCCAGGACTTGAACCACAATGGACCATGTGGAAGTCCAGTGACATAACTGCTATGCCATCTGCTGTTCCCTACAAACTGATGTATAAAGGGAGGGGGAGGAGTCAGGTCCATAGCAAGGTACAGGCCAGCAGAGGATGGTGGGGACCATGAGCAGCTAAAGGAAGCCTTTGAAGTATTTTTTCATTACTGCACTCATTCGGTAGAGTATTACTGGACCATTGCTAAAAAATAATGATGACCAAAATGATGCTGAGACCATCAGGCTATAAATGTTCAGGCACTTGGCAGTGGAGGCATAGGCCTGGGCTAGAAGAAAATCAGTAGTGTTTTAGACAGAAGTCATAGAATTCTGTTTCACCATATCAGTCTCATGTAATCTCTCTTTTGTTGAATTTTCTATGTTTCTGTGGTATGATCATTTTTTAAAATAATTTATTTTATTTATTCATTCACTTATTTTTTAATTTGACCAGAGAGAGACACACATACACACATACACACACACACACAGAGAGAGAGAGAAAGAGAGAGAGAGAGAAAGAAAGTGAGAAAGCAAGCCACCAGGTTCAGGACTTGAACCATGGTTGACTATATGGGAGTATCCAGCGCCTTAACCACCATGCCACCTACTGGTCCCATGTGATCTAATCTTTCCATTTAAATCCTGGAAATTAACGTTCAACATTATTATTGATATTTCCTAACTTGTCCCTATCATTAAGTTAGTCTTTTCCTTGGTCATTTTTTGTTCTTTCATTTCTGTCTGTCTGTCTTTAGTTTTTCTGTTATAGTACTCCCTTCAGAATGTCTCAAAAGAGCTGGTCTGCTGTTGGTAAATTGATTCAGGTTTTGTTTATCTGAGAATGTTTCCGGCTTTTCTTCCCACATGAAGGATAATCTTGCAGTTGAAATTGTTTTTCACTTAACATTTCCAACATATTTCTCCATTCTTTCCTTGCTTGCATTATTTCTAATGAAAGGTCCGATATTAATCTGATGGGATATCCTTCAGTAAACTTGACGTTTCTCTCTTGCCAATTTTAGTATCCTGTCTCTGTCTGTGGTTTGGGTAAATCTGGCTATGATGTGCCTTGGAGAAGATCTTCTTGGATTAATTCTATGTGGGGTCCTTTGTATTTCTTGGGTCTGGATACTTGAATGCCTCTCAAGGTTTGGAAAGTTTTCTTCCAGGATTTCATAAAATAGATTATCAATGCCTTAATTGCTTTACCTTCTGGGATACCAATGATTCAGATGTTTGGGCATCTGATAGTACCTCGTATTACTCGTATATTATTCTAATTTTGGGGGTTAGTTTCTCAGTCTTTTTGGTGAACCTCTAGGTCAGAGGTTCTATCTTCTTCATCTGAGATTTGATCTTCTGCATGATCTAATCTACTTTTAATACTTTCAAGGGAAGTTTTGATCTCCCGCATTACAGCCTTTTATCTCTAACAGTTCCATTTGATTCTTATTTTATGGTGTATATTTCTTTTTTCATATTGTGCAAGAAATTCCTCACCTCCTGCAACTAGTCTCTTTTCTCCTGTATCTTCTGGAGTTCGTTCTCTCTCATCTCTTGCATCTCTGTTAGCTTTGTCACTATGAGTATTCTACATTTTTTATCTGACATTTCCATGAGTACATTGTACTATCTGTGGATGATGCTTTCCCCTTGGAGGAGAGATATTTTCTTGGTTTCCCAAATTTCTTGTACCTCTGCGGTGGTTTCTGGTTATCTAATGAATTACATATTACTTTCTACTTTCTTGAAGTTAATTCTGAGTGTTAGAGGTGTGCGGAAAGAGATGACCTGCAACATCTCTGCAGTTCCATTTCCCTGATCCTCACCAAGAAACCTGCACTTTTGTCAATGGAACTGGATATTACAAAGGCCTCACAGTTTCTAGGGAATAGGTGCACCTGGTCTGAGCTGCAGGGTTTCAACTGAGACTTCAGAGGTGTGTGGGAGGAGATGAACTGTACTCACTGCAGCTTTGTATTTCTCCCTGCTGCTCATTTTGCAGTCTCTCTTCTTTGATTTTCAGTCATTTGGTGATATATTCATGTTTGGCGAATTTGTTGGAGATTTCTGCCACTGTAAACTCATATGTTTCACTTTACTGTGAGGTACTTCTATGCCTATTTCTCCTCTACTACTGTGTTTTGCAACGTGGCATCCACAGAAAGATTCGAATTCAGATTTATGAAGATGAGTTTCTCCCTTTTTGTAACAGTTCAGTGGGGGTTAAAGTTTTCTATGACCCTAAAATATTTAGATGTTTTACTATTCTGCACTTAGACATGTATAGACTGTCAATGTGTGGTAAATGAGAAGCAAGGTGAGAAAGTTAGGTAAAAGAAAAGGAAGAAAAGGGTAAAAAGGCAATTTTTTTTAAATGAAGAAGGGAAATTTAAAAAAAAAAAGGCAAAAAAATGAAAACCATGTGTCACGCAAAAAGTGCAGGGCTGGGCTCACCTCAAACGCACATGGATTTGAAATGATCAAGATAAAGGAGAGGTCAGAGACAAGAGACAGTACTTACAGATTTATTAAAAACATATATATAAAAAGAGAAGAATGTCAAGAGACTAGGAGAGAGAGAGACAGAGACAAAAAGAAGGCAGAGACCATTCTACCTTGCTTTACTAGGTGTTGGGCCGGAAGGAGACCTTTGGGGCAGAAGCTTTTCAGTTAAAGGGGCAGGGCTAGGTCCACCTCAGATGCACTTGGATTCTCGCTTTGCTATGTGTTGGGCTGGAAGCAATAGAACAATTTCTTTTCTTTTCTTTTCTTTTTTTTAATTAATTTTATCTATTTATTTGTTTACATATTTTTTATACATTCAATCATATTATTTAGCTTACAAGGTGAACATTTCAATATGTGAATATTTCTCCCTGGTCCAGTTGATCAAAATATAACAACACTACCTCCCTGTCCCAACAATGCTCTGTCTCCATATCCCTTCTCCAAATGTCCTTCCCCAGGCCCCACTGCTCCACATACACCACATCTGGCATTCACACCCATTAGAGCAATTTCTTAAAATCATTTAAATATTGGGCTTTCTTAAGATTTTTTTTTACTTTTTTAAGAATTATTTTAAATTATCTTTATTTATGTATTTATTTATTTTAATTTGACCAGAGAGGGACAGAGAGAGAGAAAGCTGCTAGGTCCAGAACTTGAACCATTGTCAGCTATGTGGGAGTTCAGCGCCTTTAACTACCACACCATCTGCTGGCCCCTCTTATGAAAATTTTTATAAAGGATATTTTAAAAATTGAAATAGAAACTGCTATTTTATACCTTTCTAAGCAGTTCCTGTTTATTGAGGATGAGAAATCATATAAATAATATAAAAATAATTCAGGTTTGTTACCAGTATTCATTTACTTAATCAAATTTCTTTACTAAATCTTATGTGAAGTACAACTTATATTGTGAATTTCATTAAATAATTGTGAAATTAATTTCACAATTTCATAATTGGTATGATTTCACTTTTGGTCTTCAGACAAAAGTTGTACAGTAGCAGGACCAGCATGGTGGTTAAAGTGCTGGACTCCCACATGGCCAGCCATAGTTTGAGTCCTACTGGTGGCTTGCTTTCTCACTCTTTGACTGTCTCTGGTGAGCACACATGTCCTATAGCAAATTAAAATAGTAATAATAATAATTAACAAATAAAATTAAATAATTCTTTCAAAAAGTTTTATAGTAGGAAAATAAGACATATTTACTGTGATCCATATGTTTGTTTTTATGATTTTTTTCCATAGGGCACATGCGCTCACCAGAGAGAGACAGAGAGGGAAACTGAGTAATCACCCCTCCACACACACACAGAGGGGATGGCCATGCCATAGTCTCTTCTCCAGCATTCTCCTCTTGGGATTTTGGGCATGCATGCACATGTGCCCAGTGTGATTTTTCAAGCTAATTGGTGCAGGACTTGAACTGTGGTTGGCCATGTGGAAGTTAAGCGCCTTAACCATCATGCTACCTACTATCTAATCCATATGTATTTTTTAAATTTTATAAATATCTCAAAATTAACTTTTGGCCAGCAGGTGGCGCGGTGGTTAAGGTCACTGGACTCACACATGGCTGACCACAGTTTGAGGCCGGACCTGGTGCCTTGCTTTATCACTTACCCCCCCACCCTTGTCCTGTCT
>NW_006160154.1:999672-1001770 GCF_000334495.1 Tupaia belangeri chinensis | reverse complement strand
TTTGCCTATAGGGTGCGTGTGCTCGCCTGACAGACAGAGAGAGACATAGAGACAGAAAGCGAGAAATCACCCCCCAGGGGGGATGGTCACACCGCAATCCCTTCTCCTCCATTCTCCTCTCAGGATCATGGACACGCACGCACACGCGCCGGGCGTGAGTTCTAAGCCACTGGGTCCAGGACGCGAACCGCGGTCGACTACATGGGAGTCCAGTGACATAGCCATTACACTAACTGCTGGTTCCCAACTTTCTCTTTCATATAACCATACCAGTGTCTGCATTTTGTTCATCAACTTAATTTAAAATGACAATTTTAGTGCCACAATTAAAAATCTTATTTTGCTTCAATGTGAAGGCCCCCTTATCTGTTCTTTTTTTTCTTTAATTTTTTTTTTTTAGAGATTTTTGCTATAGGACATGTGCACTCACCAGAGAAACAGAAAGAGGTGAAAAGACAGAAAGTGAGAAATCACCCCACCAGGGATGATGGCCACACTGCAATCCCTTCTGCCTGTTGGACTTTGGACATGCATGCACACATGCCCAGTGTGAGTTTAAGCCTCCAGGTCTGGGACTTGAACCGTGGTTGACTACGTGGGAATCCACTGATGTAACGATTACGCCTACTGCTGGTCCCCCCTTACCTGTTTTTGCAAGTAAGCATTTAATGTGAGATCTCTTCTACTCTGAATATTAAGAGCAAAAAGCAGACTTGAAACTTCTGATGGTCTTCAGAATTTACCTGTTTTCATAAAAAAATTGGAAATAAATGAAAATAGAAGTAGTCCAAGCAGTGATTCAGAACAAAGTCCCAAATGACCATAAAGGAACACACAGACCCAGGAAGTGTAGCCTTGATATCTCTCTTTTATTTTCTGTAATCAACCAATCAGCAAGCAAGTTGATCCTGTTGCTTTATTTCTATGTCCATTCACTTCTTTCCACGAGGCACCATCATCATTTTAAATGTTTTTATTTTAATTTTATTCATGATAGCATGTGTGCATGCGTGAGACAAAGAGCCACATGAGCGAGAGAAGTGCTTTAGAGGATCTAGTCATCCCACAATCCCCTTCTTCCAGCTCTACAGCTCTTCAGGAGGATCCTGGGTACTCGTGCATGGTGCATTTTAGGCTGACCAGGCTGGATCTGAACTCATGGTTGGGTATGTGGCCTTCAGCTTCATAGCTCAGTTCACAGTTCACTGCACTACTGAGGGTGGGTCTGTCATTTCTATCTAGTGAATGGGCAGATCCAGAGACATGTCTTGGACAGTGGGTATTTTTTTAATAGACAGTGTGATAAGTAGATTTGATGCTTAGCTATTTTGCTAGAAGAGTTTCATTTTAAAGTAAAAAGTAAAATCTTTTACTTAAAAAAGTCTATAAAGTGTGGTATGGCAGAAAGAATATCAGTTTTTGTCCCCCATAAAGTATTTGAAGATAATGAAATAAAAACTGATTTGACCTTGGCTCGTTATTTTTTTAAAGAATTATTTATTTTATTTATTATTATTTTTAATTTGACTAGAATGCGACAGAGAGAGAGAGAAAAATAAAGTGAGAAACCAAGCCACCAGATCCAGAACTTAAACCACAGTTGGCCATGTGGAAGCCCAGCACCTTAACCACCATGCTACTTGCTGGCCCCATCTCTTCACTCTTTTGGTTGCTGACTGTGAACAAATCTTATGTCTTCTCTGAAAAATGGAGATAGTAAGAAGATACACATGATGACCCCGCAGGATTATTATAAAGCTGAAGTATTTTTTTAAAGAATTATTTTAACTTTATTTATTTATTCACTTATTTTAATTTGACCAGAGAGGGATAGAGTGAGGCAGGGAGGGGGGAGAGAGAGAGAGAGAGTGAGAAAGCAAGTCGCCAGATCTGGGACTCAAACCACAGTAGGCCATGTAGAGTTCAGCACCCTTAAACCACCATGCCACCTGCTGGCCCCATAAAGCTCAAATATAAGAAGTGTGACATTACAAACCAATTTATTTATTTAAACAATTTTTTTTTCCTTTTTGGAGAGGTTTTTGTTTGTTTTTTGTTTTGTGTGTGTGTGTGTGTGTGTGTGTGTGTGTGTGTGTGT
>NW_006160154.1:991545-999575 GCF_000334495.1 Tupaia belangeri chinensis | reverse complement strand
TGGGAGTCCAGCAACATAGCCATTACGCCAACTGCACGTCCCAAATAATTATTTTATTTATTTATTATTATAATTATAATTATTATTATTATTAAAGTTTGACCAAAGAGAGAGTGAACAAGAGTGAGAACGCAAGCCACCACATCTGGAAGTTGAACTGCATTCAGCCATGTGGGAATCTAGCTGTTGCAGAAAACAGACTCCTGAGAAACCAACCACCACTCAGAGAGTAGGAGAACTTGGGTTTATAATGCTGGTGGATCCAGACTTGTTCTCTCAAGTCTGGGTCCCTGCAGAAGTTACAGGGGATGTATAGTCTGGGTAACAGATGTTGCAGACCAAGGAAACCGGAAAAGTCAAAAGTCACAAAACAGCTGCAAAACAGTTGCAATCCAGCTTAGAACATTTCCCTGCAGGCAATTTACAAAGGTGGAATAGAGATACTTCCTGTTTGCAAGGTTAGCAAACTGGATCCATATCCCCTCCTTCATGCCCTTAGTTTTTTCCTCAGGGCATCATAGCAAGGCCTCACAACCTTTTGGTTTCTAATTAGCCTAGGCGGTAGCAGCCGAGTCTACAGAAGGGATTGTTACAACTTATCGGGAAAGGTTCAGAACTGTTCATGTATTGTCACAGGTAGGTGTATCCTTGATTTTTTTTTTTTTTTTATTCCATGCGTAGATCGGTCAGCCTCTGGAGTAACTGAAGCAAGGCTGTAGATTCCTCAGGCTTCTGCCATGCATTGACTTAGTCAGCCTCCAAAGTGACTAGAACAGAGCTATAGATTCCTCATCATCCGAAGGGGCTTGCATGGGGCCATGGAGGCAGTCCTCTTGGCTCTGGTGTGATGGATTTATGAGGTGATACCTGTAACAGATATTGGTAGTCTCAGCATGGCTTGATCTTAGTAAAGTCTGCTCATAAGGGGAAATTCCTATAGCTGGACCCCAGGGGGCTGGCTTGGCTTTCAATGGGCACTGTTCCTGGCACAGGTTTCATATCTACTACTGACATGGTTGCACAGGGGTGCAGAAAACAGTCCCCAGTGTGTCATTTCATGGTACTGAGGCACCAGCTTAGGAGCCAAAATACGTGGGACAAATAGTTGCCTACCTGGTAGGTGTCACCAACCCTCTCTACTCTTTGTTTTTCCTTTTACCGTTGCTTATTGATTTTCTTCTTTAGTATAGGGGAGCTCTGGCAACAATAGGACTCTAGTTTCTTACATAGCAACTGGAGGAGTCTTTATCTGAAGGTGTATTTAGATTAGTGGCATATTGTAGGGCCCCGATGAGTGCCCACAGTTCACCCACTGAACTAACCAGACTCCGTGGTCACTGCATACCTGGCTCTCCATTGTCCATCCTGTACATAACTGCTGATGTCCATGAAGAGTGTCAAATCTGGTCCAGGAAGGGCTTGTCTGACAGGTCTAGTCTACTCAAATAGACCTCATCAATGACCTCTTCACAGTTATGATTGGGCGATCCAGGCTCGGTGAGCAAGTGGGTACCTGGGTTTAGCGTGCACACCGTCTCTAGCCACAAATATGGGTTCTTGCATAGTAACCTCCTGGTACTGAATCATCTTTGCCCCTGTCAACCACTTAAACCCCTACTGTTCACAGTCACAATGGCGTGGGGAACTTCCCACTTGAAGGCAAACAGGCTGGCTCTTGGATGCCGGTAGAAGACAGAAGAAGACATTCTTGAAGTCCAAGCATGTGAACTAACTGGCTTGAGGGGCAGGAGCCCCAGAAGTGTGTAGGGGTTTGACACTAGAGTGGAAGGTTAGTTCCTAACCGGCAGTAGTACAGTGTTCCAGGGAGATTAACATTGCACCAGAATTCCAACTTCTTCGAGATGCCCAATCGTGCATCTCATGGTACGGAGCATTGCCTCTGCCTCACTGGGGTGACCAGGTTTCAGGTCAATGACAATCAGGACATAGTTCTTTGCCATCCTCTGCCCTCTCTCTGTCTCTCTCCCATGAGCACACGCACCCTATTCAAAAGCCTAAAAATATGTAAATAGAATAAATACATATATTCACTATAAAGGCTGACTAATCTACTGCTAATATTCACCCACAGCAGTAGGTTAAGAATGATTCTGAGCTTGTATTCTTACTTGGTAGGTTAAGTCATGAACAACAAGTAACTTTTCATGAGCTTTAGTTGAAGTACACCTTAGCCAAAGGTCTGGCAGCTGGGTCCCAGCTTCCATTCTACCTGAACAGGCCTGGAGCAGGTGACTGAGTCACTGAGTGTACCTGCTCCCTTCCTGTATTTCTCACTCCTTTCCCTTTGACATGTGCATATGTGTTCTGGACCAGCTTTTGGATCCACAGTGATGGTTGATATTCAGGTGTTGTTTTAGGAGAACAGAAACTGGCCATTATATTTTAAATTATTCAAAGACAAACTAGATATCAATGTAATTGCTGAAGTTCTTTCTGGGATATAGGATTAAAGCCCAGGTTAGGTTGCTGTGTTTGAAGACCCTAATGGTTGCTCCTGACAGTCGGGCTCCTAGAACCAGTGACTCATGATAAGTTCCTGACATGATCCAGTAGAATTTTAATGCCCAGTTACATAAGACTGCCTCTCCATAATGTCCACCTTGCTCCCAGGCATGCTGCAGATTGGGTGATAAGTTTTCAAAATTCTGATCATTAACAGACTTCTCAACCTTTTTCATTTCAGACTCATCAATATGGTTGTCCACACTAAATAGATAATAATCTGCTCCACTACGAATGGGGACAGTGATGAGGCATATGCTGCAAGGCAACCTTTGCCAATGAATATTGAATTTGTTGCAAATACTTGTCCAAGATTGGCAGAAAGGCCTCGTGGCCTGGGAGCCAGTGTCTTCCGTAAACGTCATTGGTTGGCACCTCACCTTCATTTCAACCATGGGCTTCTGGGGACCTAGGAGTAAGGAGCCTGGTTGGTCCTAGCCTGTATCTAACTCAGCCATGAAGGCAGAGCCCAGTTTACAGGTTTTACAAAGCATCAGCCTTACTGATTATACAAAAACTCTAGCTGGAGAATACTTTTAAAAAACTTTTAACAATTATTTAATTGTATTCATTATTATTGTTTTAATTTGATCAGAGAGAGACAAAGAGAGGGAAAGTGAGAAAGCAAGCTGTCAGGTCCAGGACTCAAACCACAGTCGGTCGGCCATGTGGGAGGTTAGCATCTCAACTACCATGCCACCTGCCAGCTCCTACTTTTGAAATTTTAAACCTTCATTTCTATAGCTAAAACAGAGGGAGTGCAAGAAACAGGAAGGGAAAAGGCAGCCAGGAGCTCCAGCCTTAACTCATCTTATTCCATGTTTTAAGATTACCACCCTACCTAGTTCCTGGACAAGGGTTCCCCAGTTTTTCCTCTTTAGAGGCCCATTCAAAGCCAGTTAAATGGCTGGCCTGATCTACACCCAGTTAAATGGTTAGACTGTCAGTCAGAAAACCAATCAATTTCTCCATAGAAAATCGACATTTTTACTCACTTACATGATTAAATTATCAGAAAAATTTACTTGTAAGAGCATATCCTTTTACCATGTTAGGATTATAAGGGCCACTTTCCTGGGGTTACTTTGATACCATATTCTCTAGAGAACTCCTTGAAGTTTTATATAACCAGAAGAAGAAGGGATCTAATTGGAGCCAATTTCCTTCCCGGTGGCAGAATGGACAAGCATTGAGCCCACAGATGGACAGAAACAAATTAGCCAAGAGCTCAGAAGCACGGGAGTCTCTTGGATATGTGGAAAAATTCCATTCTCAAGGTATTTCTCCCCACAACGGAAACAGGTGAGAACCCACTCAGACTCCACAGACCGAAGACCATGGGGGTGACAGAAACTCACACACACACACATTTACAGAGTTTATCACAGTGTCCTCCCCACTTTGGAAGAGTCTCTAACTTGCAGCCCTGACAGGGGACCCACACAATGACCTGAGCTGGTGGCCCCTGGCAAGGGGGCCATGTAACAACTTAATCCCCAAACTGGTGACCCCAACAGGAGACCAAGGGAGGCTATTGGGGCTCCCCTTCCACCCAAACAGGGCAGGCCTGATTAGGTTCCTGAGTCCCAGGACATGACCTTATCTAGAAGTTTCAGCCTGAGAGCTGACCAGATGTTTTCAGCCTTGATCCGTCTCTCTATCCAGTCGAGTGGGGGCCAGTTGCCTATGGAGCATCAGGGCTCCTGATAAAGGAGGACCCAAGAAAAAACTAGATGGCACCACCTCATCCAATTTTAGGGTCCCTTAGTCCCGCAGGCTCATCCCATTCAAGGGGACAGCACAGTTGGTTTCCTGGTCAGGAAACCAGAAATCTGCAGAAAACAGAACTCCAGGAAACCAAGTGCCACTCAGAGAGCAGGAGAATTCAGGTTTATAATGCCATTGGCCCCAGCAGAGCTCGTACTCTCAACTCTTGCAGAAGTTACAGGGGTTATATAGTCTGGGTCACAAACACTGCAGACCAAGAAAACCACAGCTGCAAAACAAACAGTTGCAATCTAGACTGTAACATTTCCCTGAAGACAATTTACAAAATGGGAATAGAAACTGTTTGCAAGCAGTTGGGACCAGCAGTTAGCATAGTGGCTATGTCGCTGGACTCCCACATGGTCGACCACGGTTCGAGTTCTGGACCCGGTAGCTTAAACTCACGCTGGGCGCGTGTGCATGCATGCCCAAGATCCCGAGAGGAGAATGGAGGAGAAGGATGGCCATACCCCCTGGGGGTGATTTATCGCTCTCTGTCTCCCTGTCTGTCTTTCTGGCGAACGCACGCGCCCTATAGCAAAAATCTCTCCAAGAAAGAAAAAAAAAAAAAGACTGTTTGCAAGCAGTTAGCAAACAGGCTCCATGTTACAGTGCCTAGAGTGCCTTAACCACCATGCCACCTGTTGGCCCCTAAATACATATTTTAATTCCTTTCTTCATTAGCCCCCGCCCCCCCTTTTTTTACAGCTTTCTTCATTAATTTTTTAAAAAATTATTTTAAGTTTCTTTTCAGAATTATTTATTATTGTTATTTTTCAGTTTGACCAGAGAAAGAGAGAAAGCAAACCACCCAGTGTGGGACTCAAATCGTGGATCTCCCCTATTTTAAAGTTTTTAAAAAGTTTATTTCTTTCATGAGATAGAGAGATGGGCATCTTCAAAAGGGTCTTGTCATACCTCGATCCCCTTCCCCCAGCCTTCTACCTCATCAGGATCTTGGGCATGGGTGCCTGCATGTTTCAGGTTGACTCAGGATCCAAACCTGGGGTTGGCCATGTGGCTCTAGCACTGCACTTTGGTATGCTAACAACTGCACTACCGAGGCTGTGCCTTCCATGAACTTCTTGAGGTCCCCTCATTTACATAAGGATACTTTCAAATCATGGCACCCTCTATAGAGAAACAGATAGGGCCCTGCGAACTACAGTGATGCTGAGTGAGGAGGCAGACAAGAGAAGACTCAGAAGGTGGTGGTTAAAGGCAGAAGGCGAGGTTTGGGGTGGGGCAGAGATGCCTCAGCCTGCATGTAGGGAAGACTGAAAGGAAGCCGGGGTGGCTGGAGCAGGGAGGACCAAAAAGCAAAAGGAATCAGATGAGGCCAGAGGTGTGGGCAGGCGCCAGGTCACCTGTTGGAGGCCGTGGCAGAGTTTTATTTGGATTGGACTAGGAACTATAGGGGATTAGGATTCTTATTGCAAATGAGGAAAGATTCTGGTCAATTTAAGAAAAAGACTTGACTGAAAAAAAGTTGAGATGCTCACAGAACTGCCAAGAAGGCAGATGAATCAGGCTTGGAAAATATGCAGCTCCCCAGTGAGGTTGGTGGTCTGCAGAACAGGCAAAATTGTTTTCCTGAACTGGTGCAGGGACATGGCTTCTGCCACTAGTGTGGATTCCAACAAGTCCCCTCCTAGTCACTTGAAGCCTCCAAAGTGGAGTCCAGGACAGAGCCTCCAGTGGATCTTTTTAGGCCTCAATAAAGAGGCTGCAACACAGGGTTGCCAAAAATTTGGTGTCTGTTCCCTCATGGTGACCCTAAAGCATGTTAAGACTAACTACAATTGTGCCAGGCCAGGCATTACTCATTGGCCACTTGAGTCATTTCTCCACTTTGTAGACCAACTGAAGAAGAAAGAAAATAGCCGTGGTGGGGAGGGGTCAAATGGTGCAGTTGTAACAACACTCTGTGAGGCTGACCTACAGGGACTGTTCAGGCTCACACCGAGATCTTGCTGAACTTGTGGGGCACACATGATCCAGGTCTGACTGAAGCTGGGGTGGATCACAGCATGAAGACCCTATTGTGGGTCTCTCTCTCTGTGTCTCTTTTGCTCATAAAAGAAAGATAGACATACACTTTAGAAAAGAAAATAGCTGGGAACTAGCAACTAGCGTAATGGCTATGTTGCTGGACTCCCACGTAGTCAACCGCGGTTCGCGTCCCAGACCCGGTGGCTTAAAACTCACGCCGGGCGTGTGTGCGTGCGTGCCCAAGATCCCAAGAGGAGAATGGAGGAGAAGGGATTGCAGCGTGACCATCCCCCCTGGGGGGTGATTTCTCGCTTTCTGTCTCTCTGTCTCTGTTTGTCTGGTGAGCACACGCGCCCTATAGCAAAAACCTCTTCAAAAAAAAAAAAAAAAAAAAGAAAAGAAAAGAAAATAGCTATGAATGCCCTTGTTTATATCCATATCACTAATACTACACTAATGGTCATGCCATTTCCTTGTTCTAAGAGTAAAAACTGATGTATTTTTTTAAAAATTATTTTTATTTATTCATTTACTTATTTTATTTTGACCAGAGAGAGAGAGAAAGTGAGAAAGCAAGCCACCAGGTCCAGGGCTCAAACCATGGTTGGCCATTTGGGAATGTCCAGTGCCTTAACCAGCATGCCACCTGCTGGTCCCAAAAACTGATGTATTTTAAAATACTAGATGTTATGGAACTGAGACATATTCAAAATAGGAGAATATGCTCACCTATTGCAATGGTAGTGTGTTCCGTTGAAGGAAGTCTGGGAACACACTGTGAGGAAGCACATTTTTACTGCTACAAGTCTTTCTCATTGGGGATCTGACTCACATTCTTGGCAACTGGATTCAAGTTCAGAAGAATATTTATTATCAACAACTTTTTCAAACCCCCAAGTTCTCAGCAAGGAAGTGAGAAAGAGCAAACAAGTAGGCTTGTATCGTATATGGAAGACTTTTCAAAACGACTAGTCAAGAGAGAATACAGTAACGCCAGTGTACACACACCTTTCTGCTCAGGGAAAGTCACAAAGGTAAGTCAGAATCCTAGGCTCCTGAAGGAGGACAGACAAGGTGGTGGTTACAGGCCAGGCAAAAACATTCCTTATTTTTTTTTTTTTAGAGGTTTTTGCTATAGAGTGCGTGCACTTGCCAGACAGACAGGCAGAGACAGAAAGCGAGAAATCACCCCCCGGGGGGATGGCCACGCCGCAATCCCTTCTCCATTCTCCTCTTGGGATCTTGGGCATGCACGCACACGCGCCTGGCATGAGTTTTAAGCCACTGGGTCCGGGATGCGAACCGTGGTTGACTACGTGGGAGGCCAACGACACAGCCAGTATGCTAACTGCTGGTCCCAGGCAAAAATATTTCTAACTGCCATCAATGCAGGATAATTACATTCTGGTATTGGAAATAGTTTTGAGATTATTTCTGGGATTAGCCAAGTAGTGGAGTAGTAATATGAAAACAATTGAGATGTTCATACTATTTAAACAATGACACCTTGCATTTTACATTTTTTTTTTTGAGAAGTTTTTGCTATAGAACGCGTGCACTCACCAGAAACAAGAGAGAGACAGAAAACGAGAAATCACCCCCCTCCCCGGGGGGATGACCATGCCACAATCCCTTCTCCTTCATTCTCCTCTCGGGATCTTGGGCATGCACGCACATGGGCCCAGCGTGAGTTTAAGCCACTGGGTCCAAGACTCAAACCATGGTCGACTACATGGGAGTTCAGTGAC
>NW_006160154.1:975225-991493 GCF_000334495.1 Tupaia belangeri chinensis | reverse complement strand
GTTCTTTTTTTTTAAATTTGTGTGTGTGTGTGTGTGTGTGTGTGTGTGTGTGTGTGTTTCATGAGAGCATGCACACACACATGGAAGTCAGAGAGAGAGAGAGATTCCTAACAGGATTTGATCATGCTGCAGTCCTTGTACCCTAGCTCTCCAGTAAGTCAGGATTTGGGCATGTGCCCTCCTGGCGTGTTTCAGGTTTTCTCAAGATCCAAATCTGTGGTCAGCTGTGTGGCTTCTGACAGTGCAGATAAGTACCCTACTGCCTACACCACAGAAGCTGGGCCTAGATTGTGTGTAGGTTTTTGCTATAGGGCATGTGCACTTGCCGGAGAGACAGAGACAGAAAGTGAGAAATCAACCCCTGGAGAGATGGCCATGCCACAATACCTTCTCCTCCATTCTCCTCTCGGGATTTTGGGCATGCACGCACACGTGCCCAGTGTGAATTTTAAGCCGCCAGGTCTGGAACTCAAACCACTGTTGACTACATGGGAGTCCTGTGACATAACCATAATGCCATCTGCTGGTCCTGATGGCATTTTTTAAAATCTCTAAACCAGAGGTTTTCAATCTGGTTGCATATGAGATCAAATGGGAAACTTGAAACAGCAAAAATAAAAACTGATTAAAACAAAAATCTCTGGAGAAAGCTGTAGGCCTCAGCAGCTTCAAGAGTGATCATCAAAATCAAAGTGATTTTTTAAAAGAGATTTTTGCTATAGGGCACATGTGCTTGAAAGCAAGAAATCACCCCTTAGGGGATATGGCCATGCCACAATCACTTCTATTCCATTCTCCTCTTGGAATCTTGGGCACAGATGCACACGCCCCAGCCCAAGTTTTAAATTGCCATGTCTGAGACTTGAACCGCAGTCAACTATATGTGAGTCCAGCTACGTAGCCATTATACCATCTGCTGGTCCCAAAATCAAGGTGATTTTGATGTTCAATCAGGACTGGAAGTCATTACCAACTCTTCATGCTCACTGATGGAAAAGTAAGAGCTTTGAAATTCAAAAAGTCAGGTTATTTTTTTCTTACATAGGTTTTTGCTATAGGGTGTGTGTGCTCACCGGAAAGACAGAGAAACAGAGAGACAGAAAGCAAGAAATCACCCCCCAGGGGGGGTGGCCACGCTGCAATCCCTTCTCCTCCATTCTACTCTCGGGATCTTGGGCACCCACCCTGGCGTGAGTTTAAGCCACCGGGTCCATGACTCGAACCACAGTCAACTACATGGGAGACCAGCGACATAGCCATTATGCCAACTGCTGGTCCCAAGTCAGGCAATTTTTGAGTAAAGTTACCAATGCCTTGGACATCTCTTTATTATTTATCCGTATCTAAGTTCAAAATACATTTTTAAAATTAATTTTTTTAGAGAAGTTTTTCTATAGGGCACGTGTGTTTGTCAGAGAGACAGAGAGAGATAGAAAGTGAGAAATCATCCCCCTGGAGGAATGCCCATACCACAATCCCTTCTCCTCAATTCTCCTGAGGTCTTGGGCATGCATGCACATGGTGTGTTTCAAGCCACCTAATCTAGGACCTGAACCATGGTTAATCATATGGGAGAAACATAACCACTATGCCATCTGTTGGCCCTGAAGTTTAAAGAATTTTATTTTTAGAATTATTTATTAATTGGGACCAGCAGTTAGCGTAATGGCTATGTCATTGAACTCCCATGTAGTTGACTGCGGTTCGAGTCCCGGATCCGGTGGCTTAAACTCATGCCAGACACATGTGCGTGCGTGCCCAAGATTCCGAGAGGAGAATGGAGGAGAAGGGATTGCAGCGTGGCCATCCTCCCTGTGGGGATGGGGGGTGATTTCTCGCTTTCTGTCTCTCTGTCTCTCTCTGTCTTTCTGGTGAGCGCACGAGCCTTGTAGCGAAAACCTCTCCCCCCCAAAAAAAGAATTCTTAATTTATTTAATTCCATTTGTTCTTAATTGTATTTTAATTTGATCAGATAAAGACAGAGAAAGGGTGAGCGAGAAAGCAAGGCACCAGATCTGGGATTTGAACCACAGCCATGTGGAAGTCCAGCACCTTAACCACCATGCCATCTGCCGCCCCCCCCAACCCCATTTTTAAGACTTAGTACCAGATTCAGTCTATGAGGGCGGTCTTCAAAAAGTTCATGGAAAATGTGTATCATGAAAAACTGCGTGGATTTCAAACACTTTTATACCAAAATTAATTCATACTTTAATTCCATTTGACATGAACTTTTTTTTTTTGGAGAGGTTTTTGCTATAGGGCGCATGCACTCACCAGAAAGACAGAGAGACAGAAAGTGAGAAATCACTCCCCAGGGGGGATGGCCACGCAGCAATCCCATCTCCTTCTTTCTCCTCTCGGGATCTTGGGCATGCATGCACACACACCTGGCGTGAGTTTAAGCCACTGGATCTGGGGAACCATGGCCAACTACATGCGAGTCCAGCAACATAGCCATTATGCTAACTGCTGGTCCCAACATGAACTTTTCAAAGTCCTCTTGTATTTTGTGGATAGGATAACATGCCTCTAATTTTTTTTTTCCACTTGCCAGTGGGCACATGCATTTACCAGAGAGAGAAAGGAAGAGGGAGTGGGAAAAAGCACCCCTCAATGGGATATGATTATACCAAAATCACTTCTCCTCCACTTCTCTATTATCCCTTCAGGATTTTAAGCATGCATGCATATGTGCCTGGTATATTTTTCACACTGCTGGGTCTAGGATTCAAGCCATGTAGTAGGCCATGTGAGATGTGGCTTCCTTAACCATTAGGCCACAGGGCTGCTCTATGTGGCTCTAATCTTTTATTGCTATTGTTTTTCACGCATTTGGTTTGTTTGTTTGTTTGTTTGTTTGTTTTTGTTATACAGAATGCTTCACGAACTTGCATGCCATTCTTGCACAGGGGCCAGGCTAATCTGTAATCTGTCCCAATTTTAGTATATGTGCTGCTGAAGTGAGTACAGTAAACTTAAATTTTGATTGCTTTTTCTTAAAAAAATGATTAAACCTTGAGAATATATAATAGATAAATTTTCCTCATATCCATAATCTTTAGGCTTTTAGTAGCATCTGGTTTATGACTCAGCTTAATTTTAGTTTTCTAAGTAACTGGATTTGTAATTTTTACTAAGGATATGAATTGGGTATGACTGGGCAGTAACTGGGACTTTGTAGTGGACTATTTGTCATTCTGTGGGACAAAGGGAAGGACAACAGCCTGCATTTTTTTTGCTTTGTACTCGCACACACTTGTTGGGACTTACAGAGGAGGCTGGACCAGCCTCAGATGACCCCAGTGTGTGGAACGTACCCAGCGTGCTCCTGATCACACAAGCTGTCACTCTGCACAGCCAGTGCAGTTCACAGCCACACACTCAGTGAGTTCTTTGGGCTTCACTGCAATTATAAGTTTCTGAGGCCTTAGCATCATAGCTAGAAGAGAAGGAAGGCTTTTCAGAGGGAACATGGACTACAACCAGTTTGGGTAGTAAATGTACTTAAGGGTCCTAATAAGTCACCTCCAGAGAGTGTATTTTAGTAGGTTCAGGGTGGGACGCAGTAGTCCTGTGAAGCAGTAGTCATAAAACATGGAACTATGGGTAGGGAAGGGGCTTTCCACAGGAAGAGTATAATTAAGAGTGCTGAATTCCTGATTATAAAAAACAGTTTGTTTTGGGAACCAGCAGTTAGCGTAATGGCTATGTCGCTGGACTCCCACGTAGTCGACCGTGGTTCGCGTCCCAGACCCGGTGGCTTAAAACTCACGGCCGCATGTGCATGCGTGCCCAAGATCCAGAGAGGAGAATGGAGGAGAAGGGATTGGGGCGTGACCATCCCCTCTGGGGGGTGATTTCTCGCTTTCTGTCTCTATATCTCTCTCTGGCTGGCTGGCGAGCGCACACGCCCTATAGCAAAAACCTCTCAAAAAAAAAAAGCTGTTTGGTGGGTATTTTGTTTTTGTTTTTGTTTTGTTTTGTTTTGTTTTGGGGGGGGAGGTCAGCGTGTTGAGTAGTGGTTAAGATGCTGGATTCTACATGGGTAACTGCAGTTCGAGTCCCAGACTTGGCAGCTTGAAAACCACACCAGGTGCATGTGCATGCATGCCCAAAATCCCGAAAGGAAAATGGAAGGCAAAAAAGTACAGTGTGGCCATTGCCCTGGGGGATAATTTTTTACATTCCCTCTCTCTCCCTTTCTTTGGTGAGTGCAAGTGTTCTATGGCAATAAACCTAAAAGAAAACAAAACAAAACAAAACAAAACACTTTTTTAATAGGGTGTGTTAGACATGGGGCTTTCTCTCCTTATTTTCAACCTCTGTTTATGCCCATTGCCTTCCTTACTAGCGTGGAACCTATACTTCCCAGATCCCTTTCCTTCCAGGGTTCTAGAATTTACATTTTGCCAAAGACAAATACTTGTACACTGTTAGAAATGTATAGGGGGGATCGAGATAGTCTGGGCTTGCGAAAGGATCAAGATACCTTTGGGTAGAGATTTGCTACATCCATTCTTGGAAGAGGAAAAGAAAAAACATAAGAAACGACTAGTTCAAAGTCCAAATTCTTACTTCATGGATGTAAGATGTCCAGGCTGCTGCAAGACCACTACAGTCTTCAGCCGTGCTCAGGCAGTGGTTCTGGGTGTCGGATATTCAATGGTGCCGTGCCAGCCAATGCGGGAAAAGCCAGACTCACAGAAGGTTGCTCATTTGGAAGAAAGCAACACTAGTGATCTACACAACTTGCTGAACTTGTTTTCTCACAGAAAGCTTTATCATACATTCAGTCATTCTAGTTAATCTGCCAAGATAATGTAATTATGTTTAATTTTATAAGGTATACAACAGTGATCTCCTATTTCGGTGTCAGTTTTTCAATGAAGTTTTGATTATGAATTATAAAGAGGTAAAAGGATGTAGAACCCACTAGCAGTGGGCAACATGAGGACCTCAGCACACCTAAAACTGGGCAGCAGCCTCTGGGCATCCCCTGGGAGGCTCCCTTCCTGTTGCTAAGTTGTTTGATTATCATGAGGCTCCTGACCAGGGATCATGTGGCAGGAATTTCCCGAGTCTCTGTCCCATAGCCACCATGATGAACTTAGAAATTCTGCCTCTTTTGACTTCTGTTCCTTTAGACCTTCCAGCAGTTTTTAAAATATCTGATTCCACAAATTAAATACCTTTCAGCTTCAAATAATCTAGAATGATTTCAAGATACAACAGAGTCTTGATGCTGCAATCTACCCCCACTTTCGGCCAACCCTGGGTCATGGGCATATGCATGTATACTAAGGGGTGTGAACCTTGAAATTTCCTACTAAGGCCCCACCACATTCCAGGAAGAAAAGATAATGGTTTTCATAGCTCAAAGTTTCTTCTTCTTCTTCTTCTTCTTCTTCTTCTTCTTCTTCTTCTTCTTCTTCGGTAAATTGAAAGGTATCATATCTCTTTCTCTAAAATGACTTTTAAAGTTTTGTGCTAAGGTGGCCATTATTTTTCCAATGTTTTTCCAAGGAATTTTCTTTCATATGTCTAGTCTTTTTTTAGAGTTTTTTTTTGTTTGTTTGTTTTTTGTTTTTTGTTTTTTGTTTTTTGTTTTTTTTTGCTATAGGGCATGTGCACTCACCAGAAAGACAGAGAGAGACAGAGAGACAGAAAGTGAGAAATCACTCCCCGGAGGGGAAGGCCATGACGCAATCCCTTCTCTCCATTCTCCTCTTGGGATCTTGGGCACACACACACATGTACCTGGCATGAGTTTAAGCTGCCAGGTCTGGGACTCAACCTGCAGTCAACTACATGGATGTCCAGCAACATAACTATTACACCATCTGCTGTTCCCAGTAAAATAATTCTTTTACAAAAAGAGTTCAGGAGCTCAGCTAGGAGCAGATGGGAGGAATACACAGGGTCAGTCTCCATTCCCTTCAAGTGACCAAAACTTTCTTTCCTATTTCAACAAATCTATGACCTACCAGTTGTGAGACATATCATTAGTGCATGTACTACTAGAAGGGATAAAATGTGTCACATTTTAAGATGCCACAAGTGTATATTAGGGGGGAAAAAGCATGTCTTAGATTTGGTAGAAAATGGTAAATCAAACTCCTTGGGCCTTATTTCTCCCCTTAGAATTCTTCGTTTTCTATTTTCATAAAAAATAATCTGGCATATTCCTCCAGTTCACAAGTTATGCCCAGACAGCAGAACCAGGGAATCCTGATTTCAAAAATCTTTTTAAAGTTATAGGTCAGAGCCAGCAGGTGTCATGCTGGTTAAAGGTACCAGACCCCCACATGAACAACCGTGGTTTGAATCCTAGACCTGGCAGCTTGAAACTCATGCTGGGCACACATGCATGCATGCCCAGAATTCCAGAAGGAGAATGGAGAAGGGATTGCGGCATAGCTCTCTCCCCTTAGGGGTGATTTCTCACTTTCCCTCTCAGTCTTCTCAGTGTCTTTCTCTGTCTGTCTGGCAAGCACATGTGCCATACAGCAAAAACTTAAAAAACAAAAAATGACATAGGAAAAAGTCTGTAATATAGTACAGTATATAATGTACATTATCAATAATGTAAGAAAATGCATAGGAAAAAAACTGGAGATATATTCTTAGAATTATTTGTATTTAACTTTATTTTATTTGACCAGAGAGGGACAGAGTAAGAAAGAGAGAGAAAGAGAAAGTGAGAAGGCAAGCTGCCAGGTCTGGGACTCGAACTATGGATGACCATATGAGAGTCCAGCACCCTTAACCACCACACCACCTGCCAGCCTCAAAACTGGAGATGTATTCTAAGAAAAAGATGTACAACCAATTAACAAAGGGCCAATATGTACATATATTTTTAATTCTCACACTATCTCAGATGTCTACAGTGGTTTTCCATTCCTTTTTCCCCCCACATTTTATTCACAAAATTTCTTAAATAATCTACTTTCAATAGCAAGTTCAGCTGGTATATACGTATTTCTGAATACATGTCTGATTTTAGGCATGAAACTGAGGAGAATGAATATACTATAAGGTAGTACCTAGCTGATGCTATATATAGCTTACTATGATCACTAAACAGGTATTTTTAATACATTTTTTTAATTTTGAGAAAAGCAGTTTTAGCTTTAATAAATCAAAGAAATGCTAAGGAACTTTGGTGAAAAAGTAAAGCCAGGAAACAGATTAGTATTCTGTTCAAATAGTAGGAACATGAACATATCAGCAGCTCAAGACAGGACAGAAATCCTTAAAACCAGAAAACAAAGCCTAGGAGAAAATCAGCAAAGTTTTAGTCAAAAGTCATAAAATTCTATCTCACCAGTTCAGTCTCATGTACTTAATCTATCTTCTGTTGTGGTTTGATCTTCCCAATTAAATTCTGGGATATAATATTCAACGCTAGACTTGTCCCTACCATTAAGATGGCCATTTTCTTACTTTTTTAACTCTTATTTCTGTGTGTCTGTATTCAATTTTCCTGGGATAGCACTCCCTTGAGAACTTCTTGGAGATCTGGTCTAGGATTTGGTAAATTCTTTCAGATTTTGTTTATCTGAGAATGTTAATGTATTTTCTTCCCATATGAAGGATAATCTTGCTGGGTACAATGTTCTTGGTCGAAATTGCTTTACCCTTAACACTTTGGATATATTTTCCCATTCTTTCCTCACTCACATTGTTTCCAACGAGAGGTTTGCTGTTAACCTGATGGGATATCCTTTGTAGGTAACTTGCCATTTCTCTCTTGCCAATCTTAGTATCTTGTCTTTGTGGTTTTGGTCAATCTGGCTATAATGTGTCTTGGAGAAGATCTTCTTTGGTTGATTCTATTTGGGGTCTTTTGTATTTCTTGGGACTGGATCTTTGAATGCCTCTCTAGTTTGAAAGCTTTCTTCCAGGATTTGATGGAATAGATTATCAATGCCCTTACGAGTCTTTTTGCCTTCTGGGATACCAATTATCCAGATGTTTGGATGTTTGATGGTATCTAGTATTTCTCATATATTCTCATTTTGGGGGGCAATTTTCTCAGTCTTCATGGTGGATTTTTCTAGGCCAGCGGTTCTATCTTCTACATCTGATATTCGATTTTTCGTATGATCTAGTCTGTTTTTAATACTTTCAAGGGAGGTTTTGACTTCCTGTATTATAGCCTTCATCTCTAACAGGTCCATTTGATTATTTTTTATAGTGCGTATTTCCTCTTTTAGATCTTGCAAGAATTTCCTCACCTCCTGGAACTCATCAGCTCCTTTCTCCTGCCTCTTCTGCAGTTCATTGCCTCTCTTCTCTTTCATCTCTGTTAACTTTGTCACTGAATATTCTAAATTCTTTAGCAGACATTTCCATGAGTTTCATTGTACTATCTGAGGATAAATAGGAGTTATTCTTTTCCCTTGGAGGAGAAGTATTTTCTTGTTTTGCCATATTTCTTGTGACCCTGCAGTGATTTCTAGTCACCTGATGGATGGTGCGTTTCTTCCTAAATTCTTGAAGTTCAATCTGAGCATTCAGAGGCATGCAGAAGGAGGTGATCTGCAATCTCTCTTCTATTCCATTTTCACTCTTTGTGCATCAGATTCAGTGGAAATAGAGGAATATTCTGTCCCTAATTGTATTTAGATGTTTGGATCCTGTTCACTTGGACCTGTCTAGACATGTAGTATGTAGAGGCTGAGTAGCCAATGAATAAAGATAAAGAAGAAAGGAAAAGAATTAGAGAAGAGAAAAGAAGAAGAAAAAAGTAAAATGAAAAAGGAGAAAGAAAAAAAGATTTTAAAAATTATATTTTAATTTTAAAAAGCAGAAAAATGAAAACCACACCACACAAAAGCAATATTTCACAGCTGAAGTTTGGTATCCATCTCAGGATGGGTCTGGGGGTGTGCCTTTCCTAAATGAAATGGAGAAGGGCACCAATTAGCACAAAGGAAGGGCTCAAGAGCCCAAAGAATACTTTACCTTAAACAATTTTGAAAAAAATGAAAAGTCACAGAGAGACTCAGCAAGATAGAGAGAGACAGAGAGAAATGGAGAGAAAGAGAAGAGGTAGACCTACCCACTAGAAATGAATCTGGAGGGGGAAGTCTCAGCAGAAAATCTTCATTTTTAGTCAAGGAAAGAAATATTGCACAGCTGAAGTTTGGTATCCATCTCAGGATGGGCCTGGGGGTGTGCCTTTCCCACTAGAAATGAATCTGGAGGGGGAAGTCTCAGCAGAAAAATCTTCATTTTCAGTCAAGGAAAGCAATATTTCACAGCTGAAGTTCGGTATCCATCAAGAGCCAATATGTTTAATATGCAAAAAAATTCAGAAGAGCCCACCTTTGCCCCTCCCATAATCCTTTGTGTTCTTTCTTTCCAGCTTAGGCCTGGCAGAATGGCTCCCACAAAGAAGGGTGGCAAGAAGAAGGGCTGTTCCAGCAATGAGGTGATGACCTGGGAATACACCATCGACAATCATAAGCACATCCATGGTGTGGGCTTCAAGAAACATGCCCCTCAGGCACTCAGAGAAATCCAGAAATTTGCCATGAAAGAGATGGGACTCCAGATGTGCACATTGATACCAAGTTCAACAAAGCTGTCTGGGCCAAAGGAATAAGGAACATCCCATATTGAATCTGTGTGCAGTTGTCCAGAAACCGAAATGAGGATGAAGATTTACCCTACAAGCTCTACACTCTGGTGACCTATGTACCTGTTACCACTTTCAAAAATCCACAAACAATGGGGGCCAGCAGGTGGCATGGTGGTTAAGGCACTGGACACTCCCACATAGCCGACCATGGTTCAAGTCTTGGACCTGGCGGCTTGCTTTCTCTCTCTGGTCAAATTAAAATGACTGAATGAATGAATAAAATTAAACAAATAATTGTTTTTAAAAATCTACAAACAAACAGTCAGTGTGTGGGAACCAGCAGTTAGCGTAATGGCTATGTCGCTGGACTCCCACGTAGTCGACCACGCTTCACGTCCCGGACCCGGTGGCTTAAAACTCACGCTGGGCACGTGTACGTGCGTGCCCAAGATCCCGAGAGGAGAATGGAGGAGAAGGGATTGCGGTGTAACCATCCCCCCTGGGGGATGATTTCTCGCTTTCTGTCTCTATGTCTCTCTCTGTCTGTCTGGTGAGCGTACGCGCCCTATAGTGAAAACCTCTCCAAAAAAAAAAAGAAAAGAAAAATGAAACAGTCAATGTGGATGAGAGCTAACTGCTGATTTTCAAATAAAGTTATAAAACAAACAAAAAAAATTTCAGGAGAAAAACTCCAAAAGCAAAAGGAAAAAATCTTATTAAATTTATATATTCAAAATATTTATAGACCATATACTCTGTTCCAGATTATGTATAGACTCTGGGGATATTTGGTAAAAAATTAAAAATTTTTATTTCTGTCCCACTGAATTTTATTTTAAAATTTTATTTTATGAGAGAGAGAGAGAGAGGAAAGGATACCCTCAACAGGTTCTTGTAATGTCATGATCCTCTTCTCCCAGCCTACAACTTGTTGGCATCTTGGACATGAGTGCCAAGTGTGTTTCTGGTGGACTACGGATCCCAACCCGCAATCCTGTTCATATGGGTTTCAGCCCTATAGATCATTGTGCTACTGCCTGAGCCACTGGACTGGGGTGGCCAGTAAAGTTTATAGTCTTATGAAGGAGACGAGCAGTGAAAAGAACGATAAGTAAATAATGTATTATGTTAGAAAGTGATCATTGCCATGGGAAAAAATACTGCAGGGTAAGAGAAGTGCTAGGATAAGGTGGATGTTGTACTTTTTCTTTTTTTTTTTTTTTTGGAATTTTTGAAAAAAATGAAAAGTCACAGAGAGACTCAGCAAGATAGAGAGAGACAGAGAGAAATGGAGAGAAAGAGAAGAGGTAGACCTACCCACTAGAAATGAATCTGGAGGGGGAAGTCTCAGCAGAAAATCTTCATTTTTAGTCAAGGAAAGAAATATTGCACAGCTGAAGTTTGGTATCCATCTCAGGATGGGCCTGGGGATGTGCCTTTCCCACTAGAAATGAATCTAGAAGGGGAAGTCTCAGCAGAAAAATCTTCATTTTCAGTCAAGGAAAGCAATATTTCACAGCTGAAGTTCGGTATCCATCAAGAGCCAATATGTTTAATATGCAAAAAAATTCAGAAGAGCCCACCTTTGCCCCTCCCATAATCCTTTGTGTTCTTTCTTTCCAGCTTAGGCCTGGCAGAATGGCTCCCACAAAGAAGGGTGGCAAGAAGAAGGGCTGTTCCAGCAATGAGGTGATGACCTGGGAATACACCATCGACAATCATAAGCACATCCATGGTGTGGGCTTCAAGAAACATGCCCCTCAGGCACTCAGAGAAATCCAGAAATTTGCCATGAAAGAGATGGGACTCCAGATGTGCACATTGATACCAAGTTCAACAAAGCTGTCTGGGCCAAAGGAATAAGGATCATCCCATATTGAATCTGTGTGCAGTTGTCCAGAAACCGAAATGAGGATGAAGATTTACCCTACAAGCTCTACACTCTGGTGACCTATGTACCTGTTACCACTTTCAAAAATCTACAAACAATGGGGACCAGCAGGTGGCATGGTGGTTAAGGCACTGGACACTCCCACATAGCCGACCATGGTTCAAGTCTTGGACCTGGCGGCTTGCTTTCTCTCTCTGGTCAAATTAAAATGAATGAATGAATGAATAAAATTAAACAAATAATTGTTTTTAAAAATCTACAAACAAACAGTCAGTGTGTGGGAACCAGCAGTTAGCGTAATGGCTATGTCGCTGGACTCCCACGTAGTCGACCACGCTTCACGTCCCGGACCCGGTGGCTTAAAACTCACGCTGGGCACGTGTACGTGCGTGCCCAAGATCCCGAGAGGAGAATGGAGGAGAAGGGATTGCGGTGTAACCATCCCCCCTGGGGGATGATTTCTCGCTTTCTGTCTCTATGTCTCTCTCTGTCTGTCTGATGAGCGTACGCGCCCTATAGTGAAAACCTCTCCAAAAAAAAAAAGAAAAGAAAAATGAAAAAACAAAAAAAATTTCAGGAGAAAAACTCCAAAAGCAAAAGGAAAAAATCTTATTAAATTTATATATTCAAAATATTTATAGACCATATACTCTGTTCCAGATTATGTATAGACTCTGGGGATATTTGGTAAAAAATTAAAAATTTTTATTTCTGTCCCACTGAATTTTATTTTAAAATTTTATTTTATGAGAGAGAGAGAGAGAGGAAAGGATACCCTCAACAGGTTCTTGTAATGTCATGATCCTCTTCTCCCAGCCTACAACTTGTTGGCATCTTGGACATGAGTGCCAAGTGTGTTTCTGGTGGACTACGGATCCCAACCCGCAATCCTGTTCATATGGGTTTCAGCCCTATAGATCATTGTGCTACTGCCTGAGCCACTGGACTGGGGTGGCCAGTAAAGTTTATAGTCTTATGAAGGAGACGAGCAGTGAAAAGAACGATAAGTAAATAATGTATTATGTTAGAAAGTGATCATTGCCATGGGAAAAAATACTGCAGGGTAAGAGAAGTGCTAGGATAAGGTGGATGTTGTACTTTTTCTTTTTTTTTTTTTTTGGAGAGGTTTTTGCTATAGGGCATGTGTGCTCGCCAGAAAGACAGAGAGAGAGACAGAGAGACAGGAAGCGAGAAATCACCCCTCCAGGGGGGATGGCCACGCTGCAATCCCTTCTCCTTCATTCTCCTCTCCGGTCTTGGGCATGCATGCACACGCACCTGGCATGAGTTTAAGTCACTGGGTCTGGGACTCGAACCATGGTCTACTACATGGGAGTCCAGGGACATAGCCATTACACCAACTGCTGGTCCTGAATGCTGTACTTTTTAATGGAGCACAATTGAGTAGAGACTGATAGGAGCCAGGAGAGAGTGAGCATGCAAAAGTTGGAGAACATTTCAGGCAGAGGGATGGTGTAGTAAATGAGGTAACAATCCCCAAAAGATATCTACACTCTAATCCCTGGATCTTGTGACTATATTGTGTTCCATGGTAAAAAGGACTCTGTAGATGTAAGGTTAGCAACATGGAAGTAGGAGTCTAGCCTAAATAATACAAGTGTGCCCAATCTAATCACAGGATCCCTTAAAGCAGAGAACATTCTTCAGCTGGAGTCAGAGAAATGCAACAGAAGAAAAAGTCAGAGAGATTCCAAGTATGAGGAATATCCATGTCCTGCTGCTGGCTCTGTGATGGAGGGGGCAACATGCAAGGACTGGAAAGAAGCCTCCAAGGGGGCACCTCCCTCTCAGGTGACAACCAGCAAGAACATCAGTCCTGCAACTACAAGAAGCTGGATTTGGCCACCAGCCAGATAAGATTCAAAGATTCCTCCCAAAGCCTTTCAGTAAGAGTCCAGTCAGCCAATGCCCTGATTTCAGCCTTGGGAACCCCAGAGAGAGGAGCTAGTGGAGCACATCCAGACTTTGAGGTGAGACAATCTATTTGTGTGGTTCAAGGTAATAAGTCTGTGGCAATTTGTGCAGCAGCAATGAGAAACTAACACAGAAAGAGAAAAGCCTGTGCAAAGCCCCTGAAGCAGTGTGTATGTGCCTGGTGGATTTGAGGACCATGTGGGAAGCCAGTTCAGCAAGGGAAAGTGAGCAAGGACTGGGTGGTCAGAGATAACTTGTAAGGAGAACTTGGAATGAAGCAGGTCTTGAACCTTTGGGCTATTGTAAGGACCAGCTTTACCCTGAACAACACAGGAAGCCATTTCGGCGCTCTTATAGGAGGAATTTAATTCTCCATTTTCTTTTTCTTTCCTTATTTATTTTTTTTTTTGAGAGATTTTTGCTATAGGACGTGTGCTCACTGGACACAGAGAGACAGAAAGTGAGAAGTCACACCCCCAGAGGGGATGGCCACACTACACTCCTGTCTCCTCCATTCTCCTCTCAGGATTTTGGGCATGCATGCACTTGTGCCTGGTGTGAGTTTCAAGTCTCTGAGTCTAAGACTTGAACCACGGTTGGCCTTGTGGGAATGCAGTGACATAACTATCATACCATTGTCTTATAACTACTACTAAGTGGTAGTGGCAAAGATAGATGAGTCTTCAGAAAATTCTTGGAAAATGTGTGTGATACAAAAACTATGCATGGGCTTTAAAATATTTTGCACCAAAATAAACTTGTACATTAATTTTATTTTTTTCACAATATTTTGAAGTACCCTTATATGATTCTAAAAAGATATAGGTCACATTGTATGTCATAAATATATACATTTATGATTTGTCAATTAAAAATAAAATTTAAGCCAGTCTCATAGCCTAGTTGTTAAGGGAGCTGGTTCTCACGTGGAAAACAAAGGTTCAAATCCCAGCCTCAATGGCTTGGAAAACACACTGGGCGCATGTGCATGCCTGCCCAAAATCCCAGCACAATGGAAATCAGGAGAAGAAGGAATTGGAGCATGACCACACCTAATTGGGGTTATTTTTTCCCTCTCCCCTCTCTCTCCATCTCTGTAACTCTCTCAAGAGTGCACATGCCCACTGACAATTAGAAAAAGAGAGAAGGAAGGAAGGAAGGAAGGAAGGAAGGAAGGAAGGAAAGAAAGAAAGAAAGAAAGAAAGAAAGAAAGAGAGAGAGAGAGAAAGGAAAATTTAAAAATAAAATAAGCCATAGTTATCTTTTCTAATTTCATATATAATTGAGCTGAGGATGATTGTGAATTTTGCCAGTGAATCAAGACTGTAAGCAGAAATTTAAGTAATTTATTAGAAATAGTGATTTATTTTAAGTGGACCAAAATTTAAATCAAAGACAATAGGTCTTTCAAGTCCTAGCTGGGCATTTTCTGTAACCTTCGGGGTGTTACTGTTGTTCTCTAAGGAGTGGGAGACAGCATTCCTGTTTTGTAGTGAAAAAAGACTGGTTAGCCCTTGTAAAATGGTGTCAAGTGAATCTCTTTATATCATTGCAATGGGAAAAGTAATTCAAATTATCACTCAAAATTCAAAAGCTACAAAAATTAAAAAAAAAATTTTCACTATCTAGGAATCAATCACCATAAGCAAAGTTTAAAATAAATAAATAAAAGATGCTGAATCCCACATGGTCAACTGCATAGTTTGAGCCCCAGAACTGGCAGCTTGAAAAACACACTGGATGCATGAAGGTGCATGCTCAAAATCCCATGAGGAGAATAAAGAAGAGATTG
This sequence comes from Tupaia belangeri chinensis, assembly GCF_000334495.1. Lineage (NCBI taxonomy): Eukaryota > Metazoa > Chordata > Mammalia > Scandentia > Tupaiidae > Tupaia > Tupaia belangeri. Next base: position 976,283 of record NW_006160154.1, on the reverse strand, counting down.
TGGTGTGTCCATCTCCCTGGGGGGTGCTTTCTTACTTTCCCTGTCTCTTACCCTCTCTGTTTCTCAGTACATGCACCCCATAGCAAATTTTTAAAAGAAAGAAATATGGAAGGAGAATCTAAAAGAAAAATTACCTGAATAGAGAGTTTACAGAAAAGAGAAATGCAAATGACTCAACTTACTTTATCTAAGAGAAAAGCACATTAGACAAAGATTGCGCCTTTGGCTGCAGCAGCCAACAGCCTGGTACATCTGAAGGCACCTGGCGAGCAAGGGGGTACACTGCCCCCACCGACTCCCATCCAGACCCCTAGGCAGGGAACCAGCTGTGAAAAAGGAGATACTGCTCTCCAGACACCTGACTATAGTATCTTTTTTGAGACCACATTACTAAAAACAACAGAACAGAGACTTTGGCAAATGTCAGTTCCCAACAAAAGGGAAAGACTCTCCTAGTCAGTGAAACATTCACCTAAAAGGTACTTAAAAGTTAGTGCATCTTCCAATGGCTAGAAGTAGAAAAAGAGCCTTCGGTATGAATAAACAAGGAAATATATTTCCATCAAAGGTACAGAGTAACTCCCCCTCCATCTTTAGTGCTAATGGATGATGTTAGCAAAGTGTCAGATAAAGAATTTCAAACATTTATGGTGAACAAATCCTTCGAGTTGGAACAGAAAAGAGACAACAAACTACAGGAGATGAGAAAGTCATTCCAATATATGAAAGAAGAAATGGACAGTCTGAGAAAGAACCAGATGGAGCAATTAGAGATAAAGTCTGGAATAGAGGAAATCAAAAACTCTCTTGAAAGTATTAAAAGTTGATTAGATCATGCTGAAGATCAAATCTCTGATGTAGAAGATAAAACCTCTGACCTAGAAAGAACCACCAAAAAGATAGAGAAAATAACAAAAAAGAAAAAAAGAGGATAATATACGAGAAATACTAAATTCCATAAGACACCCAAATATCAGAATAGCTGGCATCCCAGAAGGTGAAGAAACTAATAACCGCATGGAAAATCTATTCCATGAAATCCTGTAAGAAAATTTCCC
>NW_006160154.1:973512-974290 GCF_000334495.1 Tupaia belangeri chinensis | reverse complement strand
AGATTTTTGAGGAATCTCCAAATTGTTCTCCACAGTGGTTGGACCAATTTACATTCCCAACAGCAGTGTAAGAGAGTTCCCCTTTCACCACACCCACGCCAGCACTTATCTTTTTTTTTTTTTAAATCTTAGTCATTCTGACTGTGGTTAGGAGAGAATAAGGATCTAAATGATACCATAAATCAAACGGACTTAATAGACATCTATAGAACTTTTCATCCAAAAACCACGAAATACACTTTTTTCTCATGCCCACATGGAACCTCTTAGAAGATTGACCACATCATAAGGCACAAAGCATGCCTCTAGATTCAAAGGCACAGAAACTATATCCAGCATCTTTTCTGAACATGATGGAATTAAACTTGAGTTGAATTTCAAGAGAAATCGTCAAAAATACTCAAATACATGGAAACTAAATAACCTACTGCTGAACGACTCCACAACTACTAATGAAATAAAGTCCAAAGTAAAAAGATTCATGTAAGCTAATGACAACGAGGACAGGAGTTTTCATAATCTCTGGGACACCGCAAAAGCAGTTATAAGAAGGAAGTTTATAGCCATTAGTGCTCATAAGAGGAAGACGGAAAGAAGGCAAATGGATCACCTAACATCATGCCTCAGAGAATTGGAGAAGCAATAGCAAAAGAATCCAAAAAACTCCAGGAGAAAGGAAATCATAAAGATCCGAGCAGAAATAAATGAAATAGAAAATAAGCAAACTATTCGGAAAATAAATGAAAGTAAAAGCTGGTTCTTTGAAAAGATAAACAAA
>NW_006160154.1:972822-973397 GCF_000334495.1 Tupaia belangeri chinensis | reverse complement strand
TATGCCAAGAAACAAGATAATCTGGATGAGATGGACAAATTCCTGGACACATATAATCTACCAAGATTAAGCCAGGAGGATATAGAAAGTCTAAATAGGCCCATAACAAGCCAGGAGATTGAATCAGTAATAAATAACCTCCCAACAAAGAAAAGCCCTGGCCCTGATGGTTTCAGCTCTAAGTTCTATAAAACTTTCAAAGAAGAGTTAACCCCCATTCGGCTCAATTTATTTCTAAAGATCCAAAATGGTGAATCTCTCCCTAATTCATTCTATGAAGCCTCTATAACCCTTATCTTCAAAAAAGATAAGGACAGGACAAGGAAGGAAAACTATAGACCAATATCTGTGATGAATATAGACGCAAAGATTCTCAACAAGATACTAGCAAACCATATCCAAGAACTTATAAAAAAGATTATAGGGAACCAGCAGTTAGCGTAATGGCTATGTCACTGGACTCCCATGTAGCCGACCGCGGTTCGCGTCCTGGACCCTGTGGCTTAAAACTCACGCTGGGTGCGTGTGCGTGCGTGCCCATGATCCCGAGAGAATGGAGGAGAAGGGATTACGGC
>NW_006160154.1:953765-971808 GCF_000334495.1 Tupaia belangeri chinensis | reverse complement strand
AACCCAAATGTCCCCATACGGATGAATGGATTGAAAAACTGTGGCACATATATTCTATGGAAAACTATTCAGCCATAAAAAAAAATTAAATTAAATTAAATTAAAAAATAAAACCCTGGCTTTTGACAGAAAGTGAAAGAATATGGAAGATTTACTGCTGAGTGAAGCAAGCCAGGCTATGAAAGAGAGACACTGTATGTCCCCACTTAATATATACCAAGTGTCTGCACTCTGTAACTGAAACTGATGGGCTAAAAGATGTACAAACACAAGAGAAGGGTGTGAATGCCAGATGTGGTGTGTGTAGAGGAGTGGGGCCTGGGGAAAAACATTTGTAGGAGGGATATGGAGACAGCATTGTTGAGACAGGGAGGTAGTATTGTTATATTTTGATCAGGGGGACAGGGGAGAAATGTTCACATATTGAAATGACCACCTTGTAAGCTAAAAACTGTGATTGAATGTATTAAAAAAATTTTAAAAAAAAAGAATAGGATTAGGATTAGAGTTATGTTTATTATTAGGTTTTGAGTTAGAGTCAGGGTTAGATTAGTGTTGGGGTTAAGTTGAAGGTGTAGGATTAGGGTTAGCGTTAGGTCTACTGTTTGAGTTAGGGTTAGGGTTATGTTAGGTTTGGGGTTAGGGTTAGGGTGTTAAATTAGGGTTAGATTTAGGTTTAGTGTTAGGGTTTGAGTTAGGTTCAGGTTTAGGTTAGGGTTGAGGTTAGTGTTAGGGTGTAGGATTACTGTTAGGGTTAGGTCTAGTGTTTGAATTAGGGTTATGGTTAGGTTAATTTAGGGGCAAGGGTAGGGTGTAAGATTAGGTTAGGGTTAGATTTAGTTTTAGTGTTAGGGTTTGAGTTAGAGTCTGGGTTAGGATAGGGTTGGGGTTACGGTTAGGGTTAGGGTGTAGGTGTTTGGTTTAGGTATAGTGTTTGAGACAGGGTTAGGGTAAGGCTCGGTTTCAGGTTAAGGTTAGGGTGTTAGATTAGAATTAGGGTTAGATTTAGGTTTAGTGTTAGGGTTTGGGTTATGGTCAGGGTTAGGCTAGGGTTGTGGTTGCGGTTAGGGTGTAGGGCTAGGGTTAGTGTTAGGACTAGTGTTTGAGTTAGTGTTAGTTTTGGTTTGTGGTTAGGGTTAGGAGGTAATATTAGGGCAAGGTTTAGATTTAGGAATAGTGTTAGGGTTTAGTTAGAGTCAGGTTTAGGTTACGGTTGGGGTTAGGATTAGGGTGTAGGACTTGGGTTAGTGTTAGTTCTTATGTTAGAGTTAGCATTAGGGATAGGTTTGGTTTGTGGTTAGGGTTAGGGTGTAAGATTAGGTTTACGGTTAGATTTATTTTTAGTGCTCGTGTTTGAGTTAGAGTCACAGTTAGATTATGATTGGGGTTAGGTTAGGGTGTAGCTCTAGGTTTAGGGTTAGGTCTAGTGTTAGAGTTAGGGTCATATTTAAGTTTGGATTAGGTTTAGCGTTAGGGTATAAGACTAGGGTTAGGGTTAGATTTAGGTTTAGAGTTAGGGTTTGAGTTAGAGTCATGTTAAGCTAGGGTTGGGGTATGGGTTAAGGTGTAGTACTAAGGTTATTCTTAGGTCTAGTGTCTGAGTTAGCTTTAGGGTTATGTTTGGTTTGGGGATAGGGCTAGGGTGTAAGATTAGTGTTAGGGAAATATTTAGGTTTAGTGTTAGGGTTTTAGTTACAGTCAAGATTAAGTTTGGGTTGGGGTTAGGGTTTGGGTTAGGATTAGGGTTAGAGTTAGGTGAATGGTTTGATTTAGGGTTAAGGTTAGGTTAGGTTTGGAATTAGGGTTGGGGTGTAAGATTAGGGTTACTATTAGATTTAGTTTTTGCGTTAGGGTTTGAGTTAGAGTCAGTGTTAGGTAAGGGTTGGTGTTAGGGTTATGGTGTAGGGCTACGGTTAGGTTTATTCTAGTGTTTGGTTTAGTGTTACTGTTAGGGTTAGGGGAAGTTTTGGTTTGGGGTTAGGGTGTAAGATTAGGGTTAGTGTTAGATTTAGGTTTAGTGTTAGGGTTTGAGTTAGAGTCAGGATTAGGGTAGGGTTGGGGTTTAGGTTAGAGTGTAGGGCTAGGGTTAGGGTTAGGTCTAGTGTTTGAGTTAGGGTTAAGGGTAGGTTAGGTTTGGAGTTAGGGTTAGTGTGTAAAATTAGGGTTACAGTTTGATTTAGGTTTAGTGTTACGTTTTGAGTTAGAATCAGTGTTAGGTTAGGGTTGGGATTTTGTTTAGGATGTAGGACTAGGGTTACGTCTACTTTTTGAGTTAGGGTTAGGGATAAGTTTGTTCTGGGGTTAGGTATAGGGTGTAAGATTAGGTTTAGGGTTAGATTTAGGCTTAGTGTTCGGGTTTGAATTAAAGTCAAGGTTAGGTTAGCATTGTGGTTAGGGTTAGGGAGTAAGACTAGTGTAAGGGTTAGGTCTCTTGTTTTAGTTAAGGTTAGGGTTAGGTTTGGAGTTAGGGTTAGTTTGTAAGATTAGGGTTAGGTTTAGATTTTGGCATAGTGTTAGGGTTTGAGTTAGAGTCTGGGTTAGTTTGGGGCTAGGGTTAGGGCTAGGGAGTAGGACTAGAATTAGGGTTAGGTCTCTTGGTTGAGTTAGGTTTAGGGTTAGGTTAGGTTCGGAGGTAGGGTTATTCTGTAAGATTAGGGTTTCTTTTAGATTTGGGGTTTGGGGGAGCCAGCAGTTAGCATAATGGCTATGTCGCTGGACTCCCACGTAGTCGACCATGGTTCGCGTCCCGGACCCGGTGGCTTAGAACTCACGCCGGGCGTGTGTGCGTGCGTGCCCAAGATCCCGAAAAGAGAATGGAGGAGAAGGGATTGCAGCGTGACCATCCCCTCTGGGGGGTGATTTCTCACTTTCTGTCTCTCTGTCTCTCTCTGTCTGTCTGGCGAGCGCACGTGCCCTATAGTGAAAACCTCTCAAAAAAAAAAAGATTTGGGGTTTGGGTTAGGGTGTAGGACTAGGATTAGGATTAGGTCTTGTGTTTGAGTTAGGGTTAGGGATAGATTTGGTTTGGGTGTAAGATTAGAGTTAGGGTTATATTTAGGGTTAGTGTTAGCGTGTGAGTTTGAGTCAGGGATAGTTTGGGGTTGGGGTTTTGGTTAGGGTGTAGGACTAGGGTAGGATTAGTTCTACTGTTTGAGTTAGGGTTAGGGATAGGTATTTTTAGGGGTTAGGTTTAGGGTGTAAGATTAGGGTTAGGTTTAGATTTAGGCTTAGTGTTAGTGTTTGAGTTAGAGTCTGGGTTAGGTTAGGGTTGGGGTTGGGGTTAAGGAGTAGGACTAGGGTTAGGTCTACTGTTTGTTAGGGTTAGGGCTTGGTTAGGTTTGGAGTTAGGGTCAGTGTGTAAGATTAGGTTTACTGGTATATTTACGTTAGTTAGGGCTTGGTTAGGTTTGGAGTTAGGGTCGGTGTGTAAGAATAGGTTTACTGGTATATTTATGTTACGTGTTAGGGTTTGAGTTAGAGTCAGGGTTAGGTTAGGGTTGGGGTTGGGTTAGGGTGTAGGACTAGGGTTAGAGGTAGGTCTTGTGTTTTAGTTAGGGTTAGGGATAGATTTGTTTTGGGATAAGGGTTAGGGTGTAAGATTGGTGTTAGGGTTATATTTAGGGTTAGTGTTATAGCTTGAGTTAGAGTCTGGATTAGGTTAGGGTTCGGGTTAGGGTTAGGGAGTAGGACTAGGTTTAGAGTTATGTCTCTTGTTTTATTTAAGGTTAGGTTAGATTCAGAGTTAGGGTTAGTGTGTAAGATTAGAGTTACTGTTAGATTTAGGTTTAGTGTTAGTGTTTGAGTTTGAGTCAGGGTTAGGTTAGAATTGGGATTTGGGTTAGGGTGTACGACTAGGGTTAGGGTTAGGTATTGTGTTAGGGTTAGGGATAGATTTGTTTTGGGGTAAAGGTTAGGGTGTAAGATTAGGGTTAGGGATAGATTTAGGCTTAGTGTTAGGGTTTGAGTTAGAGTCAGGATTAGGTTAGGGTTTGGGTTTGGACTAGGGAGTAGGACTAGGTTTAGGGTTAGGTCTCTTGTTTGAGTTTGGGTTAGGGTTAGGTTAGGTTCAGAGTTAGGCTTAGTGTGTCAGATTAGGTTACTGTTAGATTTAGGTTTAGTGTTAGGGTTTGAATTAGAGGCAAGGTTAGGTTATGGTTGGGGTTTGGGTTAGGATGTAGGACTAGGGTTAGGGTTAGTTCTTGTGTTTGAGTTAGGGTTAGGGCTAGGGTGTAAGATTAGTGTTAGAGTTATATTTAGGGTTAGTTTTAGTGTTTTAGTTAGAGTAAGGGTTAGGTTAGGGTTGAGGTTTTGGTTAGGGTATAGGACTATGGTCAGGGTTATGTCTACTGTTTGAATTAGTGTTAGGGATAGGTTTGTTTTGGGGTTAGGGTGTAAGATTAGGGTTAGGGTTAGATTTAGGCTTAGTTTTAGGGTTTGGGTTAGAGCGTGAGTTCGGTTAGGGTTGGGGTTAGGTTTAGGGAGTAGGACTAAGGTTAGGGATAGGTCTCTTTGTTGAGTTAGGGTTAGGGTTAGGTTAGATTCAGAGTTAGGGTTAGTGTGTAAGATTAGGGTTACTGTAAGATTTAGGTTAGTGTTAGGATTTGAGTTAAGAGTCAGGGTTAGGTTAGGGTTGGTGTTTGGTTTAGGGTGTAGGATTAGGGTTAGGTCTTTTGTTTGAGCTAGGGTTAGGGTTAGGGATAGGTTTAATTTGGGATAAGGTTTAGGGTGTACAATTAGGGTTAGTGTTATATTTAGGGATAGTGTTAGTGTTTTGAGTTAGAGTCAGGTTTAGGTTAGGGTTGGGGTTTGGTTAGGGTGTAGGACTAGGTTTAGTGTTAGATCTTGTGTTTGAGTTAGGGTTAGAAATAACCCTAACTTGTTTTATTGGGTTAGGGTTATCATGTAAGATTTGGGTTAGGGTTATATTTATGGTTAGTATTAGGGTTTGAGTTAGAGTCAGGGTTAGATTAGGGTTGAGGTTTTGGTTAGGGTATAGGACTAGGATTAGGGTTAGGTCTACTTTTTGAGTTTGCGTTATGGATATGTTTGTTTTGGGGTTAGGGTTAGGGTGTAAGTTTGGGATTAGGGCTAGATTTAGCCTTAGTGTTAGGGTTTGATTTAGAGTCTGGGTTAGGTTAGGGTTGGGGTTAGGGTTAGAGAGTAGGTCTAGGGTTAAAATTAGGTCTCTTGTTTGAGTTAGAAGTAAGTTAGGTTTGCAGTAAGGGTTAGTGTGTAAGATTAGGTTTACAATTAGATTTAGGTTTAGTGTTTAAGTTTGAGTGAGAGCCAAGGTTAGGTTAAGGTTGCAGTTTGGGTTAGGGTGTAGGACTATGGTTAGGGTTAGGTCTTGTGTTTGAGTTAGGGTTAGGGATAAGTTTGGTTTGGGTTAAGGGTTGGGGGAAGATTAGTGTTAGGGTTATTTGAGGCTTTGTTTTAGGATTTGAGTTAGATTCAGGGTTTGGTTAAAGTTGGAGTTTTGGTTAGTGTGCAGGACTAGAGTTAGGGTTACGTCTACTGTTTGAGTTAGGGTTAGGGATATGTTTATTTCAGGGTTAGGGTTAATGTGTAAGATTAGGGTTAGGGTTAGATTTAGGCTTAGTGTTAGGGTTTGAGTTTAGAGTCTGTGTTAAGTTAGTGTTAATGATAGGGTTTTGCATTAGGACAAGGGATAGGGTTAGGTCTTTTTTTGAGTTAGGATTTGGGTTAGGTTAGGTTTGGAGTTAGGGTTAGTGTGTAAGATTAGGGTTACAGTTAGATTTAGGTTTAATGTTAGGGTTTGAGTTAGATTCAGGGTTAAGTTAGGATTTCGGTTTTGGTTAGGTTGTCTGACTAGGGTTAGGGTTAGTTCTCTTGGTTGAGTTAGGGTTAGAGTTAGGTTAGATTCGGAGTTAGGCTTAGCGTATAAGATTAGGGTTACTCTTAGATTTAGGTTTAGTGTTAAGGTTTAAGTTAGAGTCAGAGTTAGGTTAGGGATGGAATATGGGTTAGGATGTAGGACTAGGGTTAGGGTTAGGTGTTGTGTTTCAGTTAGGGTTCAGGATAGGTTCAGTTTCTGTTAAGTGTTAGGGTGTAAGATTAGGATAGGGTTATTTTTAAGGTTTTTGTAAGGGTTTGAGTTTGAGTCAAGGTTTGGTTAGGTTTGGGGTTTTAGTTACGGTTTAGGACTAGGGGTAGGGTATGGTTTACTGTTTGAGTTAGGGTTAGAGATAGTTTTGTGTAGGGGTTGTGTTTAGAGTGTAAGATTAGCATTAGGGTTAGATTTAGGCTTAGTGTTAGGGTTTGATTTAGAGTCTGGGTTAGGTTAGGGTTGGATTTAGGGTTAGGGATTAGGACTAGTGGTACAGTTAGGTCTCTTGTTTGAGTTAGGGTTAGGTTAGGTTTGGAGTTAGGGTTAGTGTGTAAGATTAGGTTTACAGTTAGATTTAGGCTTAGTGTTAGGGTTTGAGTTATAGTCTGGGTTTGGTTATGGTTGGGGTTTGGGTTAGGGTGTAGCAGTAGGTGTAGGGTTAGGTCTTATGTTTGAGTTAGGGTTAGGAATAGGTTTGGTTTGGGGTAAGGGTTAGGGTGTAAGATTAGGGTTAGGGTTATATTTAGGGTTAGTGTTAGGGTTTGAGATAGAGTCAGGGTTTGCTTAGTTTTGGGTTTTGGGTTAGGTTGTAGGACTAGGGTTAGGGTAAGGTCTACTGTTTGAGTTAGTGATAGGGTTAGGTATGTTTGGGAGTTAGGGTTAGGGTGTAAGTTTAGGGTTAGGGTTAGAGTTAGACTTAGAGTTAGGGTTTGAGTTAGAGTCTGGATTAGGTTAGGGTTGGGGTTAAGGTTAGGAGGTAGGACTAGGATTAGTGTTAAGTCTCTTGTCTGAGTTAGAGTTAGGATAGTTTTGGAGTTAGGGTTATTGTTTAAGATTAGGATTACTGTTAGATTTATGTTTAGTGTTAGAGTTTGAGTTAGAGTCAGGGTTAGGTTAGGGTTGGGATTTGGGTTAAGGTGTAGGGCTAGGGTTAGCGTTATGTCTTGTGTTTGAAAAAGGGTTAGGGGTAGGTTTGGTTTGGGGTTAAGCACTATGGTGTAAGATTAGCATTAGGGTTATTTTTAGGGTTAGTTTTATCGTCTGAGTTAGAATCAGTTTTAAGTTACGGTTGGGGTTTTGGTTATTGTGTAGGACTAAGGTTAGGGTTAGGTCTACTGTGTGAGTTAGGTTGAGGGGTTGGTTTGTTTTGGGGTTAGGGTTACAGTGTAACATTAGGGTTAGTGTTAGATTTAGACTTCGTGTTAGGGTTTGAGTTAGAGTCTGGGTTAGGTTAGGGTTAGAGTTTAGGGTTTAGGAGTAGGACCAGGATCAGGGTTAGGTCTCTTGTTTGAGTTAGGGTTGGGTTATGTTAGGATTAGTGTGTAAGATTAAGGTTACTGTTAGATTTAGGTTTAGTGTTAGGTTTTGAGTTAGTCATGGTTAGGTTAGTGTTGAGGTTTGGGTTAGGGTGTAGGACTAGGGTTAGGGTTAGATATTATATTTGAGTTAGGGTTAAAGATAGGTTTGTTTTGGGGTTAGGGTTAGGGTGTAACATTAGGTTTAGTGTTAGATTTAGGCTTAGTGTTAGGGTTTGAGTTAGAGTCAGGGTTAGGTTAAGGTTGGGATTTTTTTGGGGGGTGTAGGACTAGGGTTAGTGTTAGGTCTACTATTTGAGTTAGGGTTAAAGATAGGTTTGTTTTGGGGTTAGGGTTAGGGTGTAACATTAGGTTTAGTGTTAGATTTAGGCTTAGTGTTAGGGTTTGAGTTAGAATCTTGGTTAGGTTTGGGTTGGGGTTAGGGTTAGGGAGTAGGACTAGGGTTAGGGTTAGGTCTCTTGTTTGAGTTAGGGTTAGGGTTAGGATAGGTTTGGAATTAGGGATGGTGTGTAAGATTAGGATTACTGTTAAATTTAGGCTTAGTGTTAGGTTTTGAGTTAGCATCAGGGTTAGGTTAAGTTTGGGGTTTAGGTTAGGGTGTAAGATTAGGGTTAGGGTTAGGTCTACTTTTTGATATAAGGTTAGGGATAAGTTTGTTTTGAAGTTAGGGTCAGGGTTTAAGATTAGTGTTGACATTGGATTTAGGCTTAGTGTTAGGGTTTGAGTTAGAGTCTGGGTTAGGATAGGGTTGGGGTTATGGTTAAGGTGTAGGACTAGGGTTAGGGTCAAGTCTCTTGTTTGAGTTATGGTTAGCGTTGGGTTAGATTTACAGTTAGGCTTAGTGTGTAAGATTAGGCTTACATTTAGATTTAGGTTTAGTGTTAGGGATTGTGTTAGAATCAGGGTTAGGTTAGGGTTGAGGTTTGGGTTAGGGTGTAGGACTAGGGTTAGTGTTAGGTCTTCTGTTTGATTAAGGGTTAGGGATAGGATTGGTTTAAGGTAAGGGTTAGGGTTTCCATTTAGGTTTAGTGTTATATTTAGGTTTAGTGTTAGGGTTTAAGTTAGAGTCTGGATTAGGTTAGGTTTAGATTTAGGGTTAGGGAGTAGAACTAGTGTTAGGGATAGGTCTCTTGTTTTAGACAGCATTAAGGTTAGGTTACTTTTGGAGTTAGGGTTAGTGTGTAAGATTAGGGTTACTGTTAGATATAGGTTTAGTGTTAGAGTTTGAGTTAGAATCAGGGTTAGATTAGCCTTGGGGTTTGGGTTAGGGTGTAGGACTTGGGTGAGGGTTAGGTCTTGTGTTTTAGTAATGGTTAGGGATAGGTTTGGTTAGGGTGTAAGATTAGGGTGAGGGTTATATTTAGGGTTACCGTTAGGGTTTGAGTTAGAGTAAGGGTTACATTAGGGCTGGGGTTTTGGTTAGGGTTTAGGACTAGGGTTAGAGTTAGGTCTACTGTTTGAGTTAGGGTTAGGGATAGGTTTGATTTGTGGTTAGGTTTAGGGTGTAAGTTTAGGGTTTGGGTTAGATTTAGGCTTAGTGTTAGGGTTTGAGTTAGAGTCTGAGTTAAGTTAGGGTTTGGGTTAGTGTTAGGGAACAGGACTAGGGTTAGGGTTAGGTCTCTTGTTTGAGTTAGGGTTATGGTTAGGTTAGGTTTGGAGTTAAGGTTAGTGTGTAAGATTAGGGTTACTGTTAGATTTATGTTTAGTGTTAGTGTTTGAGGAAGAGTCCAGGTTAGGTTATGGTTGGGGTTTGGGTTAGGGTGTAGGACTAGGGTTAAGGTTAGGTCTTGTGTTTGAGTTAGTGTTTAGGATAGGTTTGGTTTGGGGTAAGGGTTGAAGTGTAAGATTAGGGTTGGTGTTATATTTAGGGTTAGTTTTAGCGTTTTATTTAGAGTCAGGTTTAGGTTAGAGTTAAGGTTTTGGTTAGGGTGTATGATTGGGGTTAGGGTTAGGTCTGTTGTTTGAGTTAGGGATAGGGTTAGGTTAGGTTTGGAGTTAGGATTAATGTGTAAGATTAGAGTTACTGTTAGATTTATGTTTAGTGTTAGGGTCTCAGATAGAGTCCTGGTTAAGTTTAGGTTGGAATTTGGGTTAGGGTGTAGGACAAGGATTAGGGTTAGGTCTTGTGTTTGAATTAGTGTTAGGGATAGGTTTGGTTTGAGGTAAGGGTTGGTATGTAAGATAAGGGTTAGTGTTATATTTAGGGTTAGTGTTAGCATTTTAGTTAGAGTCAGGGTGAGGTTAACATTGGGGTTTTGGTTAGGGTGTAGGATTAGTGTTAGGGTTATGTCTCTTGTTTGAGTTAGGGTTAGTTTAGATTTGTAGTTAGGGTTAGTGTATAAGATTAGGGTTACTGTTAGAGTTATGTTTAGTGTTAGGGTTTGAGATAGAGTCCGGGTTAGGTTAGGGTTGGGGTTTGGGTTAGGGTATTGAACTAGAGTTAGGGTTAGGTCTTCTGTTTGAGTTAAGGTTAGGGATAGGTATGTTTTGCAGTTTGGGTTAGGGTGTAAGTTTAGTGTTAGGGTTAGATTTAGGCTTAGTGTTAGTGTTTGACTTAGAGTCAGTATTTGGTTAGGGTTTGTGTTTTAGTTAGGGTATAGGACTAGGGTTAGGATTAGGTCTACTGTTTTAATTAGGGTTAGGGATACATTTGTTTTTGGATTAGGGTGTGAGATTAGAGTTAGATTTAGGCTTAGTGTTAGGGTTTGAATTAGAGTCTGGGTTAGGTTAGGGTTTGGGATTTGGATAGGGTGTAGGATTAGAGGGTGTAGGGTTAGAGTTAGGTCTAGTGTTTGTATTAGTGTTTAGGGATAGGTTTGTATGGTTATGGTTGGAGTTAGTGTTAGGGAACAGGACTAGTGTAAGGGTTAGGTCTCTTGTTTGAGTTCAGGTTAGGGTTAGGTTAGGTTTGGAGTTAGGATTAGTGTGTAAGATTAGGATTACTGTTAGATTTATGTTTAGTGTTATGGTTTGAGATAGAGTCCGGGTTAGGTTAGGGTTGGGGTTTGGGTTAGGGTGTAGAACTAGGATTAGGGTTAGGTTTCTTGTTTTAGTTAGGGTTAGGCTAGGTTTGGAGTTAGGGTTAGTGTATAAGTTTAGGGTTACTGTTATATTTATGTTTAGTGTTAGGGTTTGAGTTAGAGTCAGGGTTAGGTTAGGGTTTGGGTTTGGGTTAGGGTGTAGGACTTGGGTTGCGGTTAGGTCTACTGTTTGAGTTAGGGTTAGGGATAGGTTTGTTTTGAGGTTAGGGTTAGGGTATAATATTAGGGTTAGGGTTTGATTGAGGCTTAGTGTTAGGGTTTGAGTTAGAGTCAGTGTTATGTTAGGGTTGGGCATTTGGTTAGGGTGTAGGACTAGGGTTAGGGTTAGATCTCTTGTTTGAGTTAGGGTTACGGTTAGGTTAGGTTTGGAGTTAGGGTTAGTGTGCAAGATTAGGGTTACTGTTAGATTTAGGTTTAGTGTTAGGGTTTGAGTTGGAGTCGAGTTAGGTTAGGGTTGCAGTTTGGGTTAGGTAGTAGCACTAAGTTTAGGGTGAGTCCTTGTGTTTGAGTTAGGGTTAGAGATAGTTTTGTTTTGGGTTTAGGGTTAGGGTGTAAGATTAGGGTTAGGGACAATAAGATACCACCTAACCCCTGTCAGAATGGCAAAGATTAAGAATATAAAAAGTGATAAGTGTTGGCGGGGATGTGGTGAAAAGGGAACCCTCCTACACTGTTGGTGGGAATGTAAACTAGTTCAACCACTGTGGAGAACAATATGGAGGTTCCTCAAAGATCTACAAATAGAACTACCATTTGATCCAGCAATCCCACTTCTGGGTATTTACCCAAAAGACAGGAGAACGCTCAGTCAGAAAAGTGCTTGCACATCCATGTTTATTGCAGCATTATTCACAATTGCCAAGACATGGAACCAACCTAAATGTCCACAAACTGATGAATGGATTGGAAAAGTGTGGTATATATACTCTATGGAATACTACTCAGCCATAAAAAATAACAAGACCCTGGAATTTGATAGAAAATGGTCAGATATGGAGGATCTATTGCTGAGTGAAGTAAGCCAGGCTATGAAAGAAAGATATTGTATGTATCCACTCAATATATACCGACTATCCGCACTCTATAATAGAGAGCAAAAATTCGGAGGACATAAACACAGTGAAGGTACTTAATGAGAATAGGACAGTGTGGAATGGGGTAAGTGAAGAGAAGAGGATAGAGAAAGATAGCAAGTGAACAATAGAGAGACAGGACGTTAGTGAGAAACAGATAGGGGTTATTAACTGTTGATGATGACATGTATAGTATTCTCAACTGGATTGGTCTGAGAAGTATTTCATGATGGGCAAAGTATTTTTACAAGCAAAATGAGAAATAGCGATTAACTGTTTTAAAAAATAATTATAATAATAATAATAATGATTGGGGAAAACATAGAAAAGATATCGAATGTTGAAGTGGGTAGATTAATGTCTTTGTACTGACTGACTTGCAGGGCATTCCCTTTTGAAAAAGCAATGTAATACACTGTAAAGTTATATGTAATCCAATGTAATATAAAGAAGATTATGATGATAATAAAAAAATACAAAAAAAAAAAGATTAGGGTTAGGGTGGGACCAGCAGTTAGCGTAATGGCTATGTCGCTGGACTCCCATGTAGTCCACCGCGGTTCATGTCCCGGACCCCACTGCTTAAAACTCATGCCGGGCGCGTGTGCACACGTGCCCAAGATCCCAAGAGGAGAATGGAGGAGAAGGGATTGCGGCCATCCCCCCTGGGGGGTGATTTATCGCTTTTTGTCTCTCTGTCTCTCTTTATCTGTCTGACGAGCACACATGTCCTATAGCAAAAAACCCTCTTAAAAAAAAAGATTAGGGTTAGGGTTAGATTTAGGCTTAGTGTTAGGGTTAGGGTTAGAGTTTAAGGATAGTGCTAGGGTTAGGGTTAGGTCTCTTGTTTGAGTTATGGTTAGGGTTAGGTTAGATTCGGAGTTAGGATTAGTGTGCAAGATTTGGGTTACTGTTAGATTTAGGTTTAGTGTTAGGGTTTGAGTTAGAGTCAGGGTTATGTTAAGGTTGGGGGTTGGGTAGGGTGTAGGACTTGGTATAGGGTTAGGTCTTGTGTTTAAGTTAGGGTTAGAGATAGCTTTGGTTTGACGTAAGTGTTAGGGTGTAAAATTATGGTTAGTTTTATATTTAGGGTTAGTGTTAGTGTTTGAGTTAGCGTCAGGGTTAGGTTAAGGTTGGGTTTTTTGAGGGTGTAGGACTAGTGTTAGGGTTAGCTATACTGTTTGAGTTAGGGTTAGGGATAGGTTTTTTGGGGCTTAGGGTTAGGGTATAAGATTAGGGTTAGTGTTAGATTTAGGCTTAGTGTTATGGTTTGAGTTAGAGTCAGGGTTAGGTTACGGTTGGGGTTAGGATTAGGGAGTAGGACAAGGATTAGTGTAAGTTCTCTTGTTTGAGTCAGGATAGGGTTCAGTTAGGTTTGGAGTTATGGTTAGCATGTAAGATTAGGTTTACAGTTAGATTTAGGTTTAGTGTTAGGGTTTGAGTTAGAGTCAGGGTTAGGTTAGGGTTGGGGTTTGAGATAGGGTGTAGGACTATGGTTAGGGTTGGGTGTACTGTTTGAGTTAGGGTTAGGGATAGGGTCGTTTAGGTGTTAGGGTTAGGGTGTAAGATTAGAGTTACTGTTAGATTTAGGATTAGTGTTAGGGTTTTAGTTAGAGTCAGGGTTATGTTAGGGTTGGGGTTTCGGTTAGGGTGTAGTACGAGGGTTAGGGTTAGGGATAAGTTTTTTAGGACGTTAGGGTTAGGATGTAAGATTAGGTTTAGGTGTAGTTTTATGGCTTGAGTTAGTGTCTGGGTTAGGTTAGGGTTGTTGTTAGGGTTAGGGTGTAGGTCTAGGGTTAGAGTTAGGTCTCTTGTGTGAGTTCGGGTTAGGGTTAGGTTAGGTATGGAGTTAGAGTTAAAGTGTAAGATTAGGGTTACTGTTAGAGTTATGTTTAGTGGTAGAGTTTGAGTTTGAGTCAGGTTGCGGTTTGGTTTAGGGTGTAGGACTAGGGTTAGGATTAGGTCTCGTGTTAGAGTTAGGGATAGGTTTGGTTTGGGGTAAGGGTTAGGGTGTAAGATTAGGATTAGGGTTATATTTAGGGTTAGTGTCAGAGTTTGAGTTAGAGTCACGGTTAGGTTAGTGTTGGGGTTTTGGTTAGTGTGTATGACTAGGATTAGGTTTTAGTCTCATGGTTGAGTTAGGATTAGGGATGGTTAGGTTCTGAGTTAGGGTTCGTGTGTATGATTAGGTTTACTGTTAGATTTAGGTTTAGTTTTAGGGTTTGAGTTAGAGTCTGGTTAGGTTAGGGTTGGGCTTAGGTTTAGGGAGTAGGACTAGCATTAGGGTTAGGATTCTTGTTTGAGTTCATGTTAGGGTTAGGTTAGGTTTGGAGTTAGGGTTAATTTGTAAGATTAGAGTAACTGTTAGATACACAATTAGTGTTAGAGTTTGAATTAGAGTCAGGGTTAACTTAGGGTTGGGGTTTGGGTTAGTGTGTAGGACTAGGGTTAGGGTAAGGTCTTGTGTTTGAGTTATGGGTAGGGATAGGTTTTGTTTGGGATAAGGGTTAGGGTGTAAGAATAGGGTTTGGGGGACCAGCAGTTAGCATAATGGCTATGTCACTGGACTCCCACGTAGTCTACTGTGGTTCGTGTCGCAGACTCAGTGGCTTAAAACTCATAACGGGTGCATGGGCGCGCGTGCCCAAGATCCTGAGGAGAGAATGGAGGAGAAGGGAATGCAGCGTGGCCATCCCCCCTGGGGGGGTGATTTATCGCTTTCTGTCTCTCTGTCTCTCTCTGTCTGTCTGGTGAGCGCATGTGCCCTATAGCGAAAACTTCTCCAAAAAAAAAAAAAAAGAATAGGGTTTGGGTTATATTTAAGGTTAGTGTTAGGGTTTGAGTTAGAGTCAGGGTTTGGTTAGGGTTGGGGTTTTGGTTAGGGTGTAGGACTATGGTTAGTGTTAGGTCTACAATTTGAGTAAGGTTAGAGGTAGGAGTGTTTTGGGGTTATGGTTAGGGTGTAAGATTAGGGTTAGGATTAGATTTAGGCTTAGTGTTAAGATTAAGTTAGATTCTGGGTTATGATAGGGTTGGGGTTAGGGTTAGGGAGAAGGACTTGTGTTAGGGTTAGGTCTCTTGGTTGAGTTAGGGTTAGGTTAGGGTTGGGGTTTTGGTTAAGGTGTATGATTAGAGTTAGTGTTAGGTCTTCTATTAGATTTAGGGTTGGGGATATATTTGTTTTTGGGTTAGGGTAAGGGTGTAAGATAAGTTTAGGGTTAGATTTAGGTTTAGTGTTAGGGTTTGAGTTAGAGTCTGGATTAGGTTAGGACTGGGATTAGATTTAGGGAGTAGGACTAGGGTTAGGGTTAGTTCTCTTGGTTGATTTATGGTTAGGGTTAGGTTAGGTTCGGAGTTAGGGTTAGTGTGTAAGATTAGGTTTATTGTTAGATTAAGTTTTAGTGTTAGGGTTTGAGTTAGAGTCAGGGTTAGGTTAGGGTTGGGGTTTTGGTTAGGATGTAGGATTAGGGTTAGGCTTAGGTCTACTATTTGAGTTAGGGTTAAGATTGATTTGGGGTTGGGATTAGGGTGTAAGATTAAGGTTAGATTTTGGCTTAGTGTTAGAGTTTTAGTTAGACTTTGTGTTAGGATAGGATGAAAGTTAGGGTTAGGGAGTAGCACTAGGGTTAGGGTTAGGTCTCTTGGTTTAGTTAGGGTTAGGGTTAGGTTAGTTTCAGAGTTAGGGTTAGTGTGTACAATTAGGGTTACTGTTATATTTCATTTTAGTGTTAGGGTTTGAGTTAGAGTCAGGGATAGGTTAAGATTGGGGTTTTTGTTAGGGTTTAAGACTAGGGTTAGGGTTCAGTCTACTATTTGAATTAGAGTTAGGGATAGGTTTGTTTTGGGGTTAGTCTTAGGGTGTAAGATTAGGGTTAGGGTTAGATTTAGGTTTAGTGTTAGGATTTGAGTTAGAGTCTGGGTTAGGTTAGGGTTGGAGTTAGGGTTAGGGAGTAGGACTAATGTTAGGGTTAGGACTGTAGGTTGAGTTAGGGTTAGGTTAGGTTCGGAGATAGGACTAGTGTGTAAGATTAGGGTTACTATTGGATTTAGGTTTTGTGCTAGGGTTTGGGTTAGAGTCAGGGTTAGGTTAGGGTTGGGGTTTTGGTTAGGTTGTAGGACTAGGGTTAGGGTTAGTTATCTTTTTTGATATAGGGTTAGGGTTAGGTGAAGTTTGGAGTTAGGGTTAGTGTGTAAGATTAGGGTTACCGTTAGTTTTAGTTTTAGTTAGGGTTAGATATAGGTTTGATTTGGGGTAAGGGTTAGTGGGAAGGTTAGTGTTAGGGTTATTTTGAGGTTTAGTGTTAGGGTTGGAGTTAAATTCAGGGTTTGGTTAGGGTTGTGGTTTTGGTTAGGGTGTAGGACTAGGGTTAGGATTAGGTCAACTGTTTAAATTAGGATTAGGGATAGGTTTGTTTAGGGGCTAGGATTAGAGTGTAAGATTAGGATTATGGTTAGATTTAGGTTTAGTGTTAGGGTTTGAGTTAGAGTCAGGGCTAGGTTAGGGTTTTGGGTGGAGTCATAGTGCAGGACTTGGGTTAGGATTAGGTCTTGTGTTTGAGTTAGGTTTAGGGATAAGTTTGGTTTGGGTTAGGGTTAGGGTTATTTTAAGGGTTAGTGTTAGGGTTTGAGTTAGATTCAGGGTTAGCTTAGGGTTGGGGTTTTGGTTAGGGTGTAAGATTAGGGTTAGGGTTATTTTAAGGGTTAGTGTTAGGGTTTGAGTTAGATTCAGGGTTAGCTTAGGGTTGGGGTTTTGGTTAGGGTGTAAGATTAGGGTTAGGGTTATTTTAAGGGTTAGTGTTAGGGTTTGAGTTAGATTCAGGGTTAGCTTAGGGTTGGGGTTTTGGTTAGGGTGTAGGACTAGGGTTAGAGTTAGGTCTACTGTTTGTGTTAGGGATAGGGATAGGTTTGTTTTGGGGTTAGGGTTAGGGTGTAAGATTAAGGTTAGGGTTAAATTTAGGCTTAGTGTTAGGGTTTGAATTAGAGTCTTGGTTAGGTTAGTGTTGGGGTTACGGTTACAGAGTAGGACTAGGGTTAGTGTTAGGTCTTCTGTTTCAGTTAGGGTTACAGTTGGGTTAGGATTGAAGTTAGGGTTAGTGTGTAAGGTTAGGGTTACTGTTAGATTTAAGTTTAGTGTTAGGGTTTGAGTTAGAGTTAGGGTTTGGTTAGGGTTGGGTTTGGGGTTAGGTTGTAGGGCTAGGGTTAGGGTTAGTTCTTGTGTTTAAGTTAGGGTTAGGTATAGGTTTGGTTTGGGGTAAGGGTTAGGGTGTACAATTAGGATTAGAGTTATATTTAGGGTTAGTGTCTGGGTTTGAGATTGAGTCATGGTTAGGTTAGGGTTGGGGTTTCAGTTAAGGTGTAGGACTAGGGTTAAGGTAAGGTCTACTGTTTGAGTTAGGGATAGGGATAGGTTGCTTTTTTGTTTTGAGAGGTTTTTGCTATAGGGTGCGTGTGCTCACCAGACAGACAGAGAGACAGAGCGACAGAAAGTGAGAAATCACCCCCTGTAGGGATGGTCACGCCGCAATCCCTTCTCCTCCATTCTCCACTCAGGATCTTGGGCACGCACGCACATGCACCCAGCACGAGTCTTAAGCCACCAGGTCCGGGACGGGAACCACAGTCGACTATGGGGGAGTTCAGCGACATAGCCATTATGTTAACTGCTGGTCCCGGGATAGGTTTCTTTTGGGGTTAGGGTTAGGGTGTAAGATTAGGCTTAGGGTTAAATTTAGGCTTAGTGTTAAGGTTTGAGTTAGAGTCTCTGTTAGGTTAAGGTTGGGGTTAGGGTTAGGGAGTAGGACTAGTGTTATGGTTATTTCTCTTTGTTGAGTTAGGGTTAGTGTATAACATTAGCATCTGCAGATAGAGTTTCACCTCTTTTTTTCCTATTTGAATGCCCTTTATTTTTTCCTCTTTTCTGATTGCATTGGCGAGGACTTCCAGTACTATATTTAAAAGGAATGGAGAAAGTGGGCATCCTTGTCTTGTTCCTGTGTTTAGTGGGAAAGTTTTCAGCTTTTCTCCATTGAAGATGATGTTTGCTATGGGTTTTTTATAGATGGCTTTTATTGTATTGAGAAATGGCCCTTCTATGCCGATTTTGCTGAGAGTCTTGATGATGAGGGGATGTTGTATCTTATCAAATGCTTTTTCTGCATCAATCGATATGACCATATGGTTTTTATCCTTATTCCTGTTAATATGATGTATTACATTTATGGTTTTGCATATGTTGAACTAACCTTGCATTTCTGGAATAAAGCCTATCTGATCATGGTGTATGATCTTTTTTATAAGTTGTTGAATGCGATTTACTAGTATCTTGTTGAGAATCTTTGCGTCTATTTTCATTAGAGATATTGGTCTATAGTTTTCCTTCCTTGTCCTGTCCTTATCTGTTTTAAGGATGAGGGTAATAGAGGCTTCATAGAATGAATTAGGGAGAGATTCACCCTTTTGGATCTTTAGAAATAACTTGAGGAGAATGGGAGTTAACTCTTCTTTGAAAGTTTTGTAGAATTCAGAGGTGAATCCATCGGGGCCAGG
>NW_006160154.1:943630-951639 GCF_000334495.1 Tupaia belangeri chinensis | reverse complement strand
TGATTCTAACTGGGGTCCTTTGTATTTCTTGGGTCTTGATGCTAGAGTGCCTCTCTAGACTCGGGAAATTTTCTTACAGGATTTCATGGAATAGATTTTCCATGCGGTTATTAGTTTCTTCACCTTCTGGGATGCCAGCTATTCTGATATTTGGGTGTCTTATGGAATCTACTATTTCTTGTATATTATCCTCGTGTTTTTTGTTATTTTCTCTTTTTGGTGGTTCTTTCTAGGTCAGAGGTTTTATCTTCTACATCAGAGATTTGATCTTCAGCATGATCTAATCGACTTTTAATACTTTCAAGGGAGTTTTTGATTTCCTCTATTCCAGACTTTATCTCTAATTGCTCCATCTGGTTCTTTCTCAGACTGTCCATTTCTTCTTTCAAATCTTGGAATGACTTTCTCATCTCCTGTAGTTTGTTGTCTCTTTTCTGTTCCAACTCGAAGAATTTGTTCACCATAAATGTTCGAAATTCTTTGTCTGACATTTTGGTAACATTGTCCGTTAGTATAAAGATGGAGGGGAGTTACTCTGTACCTTTGATGGAGATATTTCCTTGTTTATTCATACCTGAGGCTCTTCTACTTCTAGCCATTGGAAGATGTACTAACTTTTAAGTACCTGTCAGGAGAATGTTTCACTGGCTAGGAGTGCATTTCCCTTTTGTTGCGAATTGACATCTGCTAAAGTCTGTGTTCTGTTGTTTTTAGTAATGTGTCTCAAAAAAGATACTATAGTCAGGTGTCTGAAGAGCAGTATCTCCTTTTGCACAGCTGGTTCCATATAAGGGAGGAACCCATAGAAATTTATATGACTAGAAAATTTCAGATCTCTGACTCTAGACCTAGCTAGTCCCTCTGGCATGATGGAAGAGGAGGAAGAGAAGATAATATAAGGGAAAAGAAAGGAGGAGAGAGGGGAATAAAGAAAAAGTCGTGCGCCGCACTCGATTTCGCCAGATACCTTCAGAGAAACTGTCTACTTGCGTATGGTTCTGGGTGGATCCTGGACTGGGGGGGTCTGGATGGGAGGCAGTGGGGGCAGTGTTGCCCCTGCCTCTGTCCCTTGCTGCCAGATGCCTTCAGATGTACCAGGCTGCTGGCTGCTACAGCCAAAGGGGCAGTCTATTGTTCTGGGTGGATCCTTGACTGGGGGATCTTGATGGGAGGCAGTGGGGGCAGTGTTTCCCCTGCCTCTGTCCCTTGTTGTCAGATGCCTTCAGATGTATCAGGCCAGGCCTCTGGCTGCTAACAGACATCATTGTCTTCTTAATTTAATAACATATCATGGACAATTTGCCATATATTAGTTCAGTGATGGTATGCACTTTGAAATATAATGTCTGCGGGAAAAGAAAGGTTTTTCTTTTTTTCTTTTCTTTCTTTCTTTCTTTTTTTTTTTTTTTTTTTGCCAGAGAGTATGTGTGTGCACATGAGTTAGAAAGAAGGAGTGAAGAGAAAGAGAGAACCTGCTCCACAACAGGCCCTGGCCATGGCGCAATCCTTTGTACCTCTAATTCTCCATTCCATTAGAATCGTGGACATATTTATGTGCCTTCAGCATGTTTTTCAAGCTGAAGGGGCCAGGACACAAGCTCTGGTCAGTCATGTGGAATCTGGTTTTCTCTGTGTAGTACCCAACTACTGTGCTATGGAGCAGTCTCTCCCCCTTTTAAAGCCAGAGTTTCCCTATGTCACAGTCTTCCTGCCTTAGCCTCCCAACTGGGATTACAGACTCCCACAGCCATGTCCAGATCTTTTGTGTATTATTTATTTCCTTCAAGTGAAAGAGAGAGGTGTACCCTTGACAGAATCTTGCATGCTATGATCCACTCCCAGACCTTCCAGCCAACCAGAATCACAGCTACCTGACTTCTTTCAGGTCGACCTGGGAACAGAATATGGGGCCTCCCTACATGGCTCCAGCTTAGCACAGTGGTGCTTCACTGCATGTGCTACCGCAACTGGGTTCTGGCTTTTTGTCTAAAAGCCAGGGTCTCATTGTGTTGTCCAGGCCAACCTCAAGCTTGTGATCTTCCTGCCTCAGCCTCCCTGAGTCCCTGGGATTACAGGGGTATGCCGCTGTGCCTACTCTTTAGATTGGATTAGGAATTGAACCTACGCTCCCATGTGGTTTCAGCCTGTGGAACACAGTACTTTAGCAGTATGCACCACCACTGCTGACACTCTGCCTGCCTCTCTCTCTCTCTCTTTTTCCTTCTTCCTCTTCCTCCTTCCTTTCTTTTTCTGTCTCTTTGTTTTCTGTGTCTTCCTCTTTCTCTCTTCACCTCTCTCTCCATCTCTGCCTCTCTTCTCCTTCTCTCTTTCTCTCTGTCTTCCTTTGTCTCTCTCTCTCCCTCTCTGCCACTCTGTCTTTTCTTCTCTGTATTCTCTCTGTCTGCTGAACTCTCTCTCTCTTGCTGTCTCTCTCTCCCTTCTCTCTGTCTCTTCCTCTCTCCCCTTTCAGTTTCTCTTTCTCTTTCTTTTTTCTTTTATTACCAGAGTGCATGTACATTTAGAGAGAGAGAAAGAAGGCATCCCCTAGTGGAATGTGGTCATACCATAATCCTTTTCCTTCAATTTCTCTGTTTCATCAAAATTTGGGGCACACTCACACATACACCCAGCTTGTTTTTCAAGCTGTTTCAGATTCAAACCTTGGTCAGCCATGTGGAATCTGGCTCTATAAGCACAGCTCCTAGCTGCTGTGCTACAAGGCTGACATTCTCTCCCTCTTTCTGCCTCCCTCTGTCTCTCTCTCAGCCTCTTTCTCTGTCCTTTCTGTTTCTCTCCCCCCATCTCAGTCTTCCTGCAACTCTGCCTCTTTCCTTCTTTCTGTCTCCTTCTCTCTGCTTATCAGTCTTTTTCTATTTGTCTCTCTTTTCTCTGTCTCTTTTCTCTCTCTCCCTTTCTCTATCTTTATGTCTCTGTCTTTTTATGTCTCTGTGTGTCTCTTAGTCTCTTTCTATCTCCTTCCCTCTGTCTCTCAGTGTCTCTATCTCTTCTCCTCTTTCTCTCTCCCTCTCTCCCTGGTCACCTGTCACCTGGACAGTTGTCCTGGACCCTTGGGGTGTCCCTCAATCCCCAGTCGTCCATGCATAAGCCACAGTGAACATTTTAAGTGACCCCCCAGGCACACATTCACCTTCCAGGTCTCCCCTCTCATTCTCCTTTGCAAGGGTGAGAGTTGCTTGCTCTCCCTTGATCACATGAACTTTTCTCTCAACTATTCACATGACTCTTCCTCTTCTTTCCTTCAGATTTCTTTAGGCAAACATTTTCTCCTGGCATCCCAAGCTAACACCTTACTGCCACATCCAGTTGCTGCTTCTCCTCCCCTGCTTTCCTTTTCCTCCCAGCGCTTAGCACTTAGCGATACTGGCATCTTGTCACGTGCTTGTTGATTCGCTCTCCTGTTGCCTGCCTCCCTGGAGCTTCACACCCCTTCCCTGGTCTCTAGCACAGCGCCTGCCGTGTCAGTGAAAAGTGCTGAATGGGCAAATGGGTAAGGGCGGGAATAAAACCCTGGGTGATAGGAGCCCTGGTGACACTTTTTGCCTTGCTATGGTCTGTATAGTTGCGTCTTCTTTCCTAAATTCATATGTTGAAATCCTAATGCCCAAGGCGATGGCATGCAGGGGTCCTTTGGGAGGTGTTGAGTTCATGAAGGTGGAACTCTCACATAGGGAAAAAGGACCCAGAGACCCTTCACTCTATTTACCATGTGAGGACACAGAAAGGCAGCTCCATTTATAACCAGGAAGCTAGCCTTCACTAGACACCTTGTTCTTAGACTTCTAGGCTCCAGACTGTGCAAGATAAATTTCAGTTATTTGTAAGTTGTCTAGTCTGTATTGTTATAACAGTCCAAGTGGACACATACTGTACTTTTCATCTTATGAAATATTTTATAATGAGTATGTACTGCCATTATAGTAATTTTTTTTTGAAGACAGTTTTGCTGTGGGGCATGTGCGCTTGCCGGAGAGAAACAGAAAGCAAGAAATCACCACCACCACCACCCCCGCCCGGGGGGAATGACCATGCCACAACCCCTTCTCCATTCTCTTCTCAGGATCTTGGGCACACATGCACATGCACCTGTGTGAGTTTTTAGCTGCCAGGTCCGGGACTTGAACCACAGTCAACTACGTGGGTGTCCAGTGACAAAACCATTGCGCCATCTGTTGATACCACCAATTGTAATCATTTTTAAGGTAAGAATAAAGGTTGTCTTAGTTTTCCAGGGCTGCAAGAACAAAGTACCACCACAGTCCAAGTGGCTTAAACAACATGTATTTTCTTACAGTTCTGGAGCCCGAAAGTCCAGATCAAAATGTCAGCAGGGTTGGTGAGACTGAGAGGAGTATCTGGTCCCAGCCTCTCCCCCAACTTCTGGTGGTTTGCTGACAATTATTGGTGTTTGCTGTGGTTTGTAGACACAGACTTCTGCTTTTATCTTCATGTGATAGTTTCCTTGCGTGCACATCCATATCTAAATTTCCCTTTTTTATAAGTACATCAGTCATACTGGATGAAGGTCTACCCTAATGACTTTGTTTCTTTCTTTCTTTTTTTTTTTTTTAAGTTATTTTAATGAGAGAGAGAGGACAGGCTCTCATGCTGTGATCTCTACCCCATGGCCCTACCCCACCCTAACTCACCCCATGGAGCCTTTTAGCCAGCCAGGATCATGGGCAGGTACATGTGCTCAGTGTGTTTTAGGTTAACTCTGGACCCAAACTCCAGTATTCCCTGCGGTTTCAGCATTGTAGAGTGGTTCCCTGATACCTGTATTACCATGGCTGAGCCTGAATTAATTTTATTTTGATTACCTCTGTCACATGTTGAAGTTATGGGGGATTAGGACTCCAACATACCTTTTCGTGGGGACATACTTAAGCCATTAACAAAGATATTTCCATAAAGAAAAAAATATATAGGTTTCCAATCTTTGAATGTCAGAAATGCCTGGAGTTTAAAACCTGCACATGAAGGAAAGATACTTTCCTAGAACATGAACTATTTATTGAGTTTTGTTAAGGTTAATGTTTTCACTAATGTCTAAAGGTGTCTGAAAAGATTAATCACAAATTGAGGACACCAGGCCAGTAGAGCATATCTTTCTGGAGACTCTTTTCCATTTGCTGTAAGTCTCCACCACTGAAGTTTCTAGCACTAATACATTGGCCCCTCTTTTTCCAAGAGGATCCTAGTCAGGTCACCTGCCAGAGGGCTCTCCCCTGCTGTGGGACATCCAGCTGTCCAAGAAGCTTAGCATCCTCTGCAGCTACCACCTTCTTCCTGCACTGCAGCAAGGAGGTGCTTCCTCTGGAAGAGCCATTTGACCTTATTAATGCTTTTGGAGGTACCCCCCCCCACAACCTCATTTTTTTATCCTGGTGTTAAATGAAATGCAACCTCCCTCTGTGTAGAATAGAAAGAATAATTATTTCATTTTTTTCATGAGAAAACCTGGAATTTTTCTGGCAATTATGCAGTCATTGACATAGCTTAGTGACTTTCACACAGTTCTTTCCTGTGCTTTTTATGCTTGTTTTGTCCTGTGGTAATTTCAGTACTTGGGTTTCCGGGCTCTGTAAAATTCACTATGCTTTACTTGTTCACTCACTGTGGGAAGATAGTGGGGTTCCTATTCTTCTCCTTCCCGGCTTTGTTGGCCATTCACATACTGCCAACTGTTCCACATTGCTTGCCTGGCTGGGCCCTATGCCACCTGGAACGTGAAACTCTTTCTCCATAATCTGTTATCCTAATCTACAGCTCAATCCTGGGGAGGCGGGGGTAGAGACACAAAATATGTAGAAAAAAGAGAAGAGTTAAAATTGGAGTAGATGCCAGAACCTGCTGGTAAACTTCACACAATAAGCACACTTGGTGTGGGAGCCTGTGGAAGTGCATGGAAGTCCCCGGCCTGAGGTGTCTGGAGCTCCTCAGCTGGTACGGGATGGCTGCTTCTGGCTTGGCTGTCCCTCTCTGTTAGGTGGGAGTGTGCAGGCAGCCAGGGAGCTTAGGTTTTCTGGCAAAGGCCTTTGTTCAAATAATTTCTCTATCTTATTCATTTTCCCAGTAGTAGTAGTAGTAGTCAGTTTTTCAGAAGCAGCCTCATTAACTACAGCATTCTCTGAGCTTTCTCGGAGCCAGTGTTATGCTCAGCATTTTATATAGCTTTTCATATAAGGCTCACAAAACCTTATAAAGCAAATACTGTTACTGCTCTCCACAGGTTTTCCTGTGAGGAGACCTGAGCTGCAGGGTCACTCACTGAGGTCCTGGCTCCCAGGGAGAGCAGGATGCAACCTGCAGGGCCTTTCCAGGGCGCTTGGTGCCGAGGACTTCCCATGTGCTTTCTCTTTGTATCCTCTCCTTTAGGAAGCGCTGCCATATCGCTGTAGAAGGTGAGGAAACAGGCTCACTGACCAGCCCAAGATCACACAAGCATCATTCAATCCCTGCCCTTCCTGCAGCCTCCTCCTGGTGTATGAGGAGGACCCACCCAGCGGTGGCCCACCCATTCAATCCCTGCCCTTCCTGCAGCCTCCTCCTAGTGTATGAGGAGGACCCGCCCAGCAGTGGCCCACCCGGCCCTCAGCAAGGGAGAGGTGACCAGCTGCAGGCCGACTTGGACCATACTTACCAGGAGCCAGAGACACTACCCTGAAACCCTCCCTCCCTCCTTCCCTTCTCTGTTTCTCTATCTCTCTCCCTGCTTCCTTTCTTTATCTTTTTTCCTCTTTTTAAAACGTTCATTCATTTCTTGAGATAGACAGGCAGTAGGGTCTTGTGATCCACCCCAAGTCTCAGCCAGTCCCCCATGTGCCCAGCACGTTCAGGGAGGTCTCTGAAGGTAACCAGGATCTTCCCATGTGGGCCCAGTTACATTACAGCTGTCATACCACCTGGCCTCCCTTTTTTGCCTTTAAATGATACTTTCATTTTCAAGAAAATATACTTAATACTACAGACCCACACACTCAGATATCTGTCTTGACATGTCAACACGTGCACATTAACATGACCAGTTGATAACATGTCTGTGTTACAGATCAATTTGGGTCTGAGTGCAGATCCACTAAATCAACAACATCTATATCATTGCTCGGCACCATGGGGGCTCCCGCCCCCCACCTCCCACTCTTCCTCCTGGCACATATGCTGGCCTCTGAGCCCTGCCCTCCCACATAGGTTTCCCAGCATCTTTGTTGTGAAGCGCTTGGCATCTAGTCAGTGCAGAATAAGCTTAAAGTCTAAAGAACTCCTGGCCTAAAAGAAGACTTCTTTAATTTTCCAGTAAATATTCAAATATATTGAGCATAAGCAGTAATCATTTGCACCTCAAATGAAAAAAATATAGAGAGACTAAAGAAAAAACAAAACTACCAAATGGGACCAGCAGGTGGCATGGTGGTTAAGGTGTTGGACACTCCTACATGGCCGACCACAGTTAGAGTCCAGGACCTGGTGGCTTGCTTTCTAACTCCCAGCCCCCACTCTCTGGTCAAATTAAAATAAATGAATAAATAAAAAATAATTCTTGGACTTTAAGGAGAACTCCCCCCCGACCCCACCCGCAATCCGGATCAAGCCAGCCAGCAGTTCCAGACACGAGGCAGACTGAGCTGCAGACCCGACCCTTCCAAATCTTCATGCATCCCCACCGTTCCTCCTCCTTGGACCCCAGGTTGGTTGTCTGGGACTTTAAGGTGAACTCCCACCCCACCCCACCCACAACCCAGATCGAGCCGGCCAGCAGTTCCGGACACCAGGCGGACTGAGGCTGCAGGCCAGACCAACCTGGTCCTGTAACTCATCCTCTGACCCTTTCCCACTAGCCTTTGGACTCTCTGAATTTTGGTGATTTGAATAGCGCGTGGCGTGCGTTGCGGCTGTGCGATTTCCTTTTTTCATTTTATTTTTCTTCGCTCTTGAGTTGCTTATTAGGTCAGTTGGAGGCTCACCACTCCTTAGAAACAGGGAGGACTGGC
>NW_006160154.1:908555-937366 GCF_000334495.1 Tupaia belangeri chinensis | reverse complement strand
GACCCTGGCATTTGATAGAAAGTGGTCAGATATGGAGGATCTATTGCTGAGTGAAGTAAGCCAGGCTATGAAAGAAAGATATTGTATGTATCCACTCAATATATACCGACTATCCACACTCTATGGTATAGAGCGAAAAATTGGAGGACATAAAAGCAGTAAAGGTACTTAACAAGAATAGGACAGTGTGGAATGGGGGAGGTGAAGAAAAGAGGATAGAGAAAGATAGCAAGAGAACAATAGAGAGAGGCAGGATGTTAATGAGAAACAGATACGGCTTATTAACTGTTGATGATGACATGTATAGTATTCTCAACTGGATTGGTCTGAGAAGCATTTCATGATGGGTAAAGTCTTTTTACAAGCAAAATGAGAAATAGTGATTGACTGTTTTAAAAAATAATTAAAATAATAATAACAACAATTGGGAAAATCATAGAAAAGATATTGAATGTTGAAGCGGGGAGATTAATGTCTCTGTATTGACTGACATGCATGGCATTCCCTTTTGAAAAAGCAATGTAATACACTGTAAAGTTATATGTAATCCAATGTAATATAAAGAAGATTATGATGATAATAAAAATAAAAATAAAAATAAATAATTCTTAAAAAAAAAAAACTACCAAATGTAATCTTTTCCTAAAACCTCATCTATAGAATGAGATGACTACTAGTGGGACTTATCTTTTGATGACCTCTCTTCATGATCTGTTATTGCCTTAAGTTTTGTTTGTTTGTTTGTTTATTGTCAGGGAGAGAGAGAGGAAGCATCCCCTCAAATGGGGTGTAGCCACACTGTAATCCTCCCTCCAACCCATCAGAGTTCTGAGCATATACACACATAAGCCTGTTATGTCTTTCAAGGCCAAACAACTTTCTGATAAGCTGACATGAATTTCAATTCATAACTAAGACTCCTATTTCAAACCAGGTACAGAAACTCTTGATCTGTAAGATCATGTGGAGCTCTGAATAAACATGCACATTCTTCGGTTCCCACGTCTTTACTAAAAAAAAAAAAAAAAAAAAAAGTTAGTGCTTTGTACCTAGAAATCTTCATTTCTTCTTAGGATGTCATTATCCAAAGTGATTAAGGTAATGACTACTCATTTTCATGTTCCTCAGTGCACCTAAATTGTATTATTACAGTCCCTCTGTTTCATGTGAGGTTGTGTGGGGACAGAAGCCACAGGGGAAAGACCCAGGCACTCACTCACTGAGCATCCTCAGGGTGGCCATTTTCACACACACAGCCTGAATTTTCTCATTGCAAACCATGATGATGAAAATAATTATCTCACAGGGATACTACAAAGACTACATGAGATAATGTCTATGAAAGTCTTCACCAAATAAAACCTGCTCTAAATATTATTATTATCTACACCTCAGCCCCTCCCCCTTTCAGTCAAGGAGGTCCTGGATAATGATTACTTCTAGACAGAGGATGTCCAATATAGTAGCCACCAGCCACATCTTGAACATTTAAACTATAGCTAGTCTAGATTTGTTTTTTTTATTTTGTTTTGTTTTTGTTTTTGTTTTTGTTTTTGTTTTAGCTATAGGGCACATGTACTTACCAGAGAGATACAAAGAGAGAGGGGAAAATGAGAATCCCTCTACTTACCAGAGAGATACAAAGAGAGAGGGGAAAGTGAGAATCCCTCTTCAGAGGAGATGGCCATGCCACAATCCCTTGTCCTCACAGTCTCCTCTCAGGAATTTTTTCTGACAACGAGTCTTAATTTTTTAAAGTTTATTTACTTATTTATCTCATGAGAAAGAAGGCAGAGAGTGAGACAGACAGACAGACATCCTCAGCAGGGTCCTCACACCATCTTCTCCCAGACTCAGCCAGCCTGGATCACAGGCAAATGAGCACACGCCTGTCTTGTAGAAGAAGGCCTGTGTTGTGAGCCCAAGATGTTCTCTTGTGGGTCCAGTTGCATTACCACTGTACCACCATTTAGCTCTAGCTATTCTGAACTTTATTACAGATGTGCTGTCAGTTAAAATATGCACTGAATTTTGAAGACTATGCTCAAAAAACAGGAAGTATGTGTTCTCACTGGTACAAACTTAATATTGATTGATTTAAAAATAATTTGCATTAAATAAAATACATTATTAAAATTAATTTCATCATTTTTGTCCTTTTTTTTTCCCTTTGGTCAAAGGGTACATGCACTCACCCCCTTAACCACCATGCCACCTGCTGGCCCCTGATGTGAACATTTTAAATTGCATATGTGATTTGCATTATATTTCTGTGGAATAGTGCTATTTTTGAAATCTCTTTGATAAAATACTTACACAAAAATTCACAAGTCTGTGTAATAAATCTGTATGTGAGTTCAAATTTAGACTAAGACTCACTTTCATTATAATCTGGTAGTAAGATATGGGAGAGTAACTAACTATAACCACTTCATATTTTATTGGCAACTACCATTATCTACCAAATGAGTCCAAGAGTCGTGTGTAATCAAGTTAATTATAGTTCCTTTGGGAAATTCATATGATTGCCCTACTAACATTTCAGCTGTTTACCACCACTACTTAATTTTTTTAATCTTAAGTATTCAGTGCAGCAATGTATAGTTTTTGGACTTCCCTTGATTCCTGGTTAGGATTTATTACAGCTTATATATATATATATATATATACACACATACACACATACATACACATACATATATGTATGTATATATATATGTATATATGTATATGTGTGTGTGTGTGTGTATAAAATCTTCCATGAGCAAGACAGACACTTGCAACAAGATCCTGATACCCAGTGTACTTGGAGGTCTCTGGACTTGAACTGGGAACCCTTCCAGGTGGGATTGTGTGACAGAGCATTGCATTTTATCACTGTGCCACCATGTGGACACCATTACAGCCTTTTTTATTTTTACTAGCCAGATATATTTTTCCCAAATTTTTGAAAAATAGTCACTGATTATTTTAGAAAATTTATTCCCTGTGGAAGGAAATCTAATGACTTGGTATACATGGTAATCACTCTCAACATTTGATTCCACAACAAGCTTTTTACCAGGCTGCCTCTGCATATAAGGGACATCAGTCTAGGGGTTCTTAACTCTCAGATTCAGAGATTCCCCCCAAAAGTCTGGGTATAAAACTTAAGGGAGTGAACCTGAACAGGAAATTTATGTATATTTTTCTAGCTTATAACTAAAATTGAGCATTTTCTTTTGTTAAAAATGTAGGCAAAACACACCAGTAATATTAGGAGGATCTGTGACTGTGTCTCCATAGAAAGCATAAGATATTTTCATTTTGCTTAATAATCATGGTTAGTCTTGGGACCACTTATGGTCACCTCTGCTTCAGAACTGAAGCACAGCAGTAAAACATTGCTCTGTGGTGCTGGATCCACGTGGGAGATCCTAGGGAGGTTTGTTTACTGATGCCTTCCTCTCTACATACATATGCCCATGGTTTAGGCTAGCAAGGTTGGGAGTGGATTGCAGCATGAAGACCTTGGGGATTTCTCTCTCTCTACCCCACCACTTCTCTCTCTGTCTCAGGGGAGAAATAAATAAAATGAAAACAATCAAACACCATGGTTAGCTCCATGGCAGTCAGATCCCACATGGCTAATCCAATGATTCAAGTCCCAGACCTGGCAGTTTGGGAAACACACTGGGTGCATGTGTAAGTGTGTGTGCCCAAAGTCCCAACAGGATGGAGAAATGGAGGAAAAAAGGACGTGATATGACCATTCCCTCTGGTGTATGTGGGGTGCTTTCTCCTTCTCTTTCTGCCTCTGTTGAGTGATTATATCCTCTGGCAAGATTTTTTTTTAAATTATGGAAGTTGTTAGATTTGCCTTTAATCTTAGTAAAGATTAAAGAAGCACACATATTACTAAATAGCCAGATTTTCAAAATATTTGATCATGATGTTTCAATAAAGTTGGCTTCCTTTGTAATCATACGTATTTTACTTTATTCATCAGAAAATATTCTGAGTAGTATCCATGGGCTTCCCCAGACTGTTAAAGGGGTTCATGGTTCAGGAAAATTTCAGAATCCCTGCTTAGCCAGAATGGAGAGATGTTCCACTAAGATTTATTTCAATGCATGTAAGGGATGGAAACCCCTCCTGAGGTTCTGCCAGTCAGACTTTGGCAATTATTCTGAATTCAATGAAGCTGGAGAGAGGGAGAACAGTGAAGTGCAGGACAATGGAGAACAACACTTGTTTAAGAAACCAGAACAGAAGAGGAGGCATCTGCCTTGGTTTTATTTTTTCTTTTCTGTCACTTTCTTTAACATTCCACCATGCCTCCCATCTGGACCTGGTGATTTGCTAGTATTTCACTGTTACGGTGTCATCCTTTGTTATTAAAAGTAATAATCCTCAAATTCCTCACTTTTGGTATGAACGTCAGTATTTTTAGTGTCATCAAAACACAAGTAGATTTATTGCAAATGTATTGCATAGTTTTCAGTGAAGCTCAACCTTGGATCATCGTACAGAAATGCATGATAAACTGCTCTTGTTTTGCTGGCAAGAAAACCCAACTGGAAGCTGTTACAAGCTCAAGATGAACACAGTGTGTTTAATTTAAAAGAAAAAAGGAAAGAGGAATAAGAAAGAATAAGAGCAAAGAAAGGAAGGAAAAGGAAAGCGAGAAAGAAAAAATAAAGGGAAAGGAAAAAGAAGGAAGGAGGGAAGAAGAGGAAAGGAAAAAAAAGTTTTCCTGTTAACTATGTTAAATTCTCTTAAATTAAAGATGCCTGCTGAGTTGTAGCTAATCTTATGAAGGTGTTCGAAAAGTTCATGGAAAATGAATATGATGGGGGCAGTCTATGTGTATACATATTTTAAAAATATTTATTTAATTCCATTTGTTAGTAGTTTTTAATTTGACCAGAGAGAGACAGAGAAACAGAAAGGGAAATTGAGAAAGCAGGCTGCCAGGTCCGGGACTTGAACTGTGGTCAGCCATGTGGGAGTCCGGTGCCCTTAACCACCACGCCATCTGCCGGCCCTCTATGTGTATATTTTGAAGCATTTTGCACCAAAATAAACTTGTACTTTAATAACATTTTTCATGAACTTTCCGAAATCTCATATCTATTTTGAATATTAACCCTTCATCAGATACATGGTTTGAAAATATTTCCTATTCTGTACATTGACTTTTCACTGTATTGTTTCCTTTGCTGCAAAGCATCTTTTTAGTTTAATAGTCTCATCTAATTTTTGTTTTTGTTACCTATGCTTTTGTTGTCGTAGCCAAGAAATCACTGCCAAGACCAATGCCATGAAGCTTCTTCCCTGTGTTTTTCTTAAAGAATTATTTTATTTAACTTTATTTATTATTATTATCATTATTATTTTCCAGTTTGATCAGAGAGAGACAGAGAGAGAGAGAGAGAGAGAGAGAAAGTGAGAAAGCAAGCCACCAGGTCCAAGACTTGAACCGTGGTTAACCATGTGGGAGTCCAGCGCCTTTAACCACCATGCCACTTGCCGGCCCCTTCCCTATGTTTTAAACATAAAAGATTCTACTCGGGACCAGCAGTTAAGCATAATGGCTATGTCGCTGAACTCCCATGTAGCCAACCACAGTTCAAGTCCCAGACTCGGTGGCTTAAAGTCACGCTGGTCGCGTGTGCGTGCGTGCCCAAGATCCCGAGAGGAGAATGGAGGAGAAGGGATTGCGGTGTGGCCATCCCCCTTGGGGGGTGATTTCTCACTTTCTGTCTCTCTGTCTCTCTCTCTCTTTCTGGTGAGTGCGCGTGCCCTATAGCAAAAACCTCCCCCCAAAAAAGGCAAAAAAACCCCAAAAAATTGTCTTTGACTCAAACGGCAGTTAATTCTGCAGTCACACAAACTGATTTTTTTTTTTTTTTTTACAGAATAGCATTTCAACAGAGGCAAATTAATTTTTTAGAACACAATAAGAAAAAATATTTAGTTCTGCCTTCTAGATTTTGGGAATGAAATTATAGCTCTCTGAGCCTAACTTTTGGGTGCTATTTTAAAATCATGTTTCCATACCCCTGTTCAAACCATGCAGGCTGCCCCCCAGAGCTGCCCCTGACATGAGGCCTGTGTGCCTCAATTGTGCTTTCTCCATAGCTGCCTCAAGGGGAACTTCAGATTCCAACCTAGCCCTACATTTCTGTACCATGCAGGCCAAGTGTTTAAGCCCTTGTTTTGTTAGTGTGTTACTTTGAGCTTCTTGTTATTATGTTGCTCTATAATAAGCATCCTGTCATTATTTCTCTTCTATGTGGGGCTCTCTACATCAACCTACTTTGTTCATTTTCTTCACAGTCCCTTGGCATTAAAGCATTCAATACATGCAACTGGCTGATGTCCAGTGCTTTCCAGTCTTATTAAACAGCAGACCTACAGGGCCTGCTTGGTGGTGCAGCAGTAATGCACTGCTCAAATGATGCCGGATCCATAGGGAAAATCATGGGTTGGTTCCCTGGTCAACCTGAGCCCTCTGGGTCTGCACCCATGATCTTGGCTGGCTAGGAAGGCTGGTGGGGATTGCGACATGAGACGTTGCTGAGGGTGCTTATCATTTTGCCTCTGTCTCACTCATGAAACAAAGAAGCACACACACATAAGGAAAAAAAAAAGATTGAAAGAGAGAATAGCACACCTACGAAAACTATTGTAGGTAGGATTCTGGGCATGTTCAAAAACGTGGTAGCTGAGCACTCGAGAGTCTCGGAGAGCGTCCATCCAAATGTCTGTCCTATTCTCTGTACATTGCCCAGATTTATGCTTAGCATTTAGGAGCGGAGCAATGAATGCAATTTCAAACATGAACATTGTTTTCAACCGAGCAGACAAGGGCTTGTTTTTCACACAGATGAAAGCCCGTACATCAGTGTTTTGTCAGTTGTGTTTTTGTGTAGAGCTCGTATGTAATGACTTCATTGCAAATTAACGTCCAGCACTGCCAGAGAACATTCAGGGCTGAGTCCCTCGCACTGGCGTTTGTCCTGGGTCAGCCCATTTGGCATTTGTGATAATGCCCATTAGATAGGAGAAC
The DNA here is from genome assembly GCF_000334495.1 of Tupaia belangeri chinensis. Lineage (NCBI taxonomy): Eukaryota > Metazoa > Chordata > Mammalia > Scandentia > Tupaiidae > Tupaia > Tupaia belangeri. Next base: position 930,312 of record NW_006160154.1, on the reverse strand, counting down.
CGTTTCCTGGAAGTGAAAGAGCAAATTCCTCCGAGCATTCCTCATGGTGTGAGGAATTGCTTCTCTCAAGGAAGGAATTGAAATCATTTGACCATCTCTCTTCACCCATAGTCTTAATTTCCTGACATTCTGAGAGTTTTTCAGTGACACATTCCATTGGGTGTGTGAACTGACTTCACAGGGTGTGGCCTCACAGAGTTTGGGCAGTGGGGCAAGGGGCGCTGCCTGTCTGAACCATTCTCACCTCGCATTTCCAGCCGAGAGTGAGGCCATCACACATGGGCGGGTGTGTGTAAGTGCACGTGGAGGTCATGTCTTGCTTGCTTTTTCTTCCTTTTTTCCTTCCATTTCAATGAGTGAGAGAGACAAAGAGAGAGAGAGAGAGAAACAGACCCCCCCCAACTTGGTCTCTACACCACGATCCCCTCCTACTCCCTAGCCAGTTAGCCTCAGATGAGCCAGCATGCTCAGGGAGGTCTCCGGACACAAACTCAGCACCATCCCTGAGGGCCGGCCTCATAGAGCATTGCGTTACCACTGTGCCACCATGCAGCCCCCAATTTTTAACTCTTTCATTTTTTTTTTGCGGGCCGGCCTCATAGAGCATTGCGTTACTACTGTGCCACCATGCACCCCCCCATTTTTAACTCTTTCATTTTTTTAATTTTTTATTTTTAGAGGTTTTTCACTAGAGGGCACATGCGCTCGCCAGAAAGAGAGAGACAGAGAGATAGAAAGCGAGAAATCACCCCCCAGGGGGGATGGCCACGCCACAATCCCTTCTCCTCCATTCTCCTCTTGGGATCTTGGGCACGCACGGCCACATATCCGGCTGAGTTTAAGCCGCCGGGTCCAGGACTTGAACCGCAGTCGACTGTGGGAATCCAGCGACATAGCCATTACGCTAACTGCTGGTCCCCCAATTTTTAACTCTTCACTAAGGCCAAGGCTTGACCTTGGTCACTCTAGCTAATGTGTGACAAATGTGGAAATAAACCGACCAAAGAAGGTAAACTGCTGACAATACTGTGGAATGTCAACATGTTGAAAATCATTTCTGTGTATTTTCTTCTTAACCTGGAAATTCTGTTTCTTCTCTTTATATAAAGGCATTAAAGGAAAACTAGAATTATTTCTGAACAGAACCCCGAGTTTCAAGATCCTCCATAACACTTGCTTTACCCTTGCCAAACAAAATACTTGTCAGGCCTTAAAATGGCTTAGAATTAATTCCACAGCTGGCAGTTGTGATGCTCAACTTGTGGTGTTCCTTCCTAAATCAGGGAAATTCCACTCAAAGTCCCCAAATTCTTTCAGCGTGTTTTTTTTTTACAGCTTTTTTTTCCTCTTTTTCTTTTCCTTCTCTTTCTTTTCATTCCTTTTTTTTTTTTTTTTGCATATACAACATGTAGAATTTAATATAACTAAATGGTTTTATATATATTTTAAAAAACCTATTCATAACTACAGGATGTTTGTCCCAACTGTGCCTTACTTAAAGTCATCATAAATGCTTTTTTTAGATGTTCCATTCACAATCCCTAAGGATGCACAGCTATGGGCTGTAATTGGTAGCATATGTTGCCATCACCTTATGTAGAAATAAAATTTGGCATTAATAATTTGATTCATTAGATTGAAAATTCATGGAAAGACCGTTGGCTTTACCCCCCCCACCCCCCCCCAGAATGTTCCTTTCACTCTTCACTCTGTTGATACTTGTTACATTTTATCTCTTCCAAAATTTTCCTTGGATAAAATATTTTTCCAGAAATATTTACCAAATGTCAGGAGTTTCACATATGTTATCTCATTTGATCCTCATGTCACTATGCGATAGTCATGAACCCCTGCTTACAAATGAGAAAGTCAAGGCTCTGAACAAGTTTAAGACACTTGAGGGCCAGCAGGTGGCGCGGTGGTTAAGGTGCTGGATCCCACATGGCCAACTCCAAGGTTTGGGTCCCAGACCCTAGAGGCTTGAGAAACATACTGGGCATGTGTGCATGCATGCACAAAATCTCAGGAGAAGAATAGAGGAGAAGGGACTGAGACATAGACATCCCCTCTGGGGGAGGGGGTGTTTTCTTGTTTTCACTCTCTCTCTTTCTGTGAGTGCATGTGCCCTATAGTAAAAATCCAGAAAACATAAATAAGTAAAACAAAAATTAAAAAGAAAAAGAAACATGGTCAAGAACTCAAAACTGACCAGGTATGTTGGCTTCAAAGCCAAGATCTTTTCAAGACCCTTGACTGCCTCCTAGACCATAGGTCATATGCTTGCAATCCAAGATCAGTAAAGGCTTCCTTGATGCGATGGCAGGATGGAGGAGGGTGCTTTAATATTGGAGCAATGGGGGCTGGCACATGGCATGGTGGTTGAGGTGCCAGACTCCCACACAGCCAACTGTAGCTTGAGTTCCAGATCTGGCAGCTTGTCACTCTCTCTGGTCAGATTGAATAATAATAATAATAAATAAATAAATTTAAATAATAAATTCTTCTTTTTTTGGAGAGATTTTTGCAGACAGAGAGAGACAGAGAGACAGAAAACAAAAACTCACCCCCCAGGAGGGATGGCCACACCGCAATCCCTTCTCCTCCATTCTCCTCTTGGGATCTTGGGAATGCATGCACACGTGCCTGGCGTGAGTTTTAAGCCACCAGGTCCAGGACTCGAACCACGGTCAACCACATGGGAGTTCAGCAACATAGCCATTATGCTAGCTGCTGGTCCCTAAATAATAAATTCTTTAAAAATTATTAAAGCAATAAGTGGGAAGAAGTATGAAGGAAAATAAATAGAAATACAATGTGTAGACAGCATTTCTGGGCACCTAAAGTAACCACTGTGTCACTTGTCTGGTTTGTCCTTTAGAAAGAAGTTAATTTTGGAGCTAGCTCCATGATCTGGTGGATAAAGTAGCTGGATCCCATACGTCCAACTGCACAGTTCAAGTCCTGAACTCAGGGACTTGGAAAACACATTGGACACACGTGCACACATGCCCAGAATCCCAAAAGGAGAGAGAGGTGGAGGAGAAGGGATTGCAACATGACCATTTCCCATGGGGGGTATTTTCTCCTGTTCATCCCTCTCTGTTTTTCTGTCTCTCTCTGAAAAGAACATGTGCCCTCTAGCGCGCGGGTGCGCACGCGCACACACACACACACACACACACACACACACACACAAGTATTACATTTTAATTGTTCTAACACATGTACTGATGACATTCTACTTGCCAGGCTCTGTTCTAGGTGCTGAAGATGGGACTAAGACTAAAATAATTCCTGCCATAGAGCAGTTGACCATAATGAAGTAAAACTTCCTTACCACTTTCACTCATTAATTTATTTACGCCTTATTCTCTTTTCCAGGAAAATGGAAGAGTGTCCAGGAAAGAAGACTTGAACAAGGCCTGGGGATAGATACTGGCCATTCAGAGGATCCTCCAGAGTAGCAGAGCTGTCTATGGCCATCAACTCCCACCCGTAAGTCTGTCTCAAGCTGAGGGCCATGATGGACAGAGGATGCTTGCGGGCCCGCAGAGGACCAAGGAGACCGTTGGAAAATGACTACTTGCATCGGAATGGTTTTGTAGTCTCAGAAGTACTTTTACTGTCTCCATTTGTCTTTGCCCTCTGTTCAGTCTGGTTGGCCTCGTACCTGGAAACTTGATAAAACGCTGGTTCATGGGAACCAGCAGTTAGCGTAATGGCTATGTCTCTGGACTCCCATGTAGTCGACCACGGTTCGCGTCCCGGAGCTGGTGGCTTAAAACTCACGCCGGGTGCGTGTGCATGCGTGTCCAAGATCCCGAGAGGAGAATGGAGGAGAAGGGATTGTGGCATGACCATCCCCCCTGGGGGGGTGATTTCTCACTTTCTGTCTCTATGTCTCTCTCTGTCTGTCTGGCGAGCGCACACGCCCTATAGCGAACAAACCTCTCAAAAAAAAAAAAAAAAAAAAAAAAACCAGTTCCTGTTGCACTGCTGCATCACTGCTGACCCCACATGTTCAGCTCCAGTTTTAAAGAAGTTTATATCTTTCTTTTAGCTGAGGCAGGCAACCCTAACGGAGTCCTTACACCACAATCCATCCCCAGCTCAACCAGCCCTGGATCACCTACGCACATGTGCATCCAACGTACTCAGGAAAGTCCACTGTGCCACCAATGAAGCTTTACTCAGGGATACTGAAGTATGGATTGCACATCCAGCCACATGCTGCTGCTCCTCTATCTGGCCCCTGCCAACTCCCATTTTTGTCTCCCATGTTAGATAGAGAGCTCTTCAGAAAGGCTGGCTTATTCCTCTTTCCTGCATCTCACCCAGGTCAGGGTGCAAAAGGGCTGAATCAGGTTGGAGAGAAGAGGGGAGGGGGCCTAAGAACCAAGGAACTTGAAAGGGTAAAAGAAAGCTCCCAAGCTCCATCCTGATGCCTTCAGAAGGGCAGAAGGGGTGGACCTGGGTTGACACCAACAGGTGGACAGGGGCCTCTAGGTTTTAACTGCTGTGAAGCTTCATCTTTCACCCTTTAAGTGTGACTGGCCTCCAAATGTCAGCTTTATTTATCAAGTAGGACTGATGAAGCAGTAGGCAGACCTGAATTTGGTTTCCAGATGTACCTTGTTTCACCAATGTAGTGCGGTCACAAAAATTGAATTTGCAAGGGCCGGACAATGGTGCAGTCCATGGGAAGATCCCAGGTTTGCATCCCAGAGCTACCTCTACATGCCAGGCGCACTGGCATTCCTAGGATCTGAGCTGGCTGAGACAGGATGTATCGCATTGTGGAGCCCCTGCTGGGGGTGGTTGTTTTTCTTTTTCTTTTTCTTTCTCTCATGGAAAAAAAAAACAAAAACAAAACTTTTTTGTTGTTTCTAAGAGGTTTTTACTATAGGGTGCATGCGCTCACCAGAAAGAGAGAGACAGATAGAAAACGAGAAATCACCCCCAGTGGGGATGGCCATACCACAATCCCTTCTCTGCCATTCTCCTCTCGGGATCTTGGGCACACATGCACACACACCCAGCGTGAGTTTAAGCCACCAGGTCTGGGACTCAAACTGCAATAGACTACATGGGAGTCCAGTGACATAGCCATTACACCAGCTGCTGGTCCCAGCAAACAAACCTTAAAAAAAAAAAATGGAATTTGCAAAGTTTTAGGAAAGGAACTGCTCCCTCCACTTTCTACATGGGTTCAAGTTCATATTACTTGCATGGTTGACCCCCGTAGGCATTTGCACACCTTGGGTTATAGGGTAATATTGCAGGGGGATATCGGAAAAGCAAAAGTCGTCAATGCCTCCCTCTTTGTGACCCCCTACCTAACCAGTGCCATGTTTCATTAGCCTTGCTTCCTTCACAGCTCTCCCATACACCAGTTTCTCCATGTATACTGCCATGACTCGGGAACAGGGGTTGGCAAGCTTCCCCTGTAATGGGCGAATATTTAGGTTTCGCGGGACATATGGCGTCTACAACTACTCAACGCTGTTGTAGGGAGAAAGCAGCCATAGGTGATATGTAAATGATGAGTGTGGCTGTGTTCCAGTGAAGCTGTATTCGTGGATACTGAAGTATGGATTGCACATCATTTTTATGAATCATAAAATATTACTATTGTTTTGATTATATCTCTCCAACAGTTTTAAAATGTCGACATCATTCCCAGCCACAGGCCTCATAAAAACAGGCAATGGGCTAGACCTGACCCCTGGGCCATAGCTGGCTAAGCCCTTGGTATGGGTTGAGCTGTGTTCTTCCCAAATTCCTGTGCTGCAGTCTTAGCCCTCAGTGCCTCAGAATGTGACCTTATTTGGAGACAGGGTCTTTGCAGATACGGTCAGGTTAAAATGAGGTCATTAGGGTGGGTCCCAATCCAATATGACTGGTATCCTAATGAAAAGGGGAAATACCAACGCAGACATGTACAGAGGGAAGAAGACTGAGGTGAAACAATACAGGGAGGGGTAGCTGGGGTGTAGCAGTGAGATGCTCTGTGATGCTGGACCATATGGGAAGGTCCTGGGTTCATTTCCCACAACGTCCCCACCCACATTGGGTGCGTGCACGTGTTTCCGTTATCCGGGCTGACTGAGACTGAGAGTGGATCACATCATGGGGACTCTGTTAGGGGTGCTCGTTCTCTCTCAGACAAAAAAGAAATAAACTTTGAAAAGTTTTAGGAAAGGAACTGCTCCCTCCACTTTCTACATGGGTTCAAGTTCATATTACTTGCATGGTTGACCCCCGTAGGCATTTGCACACCTTGGGTTATAGGGTAATATTGCAGGGGGATATCGGAAAAGCAAAAGTCGTCAATGCCTCCCTCTTTGTGACCCCCTACCTAACCAGTGCCATGTTTCATTAGCCTTGCTTCCTTCACAGCTCTCCCATACACCAGTTTCTCCATGTATACTGCCATGACTCGGGAACAGGGGTTGGCAAGCTTCCCCTGTAATGGGCGAATATTTAGGTTTCGCGGGACATATGGCGTCTACAACTACTCAACGCTGTTGTAGGGAGAAAGCAGCCATAGGTGATATGTAAATGATGAGTGTGGCTGTGTTCCAGTGAAGCTGTATTCGTGGATACTGAAGTATGGATTGCACATCATTTTTATGAATCATAAAATATTACTATTGTTTTGATTATATCTCTCCAACAGTTTTAAAATGTCGACATCATTCCCAGCCACAGGCCTCATAAAAACAGGCAATGGGCTAGACCTGACCCCTGGGCCATAGCTGGCTAAGCCCTTGGTATGGGTTGAGCTGTGTTCTTCCCAAATTCCTGTGCTGCAGTCTTAGCCCTCAGTGCCTCAGAATGTGACCTTATTTGGAGACAGGGTCTTTGCAGATACGGTCAGGTTAAAATGAGGTCATTAGGGTGGGTCCCAATCCAATATGACTGGTATCCTAATGAAAAGGGGAAATACCAACGCAGACATGTACAGAGGGAAGAAGACTGAGGTGAAACAATACAGGGAGGGGTAGCTGGGGTGTAGCAGTGAGATGCTCTGTGATGCTGGACCATATGGGAAGGTCCTGGGTTCATTTCCCACAACGTCCCCACCCACATTGGGTGCGTGCACGTGTTTCCGTTATCCGGGCTGACTGAGACTGAGAGTGGATCACATCATGGGGACTCTGTTAGGGGTGCTCGTTCTCTCTCATACAAAAAAGAAATAAACTTTGAAAGAAGGAAGGAAGAAAGGAAGGAAGGAAACAAAGATGAAAAAGAAGAAAGAAACAGGGAAAAGAGGCCACCGACAAGAAACACCTGAGCTACCAGAAGCTGGGGGAGAGGCCTAGAAGTCTCTCTCGCAGCCTTAGCAGGGATCAGCAGCGGTGACACCTTGGTCCACAGGGAGGGAGAATGCATTCCTGGCTTGCGCCCTCTGATGTGTGGTACTTCGCTGCAGGGGATGACTTGCATAGCCCTGCTCTGTTGAGGCTTCCCTCTCTCTCACCTCCCTGCTGCCCCTCACTCTGTTCTGTCCTCTCTGCCACACGACCTGCTCCACACAGGGGCCAGAGGAGCCTTCTTCTTTTTCTTTTTCCCCAAGTTTTATTGTATTTATTTCTTCCATAATAGACAGAGACAGAGACAGAGGCAGAGACAACACCCCCAACATGGTCTCCACATAGCTAATCTTAGTTAGGCTGGTTTGTGGGCACGTACATGTCCAATGTGTACAGGGAGGGCCTGGGATGCAAGCCCAGGAATTTTCCAGGTGGATCCAGCTGTACTGCCATCTGGCTCCCAGATGGGTCTTTTTAATACCGTCTTATGCTCTAGCGTAAGCCTTTTCAGCACCTTCTGTTGCTCTTATATAGGCGAAGTCTCACATCTTTGCCGTTCCAGGCTGTTCCCTCAACTTGTCCCAGCCACAAGGGCCTATTCAGAATGGGCATGGCCCCCTCTTACTGCCTGTTTTTGCCTTCATGGGCCCTTCCTCTACTAGGTTCTGGCCCTGAATCAATCCTGTCAGCACTACTGATAGGCGGGTTGTTTGGTGAAAAACAATTGGGAGCCACCATGAAGACGTGACCTGCCGAAATGTTCACACAGCATTTGTACAAGCTGGCAAAGCTCCCTGCTCAGCCTCACCTTGGCGGAAATCTGCAAGCTGCCCCCGCCTGGACTGCTGCTCTCACCTTGCCTCCCTCAGCCTCAGGAGTCACCCCTCAGGAAGACCAACCCAGAATGCCCCTCATTGTATACTAGGTGGGCTGGTCAGTATCTCTGTTAGAAGAACAATGGGGCCCAGAAGGTGGTGTGGTGGTTAGCAGTGCTGGACTCCCTTATGACCGACTGCAGTTCGAGCCCTTGACCTGGTGGCTTGCTTTCTCACTTTCCTTCTCTCTGTCTCTCTTGGGTCAAATTTTAAAAAATAATAAATAATCAAATTAAATTAAATTATTCTTGGGGCCAGCAGGTGGCATGGTGGTTAAAGGCACTAGACTCCCACATGGCTAACTATGGTTCAAGTCCCAGATCTGGCAGCTTGCTTTCTCACTTTCCCTCTCTCTCTTTCTCATTCTGTCCCTCTCTGGTCAAGTTTAAATAAATAAATAAATAAATAAAAGTTAAATACAAAATAATTGTTAAAAAAGATTAAAAATAATTTAAAAATTATTGTTGGGACCAGCAGTTAGCGTAATGGCTATGTTGCTGTACTCCCATGTAGTCGACCACAGTTCAAGTCCTGGACCCAGTGGCTTAAGCTCACGCCAGGCATGTGTGCGTACGTGCCCAAGATCCCGAGAGGAGAATGAAGGAGAATGGATTGCGGCGTGGCCATCCTCCCTGGAGGGTGATTTCTCTCTTTCTGTCTCACTGTCTCTATCTTTCCAGTGAGCGCACGCACCCTATAGCAAAAACTTCTAAAAAAAAAAAAGAAAAAAGAGGACAAAATAAAAAATTTTTCTTAAAAACAGAAGAATGAGTTTGTGTGACATTTACGACTGTATTTAACAATACACTTGTTTTTATGATTATTTTATTTATGTGCTTCTCATCTAAACTGTAAGTTCTATACTGACAGTGTTGTGGGTGCAGCTGCCAACCATTTTGGTTTCAATGCCTAGAATTTAGTACATATATAGTGAATGAATGAATGAAAAAATATTTAGAATTCCTGAAATTCCACATGAGATTTAGTCTTTTCAATCTTTAAAGTCTTACATCCCCTGGGATTTCATTTATTTTTCTTAAATTTATTTTTAAATTAAAAAAAAAGATTTATTCATTTTTTTTCCATGAGTGACAGAGACAGAGAGAGTCAACCTCAATAGGGTTTTTATGCGATGATCCAACCCAGCCTCTGCCAGCCCAGATTATGGGCACAAGAATGCACCCAGGGTGCACAAGACAGACCTTGGGATATGAACCTGGGACCTTCCCATTTGGCCTCAGCATTTCTGAGCATTGTGTCATTGCTGTACCACCCTGGCTGGCCTCCTGGGGTTCTCTTTAAACACCTGATGTAGTCCAGATTGAGGTGGCAAGACAGGAAGAAGGAGGATGCTTCCTAAGGCAAGGGCAACTTGGCCAACCATGTACCAAGAATATAGTAACGTGACATGAACTTTGGGAATGGAAATTATTCTGGGACTCAAAGGGTATTTTCAAAGTTCCTCTTGTCTTACTTTGACCTCCTCCTAGGGCTCACAATCAGAGAGTAACTGATTGGGCTAGCCCTGGGCCTAGTGGTTAAGGGAGCCAGATCCCACATGGCCAACTGTGTTGTTTGAATCCTGGCCCTGGCAGCTTGAAAACACAGTGGGCATGTGTGCATGCATGCCTCCAATCCCAACAGGGTGGAGAAATGAGATCATGACCACACCCCATTGGGGAATGCTTTCTCCCTCTCTGTCTCTCTTTCTCTTTCTGGTGAGTGCACATGACCTCTGATAAAAAAAAAAAAAAAGTAACTAGTTTTGGGAATCTATGGGATCCTACACCATTTAAAATTATATTCAGTTATTTTTAAAAAATTAGACTAGAAAAGGAAATTCAGAAACCTACTGCCAAGCACAATTCCGCAGAAACAGGATGGGCACTGGAACCCAGCCGTCCTCTGTGGCAGGAGCCCCAGTGCCCTTTGTACCCTTCCCTGCCGGTAGCTCAGCTCCTCCATCACAGCCTGTTGTGGCTCAGGACTCCGGGTTCCTGCTCCAGTCGCTCTTCTTGCCTTCTCCCTGATTTCCTGCCACTTCTTCCCTGCCTACCCAGATTCCATCTAAAATTTCTCTAAATTTCTGTAGCTAAGCCACATCCAATATTTGAGTAGTTGCACAGTCATTAAAGAGATCCGAAACTCGTATGTATTTAGAAAACTAAATAGTACACTATTCGTTAGGTGAAAGGCATCCAGGAGGATAACTCAGGAGCTCAGAAACCAGCCATAGCTCAATGAAAACAAAATCGGTCCTGTCTGATCACTACACAGAATTAATCCACTCATTTAACTCTGGGTTGTGATTGTTAGTATAATTTCAACTGTTCAAGAAATATCTTCTTGGGAACCAGCAGTTAGCGTAATGGCTATGTCGCTGGATTCCCACGTAGTCGACCATGGTTCGCGTCCCGGACCCTGTGGCTTAAGACTCACGCCGGGCGCGTGTGCATGCGTGCCCAAGATCCCAAGAGGAGAATGGAGGAGAAGGGATTGCGGCATGACCATCCCCTCTGGGGCGTGATTTCTCGCTTTCTGTCTCTATATCTCTCTCTGTCTGTCTGGCAAGCACACGCACCCTGTAGCGAAAACCTCTCCCAAAAAAAAAAAAAAGAAGAAGAAATATCTTTTTCTGGGACCAGCAGATGGCGTAACAGCTATGTCACTGGACTCCCATGTAGTCAACCATGGTTCAAGTCCCGGACCTGGTGTCTTAAACTCACACTGGGTGTGTGTGTGGGCGTGCCCAAGATCCCGAGAGGAGAATGGAGGAGAAGGGATTGCAACATCGCCATCTCTCCTGGGGGGGAAGGGGGTGATTTCTCACTTTCTGTCTCTGTCTTTCTGGCGCGCACACGTGCCCTATAGCAAAAACCACTCCAAAAAAAAATTTTTTTTTAATTAAATTTTTTTTAAAGAAATATCTTCCTTTTATCTTGACTTTCAATTTCTTGTTCTAGGATCTGTGAAATTTGTGTTTCCATTGGCAATCATGCCAGATGTTTGAGTCTCGCTTTATGCTTTCATATAATTTGAAAAACATAGCTTCATGTCCACAGAATTTTTTTGTTTCTTTCTTTCTTTCATGAGTGAGTGAGCAAGAGACAGACAGTATCTCCAACAGTGTCTTGATGTTATGCTACATGCCCAGTCACAGTCAGTCACAGATGAGGGGCATATGTGTGCATGGATACTCAGGGAGCCTCCGAACATGAGCCCAGAACCTTCCCGTGTGGGTTAGTCTCACAGAGCACTGTGCCGCCCCCACACAGATTTGTAATGGTTTATAACTGTATTGTCCATCCTGTTATTATTATCGTGGTATTTATTTAGTACATATAGATATGAACATACCGCTAGATCTGTGGGAAATTTTTTAATCTTCTTTTTTTATAAGTCCAAATACAATTTATTTTTACCATCTGATTCTTCCCTTGATCATACTTCTGCCCTGAAAGATAAATATCAAAATGCAGACTTAGGCACTTACAAGTAAGCCAAGGCCTGTTTAGTGTGTAAGCTTTTTATTGTCAGCAGCCATTTACAAGTAAAAGTGTCTCTATCCATTTTTTTAAATGATTAACTCTCTAAAGTTCTAAGATCATCTCTTGTGGGAAAGCATTAAATATAACTAATCACGTGATAAAAATGATAATTCCTATTAAGAGTATGTATTCAAATGGTTCATTGGCTGCTAAGAAGTGGCCTATAATTTCAGAGTTAATATACTGGTATCAAACCCAGGGGAAAAAAAAAGAAAGGATATGCTTACTATGATTATTTTTGCTATCTGTTTGGGGATTTCTACTTGTTTATTATGCTAAAAAAAATTGAATGGCTTTTATGTACTAGGAAGGCGACTATACCCACCTAAATCCCAACACCTAACCTCAAGGAGTTGAAAGTCTAATAGACAGGACAAGACCACAAATAACCATGACACCAGACCATTTCTCCCAGAAACAGCACCTAAATCCCAACACCTAACCTCAAGGAGTTGAAAGTCTAATAGACAGGACAAGACCACAAATAACCAGACCATTTCTCACAGAAACAGACCACACTGAGCTGCTGGCAGTTCCGATGAAGGCGAGGTGGTCAATTCTCACTGAGATCGTTAAGATGGCTTCTTGGAGACGCTGAATGACAACTAGGAGATGGAAACTGAGGATTGCATGGTGGTTTACGATCACTGTTACAACAAATATCACAAATATTGGCTTAACAGCAACCCAGATGTATTATCTTACAGTGCTGGAGGTCAGAAGTGCAGTGCAGACCTCACTGAGCTGACATCAAGGTGTGGCAGGGCTGTGCTCCTTCTAGACACTCCGGGGGAGTCCATTTCCTGCTCACTTCAAGTGTCGGCAGAATTTGGCTCTTAGTGAGTGTAGGTCTGAGGTCCCTGTTTTCTTGTTGGCTGTACCCTGGGTTCTGTGCTTTCTTCTGGAACTCCTGGAGGTTACTGTTTTCCTTGGCTTGTGGCCCCTTCTTCCATCTCCAAAGCCAGTGGCCTTCTCATGTGGTCACATCTCTCTGGCCTCCCCTTCTACCTTCTTTTTCTACTTTGAAATACCCATTTGATGACACTGGAGCCCACCTGGACAAGCCAGGGTCATTTCCCAACCTCAAGGTCTGTAACCTTAATTACATCTGCAAGCTCCCTGTACCATGTCAGGTAACTGTACACGGGTTCCGGGCACTGAGGCATGGACATCTCTGCGGAGGGCATTTCCTGCCTACTACAATTAGGAAAGGTTTCAGCCAGGAAGGAAACTGAAGAGAGGGTATCGAGGCCTGGACACCCAGGTGTGTAGGAAAACTGTCCTTTCATGTAACTGGCTGTCTAAGATGCGCCTCTATGCAAATACACACAAATGCACATGCAGAGTGAAAGAAGAAAAAAGAATTCCAGAAAAGTGTCTTTTTACATGTCATGGAAAACATCAAATATCAGAGCCTAGGCAGGGGAGCAAAGTTTTCTGAGCAGACTGTCCATCATGAAAACTAGTCTAGCTTAAAGTCCTGCAGAACGGGTGAACAAAGGAGAACCCGAGACTAGAGGAGCTTGTTTAGGCCCCAGCATTGCCTAAAAATGGGAGGTTGCTGCTGCTGCTGTTGGCCTCATATCCAAGGCGGTTCTTCACCTGCAGTATAGAGGGTGTCTTTCACACATAGAATTGTAAGGTTTGTAAGGTAATAAACATGTCCTGCTCTGAGTCACTAATTCTGTGATAATTCATTACAGCAGCCATCGATGAATATATTGGATAGTTGGAAAAGTCACGATGTGGTTTTTTTTTTTTTGAGAGTTTTTTTGCTATAGGGCATGTGTGCTCGCCAGAAAGAGAGAGACAAAGAGACAGAAAGTAAGAAATCACCCTCCAGGGGGGATGGCCACACTGCAATCCCTTCTCCTCCATTCTCCTCTCGGGATCTTAGGCATGCATGCACACATGCCCAGCATGAGTTCAAACCACCGGGTCCAGGACTCAAACCGTGGTTTACGTGGGAGTCCGCAATGCAACCTTTACACCATCTGCTGGCCCCAGTCATGATGTTTTTGCATCTATATAAATATAGTGGATTCTATGATGCATTTTTCTATGCAAAAATGCATCATGACTTTTTTGACAACCCAATACTTAATTCTCTTATTATAAAAATAAGTCTTCCTGTTCAACCCTTATTCTCTTCTAACTAACATTTTATCACTTTTCTTCCCTTTCCAATCATATTTCTTCTTTTAAACAATTATTTTATTTAATTTTATTTATTATTTTAATTTGACCAGAGAGGATCAGAGTGAGAGTGAGAGAGAGACAGAAAGTGAGAAAGCAAGCCTCCAGGTCAGGGACTCAAACCATGGTTGGCCTGTGGGAGTCCAGTGCCCTTAACAACCACACCATCTGCTGGCCCCCACATTTCTTTTTGTAAAGTTCATTTATTTCTTCTGTGAGAGAGAACAATATAAGCACTCCCAAACAGGGTCTTCATGTCATGATCCACTCCCAGCCTCAGTCAGTCCAGATGGACGTGCATGTGTGCCCAGTGTGCACAGGGGTACCCCGGGATGTGAACCTGGGACTTTTGCATGTGGGTCCAGCATTGCTGAGCATTGCATTATCACTGCACACTGTCTGGCCTCACAGTGAGATTTCTCAGTGGAATCTTTGTTCTTTGTTCCCTTACCATCGTTCTTTCCCATCTAGCTAAATTTTACTCTCATCACTACCAATGGGATCAAGGGGTGTGTCCTACACAGGAGACGTGCTTACCTGGGTGTCCAGGCCTCGATAGCCTCTCCCCGGTTTCCTGGTTTCCTTCCTGGTTAAAACTTTTCCTGTTTGTGGTAGATGGAAAATGCCCTCCACAGAGATGTCCATGCTTCACTGCCGAGAACCTGTGAATATGTTACCTGGCATGGCGTGATTCCAGCGACCACTACATCTTTAAATCCACTGGACATTCCCCAGATATCATTTTACTTCACTTTCTATAGCACATATCTTTGTCGACCCCTCCTTCCCTGAAATACTCCTCCGTTTGTTTCTGTGAGACCACACTTTCCTTCATCTCTTTGGCAACTTACCTGTTTTCTATACAGGTGCACCCTGCTCTCCCTCACCATTAAATGTTGCATTTTCTCAAAGTTCCAGCCCACTCCTACTCCTCCTCCTACCACTGTCCACCTGAGCAGATTCATCCACACCTTCAGCTTCGGTGAGCACCCACAGTGTATGGGGGCAACTCACAAATGTACATCTGCTGATCAGATTTCTCCTTAGATCACTGTCCACAACTGCCTTGGTGGGCATCTCCATCCGATACGCTCTATCCCAAAGGTATGTAAAACAAAAAAACAAACAAACAAACAAAAAAAAGCGAAAATAACAACAACAACAAAAACAAATTTACAATCTCAGTCCAATGGACGGCACCATCACTCACTAGTGCTGAAAGTTCAAAACCCAGCAGCCACTCCATTCTTTCCTTGTCTCTTGGATCTTAGCCACTTCATCAGGGGATCTGAAAGTTTTACTGTCGTTATTTCTCCATTTCACCCACTTTCCTCCATAACCACAGCTACCACCCTCGTCCAAGCTGCATCACCCCCCTCTTCAACTCCTGCAATATTCTAGACAGCCAGTTTTCCTTTTTCCTGGTGGTTCCCACCCATTCTCCACACAGCAGTCAGAGGGCGATCTGGAAACATCAGATCATGTCACCCCACTTAAGAGCCTTGCCTACCCATTGTTTTGCAGATAAAGACTAGAAGTGACCCAGAAGGCCCGGGTAGGTTAACTCCTGCCCGTCTCTCCATCTTTATCTCTTGACTCTCACCCCTTCTGTCTACTCCAATCACAATGGTCTCTGAATGTCTGAAGTGCTGCTTCATGTTCTGTCCCTCACAGAGCCTTTCCACTTAAGCTTCTCTCTTTTAGAATTTTTTCCTTTCTTCCTTCTTTCTTTTCTCTCTCTCTTTCTTCTTTTTTTTTCAGTTTTGCCAGAGAGTGCATGCCCTTGCAGGAGAGAGAGATAGAGAGAGAAAGAGAGGGGGATGCGGGAAAGCACTGCCCAGGGGAACGGTCACACCATGATCCCTTCATTTTCGTTTCTTCCTCCTTTCAGGATTTTGGGCACGCCTGCATATGCATCCAGGGTGTCTCTCAAGCTACTGCGTCCAGGACTTGAACCTCATAGTCGGCCTGTGGGATCCAACCACCACGCCATGGGCTAGCCCAGGAATCCTTCTCTGTTCTTCAGTCTGTTTTTGTGATAGTTTTCTGTGATAGCTTGCAAATCGGTTTTTCAGCTCCTCTCCTCTCCAGGTACTAATTCGACAGTACATACTCACAGAGCTTGGCCTTGCGTTTGCCCACTTCTCTGTTTACTTCATGGCCCTGTTTCTCTAACACCCTCCCTACTCTCTCAGAAGCCCATTCTCAGCATGCCTCAAATACCAGGCTTTCTCTGTGACTTTGTTTCTGCCCTTTTCCCCTCCCATACATCTTTACCTCAGACATTTGGTTTTCCTTCCACCCCTGTCTTTTGAAAGGTATTATCTCTGGGGTACTTTTCAAGTGCTAATCCCAAACTCAGAAACTCTTCTTGGCCTGCCATTACCAACTATCAAATTCAGTCTGAAAAGACTGCTTCCTGATTAGTGTAGATTTCCCTTTGCTTTCTGAAGTTGGACAGTTTCTTTATTACTGGCCAGTCCCACTACTACATGTGAAACCGCCTTATCATAATTGCATCTTAGTTTTCATTATCAAAACCATTTATCAAGGCTGTGAAGATAACATATTCAGTTGTTTTCGATTTGTTCTTCAGATCTGGTCAATAAAGCAAAATAACTGGTCTTAAGGGCAACTGTTAAATAACAACTGAAACTACAGGTAGTAGTTAGTTTAAAATTCCAGCTTAAAAATAGCTCATAAGGGGCTGGCAGGAGGCATGGTGATTAAGAATGCTGGATTTCCATATGGCCAAGTGCGGTTCGAGTCCCAAACCTGGCGGCTTGCTTTCTCACTCTTTCTCTCTCTTACTCTATCTCTCTCTGGGCAAATTAAAATAATAAATAAATACATAAAGTTAAATAAAATAATTCTTTACAAAAATAGATCATGAAAGAACAAGCAGCGTAACGGCTATGTCACTGGACTCCCACGTAGTCGACTGTGGTTCGAGTTCCGGACTCGGTGGCTTAAACTCACGCCGGGCACATGTGTGCACGTGCCCAAGATCCCAAGAGAAGAATGGAGGAGAAGGGATTGCGGTGTGACCATCCTCCCACCCCCACACCCCACCAGGGAGTGACTTCTCACTTTCTGTCTTTCTGTCTCCCTCTGTCTTTCTGGCGAACACACATGCAATGTAGCAAAAACCTCTCAAAAAAAAAAAAATATATATATATATATCATGAAAATGTTCCTTTTGCCATATACATTTATTAGTTTTACTGTCGTTATTTCTCCATTTCACCCACTTTCCTCCATAACCACAGCTACCACCCTCGTCCAAGCTGCATCACCCCCCTCTTCAACTCCTGCAATATTCTAGACAGCCAGTTTTCCTTTTTCCTGGTGGTTCCCACCCATTCTCCACACAGCAGTCAGAGGGCGATCTGGAAACATCAGATCATGTCACCCCACTTAAGAGCCTTGCCTACCCATTGTTTTGCAGATAAAGACTAGAAGTGACCCAGAAGGCCCGGGTAGGTTAACTCCTGCCCGTCTCTCCATCTTTATCTCTTGACTCTCACCCCTTCTGTCTACTCCAATCACAATGGTCTCTGAATGTCTGAAGTGCTGCTTCATGTTCTGTCCCTCACAGAGCCTTTCCACTTAAGCTTCTCTCTTTTAGAATTTTTTCCTTTCTTCCTTCTTTCTTTTCTCTCTCTCTTTCTTCTTTTTTTTTCAGTTTTGCCAGAGAGTGCATGCCCTTGCAGGAGAGAGAGATAGAGAGAGAAAGAGAGGGGGATGCGGGAAAGCACTGCCCAGGGGAACGGTCACACCATGATCCCTTCATTTTCGTTTCTTCCTCCTTTCAGGATTTTGGGCACGCCTGCATATGCATCCAGGGTGTCTCTCAAGCCACTGCGTCCAGGACTTGAACCTCATAGTCGGCCTGTGGGATCCAACCACCACGCCATGGGCTAGCCCAGGAATCCTTCTCTGTTCTTCAGTCTGTTTTTGTGATAGTTTTCTGTGATAGCTTGCAAATCGGTTTTTCAGCTCCTCTCCTCTCCAGGTACTAATTCGACAGTACATACTCACAGAGCTTGGCCTTGCGTTTGCCCACTTCTCTGTTTACTTCATGGCCCTGTTTCTCTAACACCCTCCCTACTCTCTCAGAAGCCCATTCTCAGCATGCCTCAAATACCAGGCTTTCTCTGTGACTTTGTTTCTGCCCTTTTCCCCTCCCATACATCTTTACCTCAGACATTTGGTTTTCCTTCCACCCCTGTCTTTTGAAAGGTATTATCTCTGGGGTACTTTTCAAGTGCTAATCCCAAACTCAGAAACTCTTCTTGGCCTGCCATTACCAACTATCAAATTCAGTCTGAAAAGACTGCTTCCTGATTAGTGTAGATTTCCCTTTGCTTTCTGAAGTTGGACAGTTTCTTTATTACTGGCCAGTCCCACTACTACATGTGAAACCGCCTTATCATAATTGCATCTTAGTTTTCATTATCAAAACCATTTATCAAGGCTGTGAAGATAACATATTCAGTTGTTTTCGATTTGTTCTTCAGATCTGGTCAATAAAGCAAAATAACTGGTCTTAAGGGCAACTGTTAAATAACAACTGAAACTACAGGTAGTAGTTAGTTTAAAATTCCAGCTTAAAAATAGCTCATAAGGGGCTGGCAGGAGGCATGGTGATTAAGAATGCTGGATTTCCATATGGCCAAGTGCGGTTCGAGTCCCAAACCTGGCGGCTTGCTTTCTCACTCTTTCTCTCTCTTACTCTATCTCTCTCTGGGCAAATTAAAATAATAAATAAATACATAAAGTTAAATAAAATAATTCTTTACAAAAATAGATCATGAAAGAACAAGCAGCGTAACGGCTATGTCACTGGACTCCCACGTAGTCGACTGTGGTTCGAGTTCCGGACTCGGTGGCTTAAACTCACGCCGGGCACATGTGTGCACGTGCCCAAGATCCCAAGAGAAGAATGGAGGAGAAGGGATTGCGGTGTGACCATCCTCCCACCCCCACACCCCACCAGGGAGTGACTTCTCACTTTCTGTCTTTCTGTCTCCCTCTGTCTTTCTGGCGAACACACATGCAATGTAGCAAAAACCTCTCAAAAAAAAAAAAAATATATATATATATATCATGAAAATGTTCCTTTTGCCATATACATTTATTTATTGTCAATTTAGATTAGCTCAGGTGTTTCTCAATGACTTTGAAGATGCTAATGTTGTTATAGAAATAAATTTTGTTGAGATAAGAGTTTGGGCATTACACTTTATATTCTACCTAAAGCAAGTTTTACTGATGTTTACAGCAAAAGATTGTATTAAAATTTGAATGGAACATTTTGGAGCTTTTAGAAGTGAAGCTTCACCTTTTTGGTAGGATGAAATTTCACCTTTCGGTAGGATTTTTCTTTTTCTTATAGACACAACAACATTCCACTGATGTCTATAAATAAAATGGACATCGTAGCCAACTATGTTTGTGATGAGAAATAAGTAAATAGCTGGCTGCTGTAAATAGCTCCCTCAGCATAAATAGTAAGCTAATGGCGGAGGGGATAAGAACAGAATTGTTTTAGCATTTCTTCTCCTAATAATGTTAAGAGTCATACAAATTCCTTAAATGCAGAATGTGATGTGTATCTTCACCGTGTTTCTTTGAGCACTTCTGGGAAGAAATCTCAGATTATTGAGCAATTCTGACTTACGCAACCGCATATTTTATTACTCATCTGAGCAGCAGAATGGCTATTCAGAGAAGAAGCTACTCTGAGGCAGTTAGAAAGGCAGGTCCACAGGGGTGGCAGGTAGGCCACCTGGAAGGCTTCTGCTACATCTCTCTTGAGATTCTGTTTTCCAAAATAGCTCAATGTAAAGCAATTTGAAATAAGTCAAAATCAGAGAAAAGTTTATTCTCTTGTGATTTCAGTATTGAAAAACACATGTAAGAATTGAAATTTAAGGGGCCAGCTGGTGGCGGGTGGTTAAGGCACTGGACTCTTACATGACTGACCATGATTTGAGTCCTGGTTCTGGCACCTTGCTTTCTCACTTTCTCTCTTTTGTTGTCTGTCTCTGGTAAGCACACATACCCTATAGCAAATTTAATAATAATAATAATAATAATAATTCTTTTTAAAATAATTGAAATTTAATACTAAGAATTTTTCCTCTGGTTTTCATTATTGAAAAAAAATAAGAATTCATATACTTAAAAGTGGTTAAGATGATAAATTTTATGCGTTTCTTATCAAAAGCCAAATTAAAATTAAATGAGGAGCCAGCAGGTGGCACGGTGGTAAGGCACTGAATTCACACATGGCCAAACACAGTTCAAGTCCCAGATCCAATGGCTTGAAAGTCACACTAGTGTGTGCATGTGCATGCCCAAAATCCTGAGAGAGTAAAGGAGAAGGGATTGTAGTGTGGTCATCACCCCAGGGAATGATTTTTCACTTTTCCTCTCTCTGTCTCTCTCCACTGAGTATACACGCCCTATGATAAAAACCTAAAAATTAATTAATTAATTGAATTAAATAAAAAAAAAGGTGAACCCTATTAAAGGCTTATACAAGACTTAAGGCATTTCTGGTTATTCATCTACCATCTCTCTCTATAGCTCTCTTAAAAATAATAATACTCCATTTTTTCATAAGTTTAATTTCTAATAATATAAACGCTATGAGAAATGCCTAGTAACTGAAGTTGCAGAAGGTCTTTTAACAGTTGAAATAGCTATCACAAAAGTCTTACTTTTGCATAGGAAAAGCTTTTAGGGGTAAGAAGTTTTACTAGCTCTTACTTTATATACAGGTTTTTAAAAAAGAATTATCTTATTTGTTTTTTTTATTATCATTATTTTTTTTTTTAATTTGATCAGAGAGACATAGAGAGAGGGAATGTGAGAAAGCAAGTCACCAGGTCCAGGACTCAAACTGTGGTTGAACATGTGGGAATCCAGCAGTTTAACCACACGCCACTTGCAGGCCGCTTATATATAGTTTTGATAAGCTAAATGTTTCTTAGCTAACAGCAGTTTAGAAGATGAAAATTGCTTCAGAAGAAGATTCCTCATGGCTCCTGCGAACTAGGTATTTCAGGGCACATGAGAAATGAAGATTTTCTACTGATAACTCAGCCTCCAGCAAACAAGCTAGCGTGGCAGGAGAGGTCAGGCCTTCAGAAGAAGATTCCTCATGGCTCCTGCGAACTAGGTAAAGTTTTCCTCTTGCTCTCAGCTCCACCTTTTATCTTGTTAATTATAGCGCTGGTCCTCCCACTCAGGCAGGAGAGGTCAGGCATTCAGAAGAAGATTCCTCATGGCTCCTGTGAACCAGATGGATCTAAGAGCACTGTAGCTAAACATCCAAATACTATTAGGGTTAAAATATTCCTCAATATCTACTGAATCTGCTGCACCAGCGATCACAACAGAACAGCAAAGATATTCTAGATCATCTCTGTCTGCTTACTCCTGAACATTCAGACTGAACTTCAAGAATTTAAAAGAAACTCACCATCCATCAGATGACAGGAAATCACCTCCAGATCACAAGAAATACGGGAAAACGAGAAAATACCTCTCCTCCAAGGGAAAAGAGTAACTCTTCTTCATCCACAAGCAGTTCAGTGAAAATCATGGAAATGTCTGATAAGGAATTTAGAGCATTCATAATGTCGAAGCTAACAGAGATGGAAGAGAAGAGAGATAATGAACTGCTAAAGAGAAAGGAGAAAGAAGTTGACGAGTTCCAGGAGATGAGGAAATTCTTGCAAGATCTAAAAGAGGAATTACACACTTTACAAAAGACTCAAATGGAACTGCTAGAGATGAAGTCTATAATACA
>NW_006160154.1:895223-907724 GCF_000334495.1 Tupaia belangeri chinensis | reverse complement strand
AAGAAAGAAAGAAAGAAAGAAAGAAAGAAAGAAAGAAGAAAGAAAGAAAAAGGATGACAGAGAATGAAGACCATCACTCTGGCTTTTATATCTGGAAAATTTAACTCCTGAGCAAGTTTGCAATCCACCTTGCTCTAGTTTTCCCCACCCCTCCCAGCCCCATTCCCTCTTCTTCTTGCCTACTTCCATCATCCATGAAGGTCAATAAGGTGAGGCAGAAAGAAACTTAGTTACACAAGTGAGAAAAAAAACAGTAAAACTATTCGTACCATTTAAAAAAACATGGATATTTGATGACTGCAGTGAGCTGTATGGGCCCAGCTGGGTTCTACTTTATAATATGCTCTTTCTACTCACTGGGGTTTATGCCTAAAGTCAGACTTGAGTTCATGTATAGGTATGTGTCAGCTGTGATAACTATTGGATATATTTAGACTAAGTTCACTGACAGATCATTTGGGGAGGGGGGAGGCATGGAGGGCAACTGTGGATGCCAGGGACAATGTGGATGCCAGGGACAATGTGGGAGGAGGATGGGTCATAACAGAGGGAGGGGGTTGGGGAATCTAGGATGGCAAAACAAAAGGCAAGGTATGCAGGACATAAGAATTGGAAAATTATTTGCTGAGAACATGTTTGTTGATGTGCTTGATTGAGACAATATACAGTGTACTCTGGATGGAAAATCTCATTTTGTATGCTGTAATGATGTACAGTGAATGAATGCAAATAAATAAATTTAAATAAAAAATGAAGAAAAAAGATGAAAATTAATATGGCATAATATATTACTAAAGGCAAGAACTTAAAAAAAATTATTTTGAGGGGGAAAGGTTTTTGCTATAGGGCACACGTGCTTGCCAGAAAGAGAGAGACAGAGACACAGAAAGCAAGAAATCACCCCTCAAAGAGGATGGCCACACCACAATCCCTTCTCCTCCATTCTCCTCGCGGGATCTTGGACATGCATGCACACGTGCCTGGCTTGAGTTTAAGCCACCGGATCCGGGACTCCAACCACAGTTGACTACATAGGAGTCCAGTGATATAGCCATTATGCTAACTGCTGGTCTCAACATTTTTTTAATTTTTAAGATTTTTTTTAAAGTTATTTTTTGGACCCAGCAGGTGGCATGGTGGTCAACTGAACATACTCCCACATGGTTGAGGTTCAAGCCCCAGACCTGGCAGCTTATTTTCTCTCTCTCTCTCTCTCTCTCTCTCTCTCGTCACTCTGGTGAGTGCACATGTCCTGTAGCAATTTAATAATAACAGTAATAATAAAATTAAATAAATAATTCTTTTTTTTTTTAAGTTTATTTCTCAGGACCAGCAGTTAGCGTAATGGCTATGACGCTGAACTCCCATGCAGCCGACCGTGGTTTGAGTCCCAGACCCAGTGACTTAAACTTGGGCCAGGCACGTGGGCTTGTGTGCCCAAGATCCCAAGAAGAGAATGGAGGAGAGAGGATTGCGGCGTGGCCATCCCCCCTGGTGGGTGATTTCTCACTTTCTATCTCTCTGTCTTTCTGGCAAGCGCACGCACCCTATAGCAAAAACCTCTCCAAAAAAAAATGTTTATTTCTCCCCTCCATGAGCAAGAGAGACAGAGAAGCATCCCCAGTAGGGCCTTCCAACCCAGCCTCATGGGAATATGATGGCCTGGTGTGTTCTAGGGTCTCTGGATACAAGCCTGCAATCTTCCCATGTGATTAGCCTTGAAGAACATTGCATTACTGCTGTGCTACCATCTGGCCCCAAGCCTGGCATCTTGATGAGAAAAAAAGTAGCTTATTACCTAAAAAAGGCAAAACAAGTATAAAGGAAAACCCACTAGGAGAGAAAAAAAACAAAACAAAACAGGTTTTCCTTTGACAATCACACTCGACACGTTTCTGGTCACCAAAATGTGTAGTTCTTTCCCCTACACAAAGCAATTGTCCAACGAACATTAATTGGTGTCCTATAATAATTCAATTCAGTCTGTCACCATTTACCTGGAGTTAGTGCAGACCCCACAGGGTAAGACCTCAGACCTATAAGACTGCCCCCACATTAGATACCAATCACAAGAAGTAGGTTGCCACGTATACTTCTGACCAGTTTATAGTATTAAAAATGGGCTTTATAAAAGATGAAGAAATAGGGGCTAGCAGGTGGTGTGGTGGTTAAGGTGCTAGAATTTCCACAAGGCCGACGACGGTTCGAGTCCTGAACCTAGCAACGTGCTTTCTCACTCTCCCCTTCTCTTCCTCTCTCTCTCTCTGTCTTTCGCTGTCAAAAACTCATGTGAAAACAAAGTAATAGTAAGTAAATAAAATAAATAATTCTTTAAAAAAATGAAGAAATACGTAGGTTGAGTTCTAGAACAGTTCCAAACCCAGCATACAGATGTGCTTGTCAACCTGGAAGCTCCCTGAGCCTGGAGTTGAGGGATTTTATGGAAGGCTTTATCATGTTGGCATGACTGATTATTGACTCAATCTTCAGCCTCTCTTCTGCACCTAGAGAATGGAGGCTGGGAGGTGGTAGGACCAAAACTTCCAAGCTTCTAATCATGGTATAGTATTTTTGGTGAGCCAGGAACGCACCAAATTCACCTTGTTAGAACAAAGTATGCTCCTATTACCTGCAAAATTCCAAGGAATTTAGATCTCTGCATTAGGAATCAAAGACCAAATACTGGAACAGAAGATTCTCCTAGTGCCTCTATCTACAAGGGTATTAGAAGCTCTTTTTTTAGGAACAGACTAATATATAATATGTTGCATTTTATATATATACTCATAGAGATAGATAGATAGATATGCATCCATATATATTTTATTATTTCACAACTAACAACATATTAAAAATCCTCAGAAAACAAAGGGCCAATGTTTAATAGCAAAATGCAGCACTCTGCGAGGGTGACCCGCGTGGGAAGGTCCAGATTCATGTCCGGAGAGCTCCCTGGGTACAGCAGGTGTGCACGTGTCCATGATCAGGGGCTGGCCGAGACCCACGTGGGTCGTGATGTGAGGCCCCTGCTGGGGAGGATCTTTCTGTCTCTCTCTTTTCATCTGTCTCTTTTATGGAAGAAATAAACTAAAGCAAACAAACAAATAAACAAATAAGGGCCAGCAAGTGGTATGGTACTTAAGGCACTGAACTCCCATATGTCTGACTAAGGTTTGAGTCCCAGATCCAGCAGCTTGAGAATCATGCTGTGTACGTGTATGTGCCCAAACTCCCAGGAGGAGAATGGAGGAGAAGACACTGTGGCATGGCCATCTGCTTTGGGGGATATTTTCTCACTTTTCCTCTCTCTCTCTGTCTCCAGTGAGTGCATACCCTACGGCAAAAAGAAAAAAAAAAAAAAGACGAAGGATGGGAGAATAGGAAACTACTGTTTAATGTAGTGAAACTTTGAGTTTGAAATAATGAAATGGATACTAGTGATAGTTACACAACATCATGAATGTACCTAGTGCCACTAAAGTATTGCTAGAGGGTGCATGTGTTCACCAGAGAGAGCGAGGAGAGAGACAGGTCGAGTGCCCCTTAAATAGGCTGTGGTTGTGCTGCAATCCTTCCACCTCCATTCTTCCCTCCTATCGGGATATTGGGAACTTGGGAACACACGCACCCAGCATGTTTCTTTCTTTTTTCTTTTCTTTTTTTTTTTGGAGAGCTTTTTGCTATAGGGCGCGTGCGCTTGCCAGACAGACAGAGAGAGACAGAGAGACAGAAAGCGAGAAATCACCCCCCAGGGGGGATGACCACACTGCAATCGCTTCTCCTCCATTCTCCTCTTGGGATCTTGGGCACGCAGGCACATGTGCCTGGTGTAAATTTAAGCCACCGGGTCCGGGACTCGAACCACAGTCGACTACGTGGGAGTCCAGCGACATAGCCATTACATTAACTGCTGGTCCCTGAGATCTGACTCTCTTAATAGCTGAGCTACAGAGCTGGCCGGCCCCCCCCCCCCAGCTTGTTTCTTAAGCCACTGGGGCTGAGACTTGAACCATGGTCAGCCGTGTGAGATCTGACTCTCTCTCTTTTTTTTTTTTCTGGAGAGGTTTTTTGCTACAGGGCGCATGCGCTCTCCAGAAAGACAGAGAGAGACAGAGACACAGAAAGCAAGAAATCACTCCTCAGGGGAGATTTCATGCCACATTCCCTTCTCCTCCATTCTCCTCTTGGGATCTTGGGCACGCATGTACACGTGCCTGGCGTGAGTTTTAAGCCACTAGGTCCGGGACTCGAACCACAGTCGACTACGTGGGAGTCCAGCGACATAGCCATTACATTAACTGCTGGTCCCTGAGATCTGACTCTCTTAATAGCTGAGCTACAGAGCTGGCCCAAGAAGTTCTTTACATTTAGTTTTAGAGGAAGAATATGACTTCTGTTCTTGAGTTTATAATCTAGTGAAGAAGACAAAAATATATGGTCATAAAACATCTCCAGAGCAAATAACAGGAATCAATGTAGCATGCCTTCTTCCTGATTTTCTAGCATTTCATGGTCTGATTCTGCACTAATTTTCACTGGTGCCCAAAGTACATTCTTCCGTAGTTGGGCAGATTTGCTAAGTCTCTTCTACACTGATTATAAACAAGGAGGCTTTTTCTTTCCAAAAGCCAAAATTGTGTCCAAAAACCAGAGCCTAATTTCCACTTAGGTATAAAGAGGCTGAACCAGTACTCAAGTTTCTTTCATTCAGAGCCAAGGGATGTGTGTGTGTGTTGGGGGGGAGAGTTGGAAAGGAAGTGTTAGGGGACATCCTACAGGGACCTCGGGGAGAACCCTTAAACTGTTCTGGCCCACAACTGCAGGATCCTCACTGACAAGTGGATTCTGTGTGTTTGCTCCTTTCTCTTCGCTCTGGTTGGTGCTGAAGACACAGGTCTTTGAGTTCCCATCTTCTTCACTTCCTAAGTCTATTCTTCCCTTAAAGTACAAGAGAGTTAATTGGTTTCCATTTCTTATTTATAAATACATGGTAATTACGGCTCCTTGGGATTACCTGGAGGAAGACATCATTCCATATTTCCATGCTCTGGAGGTAGATTTATCAAGGTTGGAATCCCAGCTCTTTGATTTTGGGCAAATTACTTTGGCTCTGTGTTTCAAGGTCCTACTCTATAAAATGGGGCTAATAAGTGGTTGTTTTGAAATGTAAATGTGATAATACACACGTTTAGAGCCACACCTGTTATAAAAACACAGTCACACACATTTACTCACATATATGGAGGACTTCAAAAAGCTCATGGGAAGGTGAAATTAAAGTATGAGTTTCAGGTGCGCCCTGTGCCCTAGTAGTTAAAGGAGCCAGATCCCATCTGAAACAGTGGCCAGCTATTAGACGTGCCTGCCTGTCTGTCCTTGATGTGCAGAAAAGGCTGGGCAGTAACGTGGACTGCACCATCCAAAGTGGTGAAAAACGCCAAAAACTCCCATCTCAATGCCATGCTTTTAAAAAAGAATGGATAGGGCTGGCAGGTGGCGTGGTGGTTAAGAGTGCTGGATTCCCACATGGCCCACCAAGGTTCGAGTCCCGGACCTGGAGCCTTGCTTTCTCACTTTCCCTTTCTCTCTCTCTCTGCCTCTCTCTGGTCAAAATTTAAAAATGATAATAATAACAAATGGAATTAAATAAACAAATATTAAAAAAAAAGAATGAATAGAATGTGCACATGGACTTGGTAGTGTCCAGGCAGACAAAGAGTGCAAGCTAGGGACCAGCAGTTAGCGTAATGGCTATGTCGCTGGACTCCCACGTAGTCGAACGCGGTTCGCGTCCCAGACCCGGTGGCGTAAACTCACGCCGGGCGCATGTGCGTGTGTGCCCAAGATCCCGAGAGGAGAATGGAGAAGAGGGGATTGCAGCGTGGCCATCCCCCCTGGGGGGTGATTTCTCGCTTTCTATCTCTCTGTCTCTTTCTGTCTGTCTGGCGAGCACATGTGCCCTATAGCAAAAAGCTCTCCAAAAAAGAAAAAAAAGAGTGCAAGCTAGAATTCGATAATTTCATAGAATGCATGGTTCAGCTATGACAAAAAGCATGAATGTCATCAGGACACGGCAGGAAAAGGTAATAAAGGAAGGGCAGTGTACCCCTCACCTCACCAGTCGGGCCAGGGCGAGCCTAGGCCTGAGCAGAGCAGATGCTGATGGCTGGAGAGTGATATTCACGTTCACAGCTTGAAACACATGTGCATGCATGTCCCAAATCCCAACAGTATGGAGAAATAGAGGAAAAAGGATCGTGGTGTGACCATGCTCCACTGGGTGCTACTTTCTCCCTTTCTCTCTCTCTCTCTCTGATGAGCACATGTGCCCGCTGGTAATTAAAAAAAAAAAGTAGCTGTTTATTTTGGTATAAAGAATTTTAAAATCCATAATTTTTCATAGTACACATTTTCCATGAACTTTCTGAAGCTCTCTTCACAACGCATTCTCTGTTCATCAATTCACACTCTGCCAATTTTGCCACTTCTGAAGCATGTATCTGTGCTCAGCTGGGTTTGTTACCGCTTTTCCTCCCCCTTCTCAGCTGGAAACAGTTTGTGGATGTACTTACTTACTTGATTACTTAGTTTAAAAGTATTTTTTGTTAACTGTCCTACTGTAGAAGTATCAGAAATTATAAGACAGAAATCATCCAGAATTCCTATATCCATAAACTACCACTTTTAGCATTTGACTGTTTGCTTTCCTGGACTGTAAGATAATAAATAAGTAAACGTATGTATACCAGAGCATAAGCTCCACCAGCTTATGCTGTGGCTTTTCCCAGCATTGTATTCCCCAATGCCTGGTCTGCCACGTGGATCATAGCATGTACTCAAAAACAAAAACACAAACATGCGAAGAACCGAAAGGAATTCATGACTCCTGCCTATAAACATCTGCCCACTGGACCATTCTCTCACATGGGTGTGTCAGTTTCCCCAATCGAGTTCCTATCTCGGAAACTTGTTTCCAATTTTCCGTATTCGCAAATATTTGTATTTGAAAATTTGAATGAAAAACATTTTTAAAGGTTCCTTTGTTTCTTTCTTTCATAAGAGAAAGAGAGAGAGAGAGAGAGGGGCGAAGACCCCTGACAGCATATGCACTCACAGGAGCAGGGGTGGGGAGAAGGAGAAAAATCACCCCCACCCCTGTGCAGAATCAGGATGGCCACACTGCAATCCCTTTTCCTCCATCACGCCCTCTTTCAGGATTTCTGGCATGTATGCACCAAAACCTGGCATGCTTCTCAAGCCGCTCGGACTGGGACTCCAACTGCACGATGGCCACGTGGGAACCAGCTGGCTGGCCCAGAAGATATTTTTTAAAAAGGTACAAAGAGTAGTATGACACATCCAATTGAACCCAGTCATCCAGAACCGACAACTTTTAACATTTTGACAGTTTTGCATCCATTTTTCGTAGTTGTTTCTTTCTTTCACGAGAGAGAAAGAGAAGTACCCTCAACGGGTCTTGCGTTGGGATCCTTCTCTCCCCAGCCTTTCCTGCCAGCAGTTAAGGTTCCAGTTTTCTTCCTCTCCTCTATATAGGCAACAGCTGTCATGAGTGCGTGCTCTTACAGTCCACATCTCTACTTGCATCAAGTGTGTGATTAGTATATAGTCTGCGGGACTTTATTTATAAGTATGGTATCATAGTGTATATATAGCTCTGCAACTTGCTTTATTTCACTCATTAGTTTTGAACTCTAGCTGCAACCATTTATCCTTTGATAAGCACAGAGTGAATCCATTCACTCCACTACTGTATATACTTCATTACTGGGATATTTACCTTTTATTTCCCTACTCATCTACTACTGACACTCTAAGTTGTTCCCAAGTTTTCGTTATTGTAAACAATGCTACAACAGTCATCATAACTGCAAAAGTTTTTAGTATTTTACACACAATTTTTAAAGTTCATTAAATCTCTTTTACTTTTCAATATATTTCATTCAACAAAAGTGGGACTTTACAGTAGTTTTCATTGAACAAAAGTGGGGTTTTAAGTACATGTACACATGAAATAGAAAGAAGTATCCTCTCTTGGAAACCTCAGGAGGGTTTGCGTTGCACTGGGATTTGCATAGCGCAGCTCTCCAATCCGTCAGGCCCTTGGGTGTGCACCTGTGCGTGTACTGTTTCAGTACCAAGCCAAAGATCCGAGCCTGCGTTGGCCCTGTGGCCTCCAGCTTGCAGTTCAGTATGTCACTGACTGTGCCAGAGAGTAGGGCAACAGAACGTCTTTAACAGAACATCTTCAACAATTATGTCCATGGGCCAGCCAGTGGCATGGTGGTTAAGATGGCTGGATCCTACACAGCCATCTATGTGGTTTGATTCCTGGACCCAAACATACTGGGCACATGTGCTTGTGTATCCAAAATCTCAAGAAGAGCACAGAAGAGAAGGGGTTACAGTGTGGCCATTCTCTCCTCCCACCCAGGTGCTTTCTCACTTTCCCTCTCTATGGTGAACACACAAGTTCTATAGCAAATTTAAAAACAAAAACAATGTTCACACCATCGAAGACAGAATCTTCAAAGGGCAGGACCTTTAAACACACACACAGGAAGACTGGCAGCCACCTGCATGGTGTGGGCTTGAGGTGAACACAGTGTAAGAGTGAAAGGGATATGAACAGGTGAATGCAGGTGGGGCTCAATTACAGAAGACTGGCTGGAGACATCCTGCTCCCAACTCTGTTTAAGGTATCTGGGTAGCATACGGGATAAGACTGAAAAACGAAATTGAGTTCTAAACCACATAATGGTTTAATTATAGGAGGTCAAAGCAAAGAGAAATCAGGAGGGAGGGCTGAAAAGATTCCCTGGATGAGCTAAGGCTTTAAGGCATTTGGAGGCAGGGATGTGGTGGTGTTGGGGGGTCAAGGGGTGCCTGTCCATTGCATCAGGACTGAAGGACTAGTCAGTGAGGTTGTTAATAATAGTCTTGAGATAATGACGTTCGTTACTGTCTTTTTGTTCAAGACGAGTTTTTTAAAATTTACAACTTTATTAAGAGGAAATTGGGTTGACTTTGAAAATTCGATTAACCCTCACCATCTTGCCTGTAGGCAATAGGAAGTCTGATGTTCCAAGGAGAGCCGGAAGTAAATGAAAGCTCTGGCTTCCATTCTATCATTTCTACTCTGCATCTCTGCACATCCCTGCTTATGTCCTTGGACTAAATACGTTGTCCTCAAATGAAAGGATAATGAAGCACTTGAAACATAAAATCAAATCTCACTTTTGGGTGTACATTACAATTCTGTTCTGTAAAATTCATGACTCCTGCCAATAAACATCTGCCCACTGGACCATTCTCTCACATGGGTGTGTCAGTTTCCCCAATCGAGTTCCTATCTCGGAAACTTGTTTCCAATTTTCCGTATTCGCAAATATTTGTATTTGAAAATTTGAATGAAAAACATTTTTAAAGGTTCCTTTGTTTCTTTCTTTCATAAGAGAAAGAGAGAGAGAGAGAGAGGGGCGAAGACCCCTGACAGCATATGCACTCACAGGAGCAGGGGTGGGGAGAAGGAGAAAAATCACCCCCACCCCTGTGCAGAATCAGGATGGCCACACTGCAATCCCTTTTCCTCCATCACGCCCTCTTTCAGGATTTCTGGCATGTATGCACCAAAACCTGGCATGCTTCTCAAGCCGCTCGGACTGGGACTCCAACTGCACGATGGCCACGTGGGAACCAGCTGGCTGGCCCAGAAGATATTTTTTAAAAAGGTACAAAGAGTAGTATGACACATCCAATTGAACCCAGTCATCCAGAACCGACAACTTTTAACATTTTGACAGTTTTGCATCCATTTTTCGTAGTTGTTTCTTTCTTTCACGAGAGAGAAAGAGAAGTACCCTCAACGGGTCTTGCGTTGGGATCCTTCTCTCCCCAGCCTTTCCTGCCAGCAGTTAAGGTTCCAGTTTTCTTCCTCTCCTCTATATAGGCAACAGCTGTCATGAGTGCGTGCTCTTACAGTCCACATCTCTACTTGCATCAAGTGTGTGATTAGTATATAGTCTGCGGGACTTTATTTATAAGTATGGTATCATAGTGTATATATAGCTCTGCAACTTGCTTTATTTCACTCATTAGTTTTGAACTCTAGCTGCAACCATTTATCCTTTGATAAGCACAGAGCGAATCCATTCACTCCACTACTGTATATACTTCATTACTGGGATATTTACCTTTTATTTCCCTACTCATCTACTACTGACACTCTAAGTTGTTCCCAAGTTTTCGTTATTGTAAACAATGCTACAACAGTCATCATAACTGCAAAAGTTTTTAGTATTTTACACACAATTTTTAAAGTTCATTAAATCTCTTTTACTTTTCAATATATTTCATTCAACAAAAGTGGGACTTTACAGTAGTTTTCATTGAACAAAAGTGGGGTTTTAAGTACATGTACACATGAAATAGAAAGAAGTATCCTCTCTTGGAAACCTCAGGAGGGTTTGCGTTGCACTGGGATTTGCATAGCGCAGCTCTCCAATCCGTCAGGCCCTTGGGTGTGCACCTGTGCGTGTACTGTTTCAGTACCAAGCCAAAGATCCGAGCCTGCGTTGGCCCTGTGGCCTCCAGCTTGCAGTTCAGTATGTCACTGACTGTGCCAGAGAGTAGGGCAACAGAACGTCTTTAACAGAACATCTTCAACAATTATGTCCATGGGCCAGCCAGTGGCATGGTGGTTAAGATGGCTGGATCCTACACAGCCATCTATGTGGTTTGATTCCTGGACCCAAACATACTGGGCACATGTGCTTGTGTATCCAAAATCTCAAGAAGAGCACAGAAGAGAAGGGGTTACAGTGTGGCCATTCTCTCCTCCCACCCAGGTGCTTTCTCACTTTCCCTCTCTATGGTGAACACACAAGTTCTATAGCAAATTTAAAAACAAAAACAATGTTCACACCATCGAAGACAGAATCTTCAAAGGGCAGGACCTTTAAACACACACACAGGAAGACTGGCAGCCACCTGCATGGTGTGGGCTTGAGGTGAACACAGTGTAAGAGTGAAAGGGATATGAACAGGTGAATGCAGGTGGGGCTCAATTACAGAAGACTGGCTGGAGACATCCTGCTCCCAACTCTGTTTAAGGTATCTGGGTAGCATACGGGATAAGACTGAAAAACGAAATTGAGTTCTAAACCACATAATGGTTTAATTATAGGAGGTCAAAGCAAAGAGAAATCAGGAGGGAGGGCTGAAAAGATTCCCTGGATGAGCTAAGGCTTTAAGGCATTTGGAGGCAGGGATGTGGTGGTGTTGGGGGGTCAAGGGGTGCCTGTCCATTGCATCAGGACTGAAGGACTAGTCAGTGAGGTTGTTAATAATAGTCTTGAGATAATGACGTTCGTTACTGTCTTTTTGTTCAAGACGAGTTTTTTAAAATTTACAACTTTATTAAGAGGAAATTGGGTTGACTTTGAAAATTCGATTAACCCTCACCATCTTGCCTGTAGGCAATAGGAAGTCTGATGTTCCAAGGAGAGCCGGAAGTAAATGAAAGCTCTGGCTTCCATTCTATCATTTCTACTCTGCATCTCTGCACATCCCTGCTTATGTCCTTGGACTAAATACGTTGTCCTCAAATGAAAGGATAATGAAGCACTTGAAACATAAAATCAAATCTCACTTTTGGGTGTACATTACAATTCTGTTCTGTACACCCTAAAACACTTCTCATAAAACATATTCAGGGGATGGGGAGAGTTGATTAAATTACATCCGATTAAATGTGGGTATGCACTAGATATCCTTTAGTGTTCAATTTCATGGCCCCAACAGCTGTGCGTCCTTTCCTGCCTCTACTTCTAGTGCTGGCACCTCCTTGGTAACACGGTGGCTCCCTCGGGTCTGTTAATTCACTTTTTTTCACCAAGACTGGAAATAACATGCTCAAGAAAACAGTGGCCTTTTAACGACAGTCACCAACTTTTTAATTCAAGTACAGTCCAGAGGGCTAATACTGGAGGAGGGGGCGGATAACAAACCGGTAAACGGGTCCTCAAGGCCCCGGGCCTATAGGGCGGCCCAGGACAGGTGGTGGCCACGGCGCAGAGGCAGGAAGCGGCGGCCGGCCGGGGCGGAGCGGAGCGCGGGCCGAGGAGCAAGGGCCGCAGGCGCCCCGCCAACTTTTTAATTCAAGTACAGTCCAGAGGGCTAATACTGGAGGAGGGGGCGGATAACAAACCGGTAAACGGGTCCTCAAGGCCCCGGGCCTATAGGGCGGCCCAGGACAGGTGGTGGCCACGGCGCAGAGGCAGGAAGCGGCGGCCGGCCGGGGCGGAGCGGAGCGCGGGCCGAGGAGCAAGGGCCGCAGGCGCCCCGCCCGGGCTGGTATGCGGCCGAGAGTGACGCGGGAGGCGGGGTCACGTGACGCCCGTGGAATGCCAACAATGTAGCGAATGTCCCACTTGGGTCTGCGCTTTGCAACCGCGGCGTGAGCGCCCCGGGAAGATGGAGCAG
>NW_006160154.1:892526-894393 GCF_000334495.1 Tupaia belangeri chinensis | reverse complement strand
CGTGGCGTAACTCGCCCCCCCTTGCGCCCTAGTTCGGCCGACTTTTCCGGGGCTGGTCTCGCCTATGCAACTTCACCTGCAGCTAGGTCCCAAGCCGGGCTCCGGAGATGCGCTCTCTGACATAGTTCACGTCTTGCCAGGCACTTTTCTTCCAGCACAGCCCGGCGCTTCGCCCCCGGCGCTAGAGTCCGGCTGCCGGGTTGGGTTGGCCGCCGGGGGCAAACCTTTGGTTTAGGGATCCCACGTCTTCAAGAGTCTGGGGTCGGAGGGCCGGGTAGGACTCCGAAGGTAATACACGTCCGACCCGGGCCGGGAGACCTGGGCTGCTGGCAGCGACTGTGTCCTGAGGCCCTGGGGTGAGAGAGACAGTGGACTCACTTACAAGCATCTCCGTGAAAGAACTTTGTAGATGTGGTTGACCAAAAGCTTGAACAAGAACGTTTACATTTTTATAGCTCCCTAGCATGCAAGTGAGAATGTTCTTTGCAATAATAGCCCTGGTTTTAAATAATAATTTAACCATAAAGTCTAAGAGAATACATTGGCATGGAAAAAATTAAAAAAAGAAAAAAGAAATTAATAGCCGAACGGCTCTCTTCACAAAGTATTAGGCAGATAGGTACACTTTAAAAAGAAAGTTTGCCCACATTGTAGTAAGAAACTTAAACATACTGAATTTGAATAGAAAGCCACAAAACGTGCATGACATTACACAGGTGTTCTGCTTTGACTTAGTAGTTGAGCACCCTTCCCTTAGTAATGGAAAAAGTAACTCTTGGCTGGTTATTAGAAAATTTGCACTAAATCTTGCTCCATATTTTTTGCTTAATCTCAGCTTAAATCTCTAAATGACAGCTCCCCATTTAAAAGTACTCAATCAAGAGACTAAGCTGCTTTGTATGTTTTAGTTTTTTTCTTAGTAACTGTTGTGATAAGGTAGCAACAAAAATCCTGAGGAATAATAATGCAGAATAAGAATGTCTGTTTAACTGTAATTAACAAAACATTATGTTACTCAGTCCCTCATAAGCTTCTGTCTCAGTATCCAGTATAGAAAGCACTCTTGAATGAGTACACCAGCATTCTAAATTGATACAAATTCGATAGATTTCAAATGTCAAGCAATTTATGGTGGTATCTGAGCAGAGGCTGTGCGCAGAATTACCAAGGTGAATTATTAGAATCATAGAAATATAGTACTGGAAGGGATTCTACTGGCCCCTGATAGTTGGAAGTCATTTAAGTGTGACTGGGAGCTGTACATAATTCTTTCCTTAGCAAATCACAGGGTTGGTGGGAGGGCCTTCCCTTTGGTGGGAGGGGAATGCTTTTACAATAAGATGCCTTGTTATTTTAAATGCTGTGTTGTAAATAGCCTGGACTCCTAAATCCTGCTGTGGGGTGGGGTGGGGTAGGGTGGGGGTTGAAGCTGATAAGCTCATGGTGAACACAAAGGAGTGATTTTGGAAAATCTTGTGGGGAGGTGCTCTGTTTTGTATTGGAAAAACAAGACCAACCGTTTTTTGAAAAACTGACCTCTTTTTAAAAAAGAAGTGTATGGTCATAATAAAGTGAAACTTCTGAACGGTATTTTTTACTGATTTCTGAAAATGTAGTCATATACTGCTTAACAATTGGGCCTCCGTTCTGAGAACTGTGTAACAGTGATTTGTCACTGTGGACATCGTGGTGTGTACTTACACAAATCTGTTTGGTACAACCTCCACATGCCTATAATAGATGATATGATATAGCCGATTATTTTTTTGTAGGAGAAGTTTTTGCTATAGAGCGTGTGCGCTCGCCAAATAGAAAGAGACAGACAGAAAGTGAGAAATCACCCCCCAGGGGGAATGGCCATGCCACA
>NW_006160154.1:891039-892340 GCF_000334495.1 Tupaia belangeri chinensis | reverse complement strand
CGGGATCCTGGGCACACACGCACACACGCCTGGCGTGAGTTTTAAGCCACCGGGGCCGGGACACGAACCGCGGTCAACTACGTGGGAGTCCAGCAACATAGCCATTACGCTAACTGCTGGTTCCCATAAATCTGCTCTTTTTTAAAAAAGTAAAATATCCTGATCAACTGTGAAAGGATTAGGCTTGACTGAATTGACTAATTTCCAGTACTAAAAGTTCTCTGTATCTCCTTTTTTTCCCCAAAAAAGTATATTGCTTAGTAATTCCTCTGGATAGAACCGAGTTTCCAAATTGCACAAGCCGAGGGCATCGTTCCCACCGCACACTGCACTCTGTCACAGGCTTTGTTAACGTGGGGTGTAGAGTTCTTGTGAAGGGCTGCTGGAGTTTGACAGCAGCCCTGCTTCGACTGCTGTTGTATTTTTCACCAAGAATTAGTCAGCAGTTCTCTCAATACTTTTAAGGCTAATGCTATTTGATTTATAGTTTCGTTTTTAAAGTATTAAAACAAGATAATGTTGGAAATAATATTGGTTATGATGCTAAAATTAGGATGGAAATTTGGCATTGCTTAATGTTTGCCATTCACTCTGACATTCTTATGCTGCTTACCATCTATATTATATCAGCCTAATTGTGACAAGTGGTTTTATTTATTTATTTATTTATTTATTTATTTATTTATGCTAATGAACAAATAACTCTTGTGTCTTTGCCGTTATTTGATAAGAATTTTTCTGGAGAAAAAAATGAAAATTCAATGGAGCC
Organism: Tupaia belangeri chinensis; assembly: GCF_000334495.1. Lineage (NCBI taxonomy): Eukaryota > Metazoa > Chordata > Mammalia > Scandentia > Tupaiidae > Tupaia > Tupaia belangeri. The sequence goes on along the minus strand of NW_006160154.1, from coordinate 891,571 downwards.
AGCAGGTGATATGATGGTTAAGACACTGGACCCCCACATGACTGATCACGTTTTGAGTCCTGGCCCTGGTGGATTGCTTTCTCACTTTCCCTCTCTTGCTCTCTGGTCAAATTGAAACAATAATGGTAATAATTTTTTTTTAAATGAAAATTTTTTACATTTTGTAGCAGTAGTTTGTAATCATTAACACTGGTTGTTAAGATATTGTGTCATGGGGCCAGCAGATGGCTTGGTGGTTAAGGGTGCTAAACTCCCATATGGCCAACCGCGGTTTGAGACCCAGACCTGGCGGCTTGCTCTCTCACTTTCTCTCTCACTTTCTCTCTCTCTCTTCCTCTCCTCTCTCTGACCCTCTCTCGTCAAATTGAAATAAATGAATGAATAAATAAAATTAAATAAAAAAGAATTATTAAAAAAAGGTATTGTGGCAGAGTGCAAATCCTAGTGACTCTAAATCACAGCAGTAAGGACCTTCGTAAGAATATAAGTTGGGGGACCAGCAGTTGGCATAATGGCTATGTTGCTGGACTCC
>NW_006160154.1:886118-890860 GCF_000334495.1 Tupaia belangeri chinensis | reverse complement strand
AGGAATGCTAAGGCCAAGGCCAGCATGTTCCATTACTAATTAACTTCATTCTCCCTCTGGAGTCTCACTCCTGTTATTTTATTAGATGTATCCAGACAGTACCTGCCCCCTCCCCTATCTGCCTGTTCTTCTCTCTCTTCTATGTTGGAACCTTTCTACAGGAAGTTCCAGACTCCAAGAATAACTTCACACTTCCTCCATCAAATCATAGTTCTTCAGCCTTTCCGATTTTGATGAAATGTTCCTTTCGCAGGGAGCCTTTCTTCAAATAATCTCAACACCTCCTTGAAGAATTGCACTTCTCCATGGAACTAGGCACTGTGCAGGGACGGTGTTTATCACCTCTGTCCGCAGCAGTGATTCTCACATGGGATGACTGTTCTGACTACTTGGTTGAAATACACTTGACACTCGGAAGGGGAAGAGTACAGAGGAGGCATGCTTCCTCAGTGATCGAAAACTTCACTGTGGTATGGAACTGAATATAAGAAAACCCACCCAACCCATTTGCTTGCTGTTAGGAATATTGTGCAGAACGAGTAATAAAATGATCTACAACCTGCCACTCCATTGAGATATCATGAATATAAGCTTCCATGGCTCCATTTTTTATGCCACTCACATTTGCATAATATGTGTCATATGGATATTTACAAAGCTGTCTGATAGAGAATGTGGTGGTCTCCTTCCCCTTGACAGCAAGCTTATTTTCAGGTGAGACTGTTCTACCTGGACTAAACATCATAATGTCTAACACAGTGGCATAAGGTACTCCTAACCCCCTCCCCCCACCCCAAGGCCTTGGGATGATGCTGTGTATTGGAGAGTGGGAGTTCTTCTAAAGTATGTGTTCCTGGAACCCCAGAGGAATGCAATCACTACTTTCCTCAAAGACCCTCATTATAGGGGTAGCCCTTGGTCTGTGGTTTCCTGGCTAGGACAGTACTGTAGTGATGCATCCGTGTGGTGGTTTATGATTCTGACATTTAGTATCTGGCTAGAGGCCTAGCCTCTCTGCCTGATTTAGTTTTGACTTCACTCATTAATTATGGTAGAATATGATTTAAATAATAAGAGGAATTTTAAGTCCGAAAAATACTGTTTTAAAAAATGCCAACTTGTGTCATTAGTGTGAGTCTCATGAGACGCTGATTTGGTTGGTTCTATGCTTGATATGTGTTTGGAAGCCGGTTGTGGGTTTGGAAACACTAGGAAAATTAGAATAAAACTTCTTGAATGGGGACCAGCAGGTGGCATGGTGTTTAAGGCTCTGGACACTCCCACATGGCCAACCATCATGGTTCAAGTCCTGGACCTGGTGGCTTGCTTTCTCACTTTCTCTCTCTTGTGTCTCTCTCTGTCAAATTAAAAATGAATAAATAAATAAACTTAAATTAAAAAAAAATTCTTGAACATCTGATAGCATTTTCCAGGACTGGGTTGAGGATTAGCATTGGGTTTGGTAGGAACCAAATTGAAGAGATGCTTTAAAATGCTCTGGGGGCTGGGTAATGGTGCAGTGGTAAAGCTAGTGCTCTGTGGGGCTGACCTGAGTGGAGGGTTTCAGAATCCATCGGGAGACCTCCCAAGGATGTTGGACACGCCTATGCCTGTGACCTGGGCGGGCTGAGACTGCAGGTGTGTCATGGCATTGGGATTGTGTAGGGGTGCTGCTGTCTGTCTCAGTCTCTCTCTCCTGCTCTGAGATGGAATGGATGGGTTGACAGGAAAAAGAAAAAAATACACATTGCTCCCACAAGTGTGGGATTTAGTAGTTGCCTTAGCTCCTGATTTGAGAATGAGGTGTATTATTGTATGAGTTGTTAAACAATTTTAAAATTCTAGTGTGTGTGCCCAAAATCCTGGAAGAGAAGGGATCATGGTGTGGCCTTTCCCCCAGTGGGTGATTTCTCAGTTTCCATCTCTCTCTCTCTACCTCTCTCTTGCAAGTATACACACCCTATGGCAAAACTTAAAAAAAAAAAAAAATCAATGTCTTGTATTTTTTAAAAAATTATATTTAAATCAATTTGTGATGGCAAAGAAATTTTCAAAGTTAGATTTACTTTCTTTGATATTCCCATTTTTTAGAAAAGTCTACAGCCACAGAATCATATTATAAAACTCTTGATTGAAGAAAACTTCCCATGTCAATTCTTTTTTTTTTTTTTTTTTGGAGAGATTTTTTGCTATAGGGCACGTGCGCTCACCAGAAAGACAGAGACAGAGAGACAGAAAGTGAGAAATCACCCCCCCCCCAGGGGGGATGGCCATGCTGCAATCCCTTCTCCTCCATTCTCCTCTCGGGATCTTGGGCACGCACGCACACGCACACGCACCTGGCATGAGTTTTAAGCCACCGGGTCCGGGACATGAGCTGCAGTCGACTACATGGGAGTCCAGTGACATAGCTATTACGCTAACTGCTGGTCCCCCCATGTCAATTCTTACCACAGTGATATATAATAGTAGTGTGTCAGAATAGTTTATTCACAGCTATAATCTTAATTTGTCTGATGAGTGGTCTTACCAAAATTCTTCCAGAAGTTCATAATTGACGTTGAAATCAAGTTCCTTTAAACTAAAGCTTAAAATACAGTCTTGGGGCAGGTGATGTGTGGTTGGGGAACTGGACACTTCCACATGGCTGAACATGGTTCAAATTCTGAACCTGGCGGCTTACTTTCCCTCTCTCTGTCTCTCACTAGTGAATTAAAGGTGATGATGATGTTAAATAAAATAATTCTTTTAAAAAACGTGTTTTAAGCTAAGGGAACACTTTCACTATTTATGAAACTGAAGGAAAGTTTGATGCTTTTCAAATTATTCACCCAAGAATACAGTTCACCCACAGATTCTGTTTTATATATTCACTTTAAAAAACAGGGATAGGGACTGGCCGTGGCATGGTGGCTAAGGGTGCTGGACTCCCCCATGGTCAACTGCGGTTCAAGTCCCGGACCTGGTGGCTTGCTTTCTCACTTTCTCTCTCTCTCTCTCTCTCTCTCTCTCTCTCTCTCACACACACACATACTCTCTCTCTCTCTCTCTCACACACACACACATACTCTCACTCTTACTCTGTCCCTCTCTTGTCAAATTAAAATAAATACATACATTAAATTAAATAATTCTTAAAAAAAAACAAAAGTAGGGACAATTTGGGTGTGTGTGTGTGTGTGTGTGTGTGTGTGTCTCTGTGTGTATAGTTTATTTTTGTCAGAAGGCATGTGTGCTCAACTGAGAGAGCCGAAGAGAGAGAGAGAGAGAGAGAGAACCCCCCCCCTTGGGTTATGATCACATTGTAATCCCTTCTCCAACTCTCCATCCTTGTGAGATTTTAGGCACACATGCATTCACACCCAGGGTTTCTCAAGGCACCAAGTCTATGACTTGAACTGCCTTGTTGGCCATGTGGGATCGAGCCACCATAAATGACTATGACACCTGCTGGCCCCTGTGGTAGCCTAATACTAGCACTTCCTCTAAAACTGGAGTGGGGTAGAAGAAAGGTCCAAACCCGTTATGGTGTCCTTCTCCCTCCACATCGAAGAAAACCAGGTGTCACTGAATAATCCTCTCAACTTTTCTGTATGCCTGAAATTTTTTATATGAAAATGTTGAGAGGGTAGGTAGAAAGAAAGAAAAACCATGACTCCAGATCCAGCTTCTGTGTAAAGCACAGAGCCCTTGTTATTTCTTAGCTCATGCATAGATGCAGACATCAACACAGAAATGTCTGGTCTCTCTTGCCCTGGCAGATTTTGTGATTAGAGTGTTAGTTGAACATGTGGGTGCTCAACACCCCAAGTCTTTCCAGAAGCTTGGCTCGGTGGTAGCCACTCTGTTGCATTTCAGTATGCTGGCAGTGAAGGTAATAGTGTGGTTGGGGTGGGGTGGGTCATAGCACCCCCTGGAGCTGAATTCGCGCTCTGTGGAATCTTTGTTCAGTCCTTAGTCCTGGTCTCAGAAGCCAGCAGGTGGCATAGTGGTTACATCTCTGGACTCCCACATCACGATGTCCGCTGTTTGAGTCCCAGACCCAGTGGCTTAAAACTCAGGCCAGGTGCATGTGTGTGCGTGCGTGCCCAAGATCGCAGGAGGAGAATGGACGAGAAGGGATTGCAGCATGGCTATCACCCTGGGGGATGATTTCTCACTTTCCCTCTCTCTGTCTCTCTCTTTCTGGCAAGTGCACGCGCCCTATAGCAAAAACCTCTCAAAAAAAAAAAAAAAAAAAAAGAAGCACCATTGTTTGAGCCAGCCTGTGGCCTGGTGGTTAAGGTGGCAGGATTCCACATGGCCAGCCATACTGTTTGGTTCTCAGACCTGGCAGTTCGAGAATCATGCCAGATGCCTGTATGCACATCTCCAAAATTTCTAAAGGAGGGAGAGATGGTGGAGTATAGCAAAAACCTCTCAAAAAAAAAAAAAAAAAAAAAGAAGCACCATTGTTTGAGCCAGCCTGTGGCCTGGTGGTTAAGGTGGCAGGATTCCACATGGCCAGCCATACTGTTTGGTTCTCAGACCTGGCAGTTCGAGAATCATGCCAGATGCCTGTATGCACATCTCCAAAATTTCTAAAGGAGGGAGAGATGGTGGAGAAGGGACTACAGTGTGACCATTCCCCATGGGGTATGGTTTCTCACTTTCCCTCTCCCTCTTTTTCTCTCTCTGTAGAACATGACATAGTCATCAAATTTTTTAAAGAATTATTTATTTAACTTTATTTATTCATTCTT
>NW_006160154.1:882521-885647 GCF_000334495.1 Tupaia belangeri chinensis | reverse complement strand
TATATAAATATATTTTAACCATTCATAAGAATACAATCAATGTAGAGGACCAGCAGATGGCATGATAGTTACACTGCACTTCCACGTAGTCGACTGTGGTTTGAGTCCTGGACCTGGTGTCTCAAAACTCACGCTGGGCGCATGTGTGTGTGTGCCCAAAATCTCAAGAGGAGAATGGAGGAGAAGAGAGAGCGGCGTGGCCATTTCCCCTGGGGGATGATTTCTCTCTTTCTGTCTTTCTGTCTCTCCGGTGAGCACATGCACCCTATAGCAAAATATCTCTTTAAAAATTCAGTTCAGGGACCAGCAGTTAGCGTAATGGCTATGTTGCTGGACCCCCATGTAGTTGACTATGGTTCAAGTCCCAGACCCAGTGGCTTAAGCTCACGCCGGGCGTGTGTGCATGCATGCCCAAGATCCTGAGAGGAGAATGGAGTAGAAGGGATTGTGGTGTGGCCATCCCCCTGGGGTGTGATTTCTTGCTTTCTATCTCTCTTTTTCTCTCTGTCTTTTTGGCACGCGCATGTGCCCTATAGCAAAAATCTCTCCAAAAAAAGAAAAAAAAAATCAGTTCAGTGACTTTAAATAATAGATTCACATTGTTCCTGCAAACATTTACCATATCTATAACAGAATATCACAGATTTGGTAGTTTATTAAAGAAAAGAAATTTATTTCTTAGGGTGGCATGTGGTGTGGTGGTTAAGGTGCTGAACTCCCCCACATGGCCAATGGGGGTTCGAGTCCTGGATCCTGGGGCTTGCTTTCTCACTTTTCTCTCTGTCTCTCTCCAGTCAAGTTAAATAATAATAATAATAATAAATAAAATTAGATAATTCTTTAAAAAAATAAATTTATATCTCAAAGTTTGGGAGGCTAGGAGATTTAGCCTCAAGGTATTGGTATCTGGCAAAGGCCTTGCTGTGTCTTCCCTTGGCGGAAGGTGGACGGGAAAGAGAGCATGCAGATGAGAGTGGCAAGGAAAGGGGCCAAACTCATCTTTTTACCAGGAACCCACTCCCAAGATTAGAGTATTAATCCCCCCTAAGTGCAGAATCCTCATCACCTAATAGGTCGTAGAGGACACACCTCTCAACACTTGCGTTACGTTTGGATTAATTGTCTAGCACACGAACTTTGGGACACATGTTTAAACCAACTGAAGCTGTACCCATGAAATAACTGCTTCCCTTGCTCCTGGTAACTGCTGTTCTATTTTCTGTCTCTGAATTTGCCTACCCTAAGTAATGAACTTAAGTGAAAACATACAATATTTGTCTTTTTGTGACAAATTTTACTTGGTATAATAATATCCTCAAAGTCCAGCCATGCTGTTGCATGTGACAGGATTTCCTTTTTATGGTTGAAGAACATGCCACAGTCATACGACCTTTCATAACAATTCCCTGTGAACTTCCTTTGGGCATGTTCCATTTGGACTCACATTCTAAGCTTCTGAGAAAGCGCTGTGGTCATCAGTGCCTTTGCTATTTTTTTGGAGAGGTTTTTGCTATAGGGCGCATGCGCTCACCAGAAAGACAGAGACAGAGAGACAGAAAGTGAGAAATCACCCCCCAGAGGGAATGGCCATGGCGCAATCCCTTCCCCTCCGTTCTTTTCTTGGGATCTTGGGCACACACGCACATGCGCCCAGTGTGAGTTTAAGCCACTGGGTCCGGGACTCGAACCATGGTTGGCTACATGGGAGCCCAGCAACATAGCCATTACGCTAACTGCTGGTCCTATCAATGGCTTTTCTTGAACAACCTATGCTAGTGCTCTCCTGCACCACCTTCTTAGAACCGAGGACCTGGGCTCAGACTGTTATATGACTTTATGACTCTTTCCACAAGTGCTCCCCGGATCTGCGCCTGCATGCCAGACAGTAGGTGGCTTGAACCAAACCAGTGTTCCTTCTTTGAGCTGCATATAGCCTGGGAAATTCATCAGGAAACACCATGTCAGTCATTACACACAGTGGCTTTGCTGGGGGAGGAGCCATGAGTGGACAGCAGGGGCCCTTAGATCGGGTGGCCAGGAAGGCCCATTTATGGAGGGGGTTTTTAAGAGCTTAAACATAGGAGTGAGTCGGGTCGGGTGGGGAGGTGTTCTTAGTAAAGAGAATAGTCTTGCTCCAGAAATAAGGAAGAATCTGGTCCCTCTAATTTGCAGAGGGGTCACAGAGTCGATCCGGATCTGGCTGATTAGCTCACAGTGGGCTTCCTGAGACTCGGGCGCTGCTCAGAACTGAGCAGCCTACGCCCGGATATGGGCAGCTGTTTCAGACAAAAAGTCTAGTGACCTAAGCAGGCTTTTCGTTTTCTCTTTTTTTAATTACCAGAAGGTATGTATGCTCTCAGGCCAAGAGAGACAGGGAAACCACCTTCCAGTGGGGTGTGGCCACACCTCAGTTCCACCTCCGTTTCTCCATCCTGTCAGGATTTTGGGCTCACACATGTGCCCAATGTGCTTTTCAAGCTACTGGAACGAAGATTCAAACCTTATCCTAGCATGATCTGGCCTCCTTAACCACTAGGCTACTAGACCCAGCTCAGTGCTTTTCTCTCTTTATAGTAAAAAAAAAGTACTCTTTCTTTTCTTTTTTCAGTCTTTTAGGTTTTTACCACAGGGTCGTATGCTTGCTGGAGAGAGACCGAGGGAAACAGGGAAAAGGAAAGTGAGAAATCACCCCTTGGGGAGATGGCGATGCACTAGTCCCTTTTCCTCCATTCTCCAAGGATTTGGGACACACACACACACACACACACACGCCCAGCATAATTTTCAGGTCTTTGGGTCTGGGATTCTAACAATGGTTGGCCAAATGGAAGTCCAGTTCCTTAACCCCCATGCCCACTGACCCCATGTACTCTAAATTTCTAAGCATTTTTCTTGTTTTAATCCTTTATTGCATTGCTATCAGAAATAACGGAGACTGGGGAACCAGCAGTTAGCATAATGGCTATGTCGCTGGACTCCCACCTAGTCAACCGCAGTTCACATCCCGGACCCGGTGGCTTAAAACTCACGCCAGGTGCATGTGCGTGCATGCCCAAGATCCTGAGAGGAGAATGGAGGAGAAAGGATTGTGGCGTGACCATTCCCCCTGGGGGGTGATTTCTTGCT
>NW_006160154.1:874910-882467 GCF_000334495.1 Tupaia belangeri chinensis | reverse complement strand
CCACAGGTGCCCTATAGCGAAAACCCTCTCCAAAAAAAAAAACAAAAAACCAGAGACTGGGTAATTTATAAATAAATAGAACTGGGGCCAGCAGGTGATATGGAAATTACAGACTGCTGGATCCTGACTTCACAGTTCGAAAAAAAAATATGTCAGACATATGCATGAGCATGCCCAAAATTCTGAGAGTAGAATGAAGGATAAGGGATTGAGGTATAGCCATCCCCAGGGGGTGCTTTCTCACTTTCCCTCTTTCTCCCTGCCTCTCCCCTGTGTGCTCACATGCCCCATAGCAAACTTTAAAAAAAGAAAAAAAAAAAAAGAAATAGAGGTGTATTGGCTCATAGTTGTAGGGTCTGGAAAGTCCAAAGGTAACACAAAATGATAGAAGGCGGAACTTTGAGCGAGAAGGCTCAGTATTGTATGGTCTCAGCTGACTAATTTCTGTAACTTTTTGAACCTACCAGGCCCCAGTCGTGTGGGGTGGGCCCTGCCTTAATCGTGCAATTGCTAATCTCCAAAAAGCCCCACCTTTTAACCCCCTAAAGGAATTAAGTTTCTACCTTTAAAATAAAGTAATACTGGGGCCAGCATGTTGTGTGATGGTTAAGGTCATGGACTCCATATGGCTGACCATAGTTCAAGTCCTGGGCCTGGCAGGGCATGTGTGCTCAGGAGGAGAATGAAGAAGGGACTGTGACATTGGGGGAGGGATGTCCTTCACTTTCCCTCTCTCTGTCTCCAGCAAGTGCATATACGGAATGGCAAAAACCTTTAAAAATGGAAAAATTAAAAAAATAAAGTAATACCTTTACAGTACAACCAAGTCCCAACACATGAACTTCGGGGGACATTTAGTCACTACTGCCCAAATTCTAAAACATGAACCTTTTGGGGGACAGTCCATTATCTAAACCCTAATAGTTCTCAAACACTTGTTTAAAGAGGAATCACTTAGAGTAAGCAGAAAATGCCTATTTTGATGTTTAGTTTGGTACCTATCCCACTGAGCCCATCTGAACTTTTATCTCTTAATTAAAGCTTGGCAGTCTAACTTATGCTGAACTCTTAACCTCATTAATAATGTAACTGATACATGCCAGTGTTTCAGGCATGGTGGATGGCGAGTGATCGCACAGGCAGTACTACGTGTGATTCTCAGAGCCCCCTGTTAGGTAGGCAGAACAAGGCGTTGGACCCTGCTTACCAGACAGAACCTTGAATCTCAGCAAGCCCAGACTCCATGGGGCTCAGCACTAAGGTTGGGGATAGACCCTGGACCCAGGCATCCTCTAAATGAGCTTCCTGGCCCTGTGCTACCTCACCATCAGTGACTGCCTACTTTTCTACCACTGAGGCTGGGGTCCCTGTTGTCCAGGTGAGCAAGGCGTCCTGGTTCAGAAAATGGCACCACCTTGACTCTTTCTTTCAAGCTCATCCTTCAGTGAACACCACTAACTCCTACGAGTTCTACCTCGGTGCTGTTGAATTCACCTGCTTCACTCTCCTCTAGCTACTAATCTTTTTCAGACCCCCATAATTCTTTTTTTTGTTTTTTCTTTTTTTGGAGAGGTTTTTGCCGTAGGGCGTGTGCACTCGCCAGAAAGACAGAGAGAGACAGAGACAGAAAGCAAGAAATCACCCACCTGGGGGAATGGCCACACTGCAATCCCTTCTCCATTCTTTTCTCAGGATCTTGGGCACGCACACACCACACACTTACGCCTGCCGTGAGTTTAAGCCACCGGGTCCAGGACTCGAACCACAGTTCGGTTGATTACATGAGAGTCCAGCGACATAGCCATTATGCTAACTGCTGGTCTCAGACTCCCATTATTCTTTAGGCAAACTTTCATTTTCACACATCTTTTACTGTATTTAATTGCTTTTTTTTCTGACTACCTCCCCATCCTGAACTATGAGCTTCTCAAAGTAAGAGAATCACTGTTCTTTTCTGCATGCCCAGGACCTAGTTACAGTGCCACTTTGTTTGGCTGTTGATGTTGTGTTCTGCTCAAGGCTCTCCTGTGTAAGCGGGTGTGCTTCACATCATACACCTACTCACTTAGGTGAGGGGATAGTCAGCCTACTTGGAGACTCAGGGCCCTCTTCTGGAAGGCCTAGGTAGCTGTGGGGCTCCACTTCTCCTACTAATGTGGAAGGCACACCTGGTCACCGTCCTCCTCGGTGATTTTCACTGAGACCCCTGCTTTCTCTCCCATGCCTCAGAGGTCCAGTTCCTGCTCTCGATTTGACTCAGGCTTTTCCTGACCCCCTCACCTTGCTGTATGTGATGGCTTATGACATGTGGTATCAGCTTTATGTATGAGTGGGCTAGGGCTGCTGCTCATAGGGTTCTGGAAGGTTCCCCAGGGCAAGTTGTACAGTGTATACTATATGTGTTCTATTATTTTACAATTATGCAGTAACGAAAAACTTACTTGAGAGAAGAATGCCTTTTTATACTCACAGAGACACCACACGAGCCACTAGGAGCTCTGCCAGTAACTCGACAGAAAGCTTTTGGTGTGGGGGGGTGGAAGCAAGGTCTTAGAGTAGACCACTCACTTAACATCTCACAGCTCTGGACCTGGAGCTGTGGCAGCCATAAAGGCAGTGGCACCGTTTGTGACAACTCCACCTGGGAACAGCCTTAACATCCAGCTGTGGTAGATGGATAGCTTCGGCACGTTTGTGCGATGGAGTGTTCCTCAGCAATGGAGAATGACGAGCAACTGCTCTACACCACATCTATGAAAAAGCAAGCCGAACGTTGAGCAAATAAGCTCAACACAGAGTGCAGACTGTAATTTTGTGGATATAAAGTTCAAAAATTAGTCAAACTACTACTGCGTGTTAGAGGTCACAAAGGTGATTCCCCTTGAGGTGTTCATCTGTGAGGAGCTTAGGGCTTCTGGTAAAAAGAAGTTTCGTGATCTGAATGCTATTTATGAGAATGTGTTCTCTTTTTGAATATTCATCATCGTAGGATTTGTGTACTTTAAAATATATACAAGGAGACCTCAGAAAGTTTGTGGGGAAATGGCATTAATGTGGTGCAAAAATATTTTGAAATCCACGCATATTTTTTAATAAATCCATGCATAGTTTTTTCTTTTTTTGGAGAGGTTTTTGCTATAGGGTGTGTGTGCTCACCAGAAAGACAGGGAGAGACAGAAAGACAGAAAGTGAGAGATCACCCCCTTCTCCTCCATTCTCCTCTTGGGATCTTGGGCACGCATGCACACGCTCCTGGCATGAGTTTAAACCACCGGGTCCAGGACTTGAACTGTGGTCGACTACATGGGAGTCCAGTGATGTAGCCATTACACCTTCTGCTGGTCCCCCTCTCTCTCTTTTTTTTAAGACAGATTTTTGCTATAGGGTGCATGTGCTCATCAGAGAGACAGAGAGGGAGCAATCATCCCCTGGGGGAGGTAGCCACGCCTCAGTTTCTTCTCCTCCAGTCTCCTCTCAGGATTTTCGGCACACATGCACACGTACCCAGTGTGAGTTTTAAGTCGCTTGGTCCAGGATTCAAACCGTGGTTGACTAAGTGGGAGTCTAGCAACATAATCATTATGCCATCTGCTGGTCTCAATAGTTTGTTCATAATATACTTTTTTTTTTTTTCCGGAGAGATTTTCGCTATAGGGCGCGTGTGCTCAGACAGACAGAGAGAGACATAGAGACAAAAAGCGAGAAATCACCCCCTAGGGGGGATAGTCACGCCTCAGTCCCTTCTCCTCCATTCTCCTCTTGGGATCTTGGGCATGCACGCACACACGCCCGGCGTGAGTTTTAAGCCACCGGGTCTGGGATGTGAACCACGGTCGACTACATGGGAGTCCAGCGACATAGCCATTATGCTAACTGCTGGTTCCCCATAATATACATTTTTTGTGAACTTTTTGAAGATCCTGTTGTATGTTAAATGAATGAACTGTCTCCACCCTTCAAAAAGGCCTTACTTTGATAGAGCCAGCAGGTGGCATGATGGTTAAGGGCTCTGGACTCCCACATGGTTGACTGCAGTTCAAGTCCTGGACCTGTTGGCTTGCTCTCTCTCACGTTCTCTTCTCTTTCTCTCTGTCTCTGGTCAAAATTGAAAAATAATGATAATAAATAAATAATTCTTAAAGAAAAAATGTTTTTTTACCATATGGCTCATGCATTCCACAGGATTGAGACAGAGAGAGACAGTGAGAGGGAGTGAGAAATCACCCACTAGGAGGGATGACCATGCCACGATCCCTTCTCCTCCATTCTTCTGGGATTTTGGGCATACACACACACATGACCAAAAACCTAGGAGTCATGATTTTCAAGCCGCCGGGTCCAGAACTTGAACCACGATTGTCTGGGTGGGAGTCCAGCATCTTGACTACTATGCTACCTGCTGGCCCCCAACAACTTCCCTTTTTTAGAGCCAATTACAAGAAGAGCTTTCAAGCCTCAGTATCACGCCGTTGACTTCCCTTCCCTCTGCTGATGGAACTGGGCAGAGAGATCATGAAACTTCTTCACAGCTCTCTTTTTTCACCCCAGACCATCTCTTGTGGTCCTTGCCTCTCATAGCTGAGAGAGAAGCAGCTTACCCCTCTGCTAGTATCACTTGATGGCAAAGTAGACTTAGCTCAGACTGCTGCACCTCTAAGGGATATTTGCTGGGAAGACTCTTATCTAATGGCTCAGTCTTATGCAGGAGCAGACAGGCCACTGGCTAAGTAAAGGTCCCATATGCTGATGGCTCCCCATCTGTGCCTTTGAACCAAATCATGACTGGCTTCAGAACCCCCTTCCTTTCTCTCACTGGTATTGCTGTCATCTGCCTAGAGGTTTTTTTTGTTTGTTTTTTAACATTTCTTATTTCTTTTTAATTTTACATCCATTCACTGTATAGCATTACAACATACAAAATGAATTTTCTCATCTAGAATACACTGAATATTGGCCAGTAAAAGATATTATCATACTTATTATCTCCAACAGATAATTTTCCATTTTGTGTTTCTTAACCGTTTTACTTTTTTTCCCCCTTCATTCCTTCCTCTCACCCTCTGCCATTTCCCATCCTCCTCCCACACTGTCTTTGGTGTCCACAGTTGCTCTCTCTCCCTTCATATTGTCCAGTATTTCAGTTTCTGCCATAGAGTGCAGACATTTAGAAAATATTAAGTGGGAACATACAGTGCCTCTCTCTCATAGTCTGCCTTGCTTCACTTAAGGGTAAGTCTTCCCGGGGGCCGGCAATTGGTGTGGTGGTTAAAAGTGCTGGACTCCCACATGACTGACTGCAGTTCAAGTCCCGGACCTGTTGGCTTGCTTTCTCACTTTCCCCTCTCTTTCTTTCTCTGTCTCTCTCTGATCAAACTGGAAAATAAAAATAATAATAACAAAGTAATTATTTAAAAAAAAGAGTAAGTTTTTCAGGGCCAGCAGGTGGTGTGGTGGCTAAAGGCACTGGCTTTCCACATGGCCAATTGTGGTTTGAGTCCTACACCTGGAGGTTTGCTTTCTCACTTTCCCTTTCTCTCAGTCTCTGTCTCTCCCTGGCAAAGTTAAAAAATAATAATAACAAATGGAATTTAAAGAAAAAATAAATCTTTTAAAAAAAAGAGTAAATCTTCCATATATGTCCACTTTCTATCAAGTGCTAGGATCTCTTTGTATTTTATGATTGTATATGTGCCACACTTTTTCAATCCATTTGTCTATTTGTGGACGTTTGAGTTGGTTCCAAGTCTTAGCAATTGTGAATAATGACACAATAAGCATGGATGTGCAAGGTTTTTTTTCCAACTGAGTGCATGCATTCCTATCCTTTGGGGTAGGAGTGGAATTGTTGGATCAGATGGTAGCTCTATTTGTAGGTCTTTGAACAATCTCCATATTGTTCTTCACAGTGACTGTACTAATTTACATTACCACCAGCTGTGTAGGAGAATTCCTTTTTCTCTACATCTTCACCAGCACTTATCATTCTTTATTTTTTTAAACCTTAGTCATACTAACTGGGGTGAAGTGGTATTTCATCGTGGTTTTGATTTGCATCCCCCTTATGATAAGAGATGTGGAACATTTTTTCATATGCTTTTTGGCTATCCATATGAATTCCTTAGAGAGTTGTCTGTTCAGCTCATTTGGCCATCTTTTAATTGGGTTGGTCTTTTTGGGTTGGCCTTTTTTTTTTTTTCGGGGGAGCTGCTTGAGTTCTCTGTAAATTCTGGTTACCAGTCCCTTACCTGAGGCATAGTTTGCCTCATTCTGAGGGTTGTCGATTTACTGTAATTATTGTTTCATTTGCTTATACTTTTCTGGTTATTGTAAATCGTCTGCCTAGAGCTTTCATTTTTGGGTGCTGGCACTCAGGCAAGTTGTTTTGTTTTGTTTTGAGAGGTGTTTGCTCTCGCCAGAAAGACAGAGAGAGACAGAGAGACAGAAAGCAAGAAATCACCCCCTTGGGAGGATGGCCACACCACAATCCCTTCCTTCTCCATTCTTCTCTTGGGATCTTGGGCACGCATGCACACACGGCCGGCGTGAGTTTAAGCCACCGGGTCTGGGACTCGAACCATGACCAACTACATGGGAGTCCAGCAACATAGCATTACGCCAGCTGCTGGTCCTCTGCCTATAGTTTTAATAATTTTATTTTTAATTTTTTGGAGAGGTTTTTGCGTGTCTGCGTGTGCCAAAGAGACAGAGAGAGAAAGAGACAGAAAGTGAGAAATCACCCTTTATTTTATTTTATTTTATTTTATTTTATTTTATTTTATTTTATTTTATTTTATTTTATTTATTTTCTTGGCATCTGCCTAGAGTTTTGCCCTTGCCCATTCCAGTACATCTTCAGGTTTAGCTTTCAGACTCAACCCTCTCTTTTTTTTTTTTTTGCTATAGGACATGTGTGCTTACCAGAGATAGACTGGGATTGGGGTAATCTATCACCCACACACACACACACAAGGAATGGCCATGCTGCAATCCCCTTTTCTCTATTCTCCTTGGGATTTTGCACATGGGACTCTCAAGTCTCCATGCCCAAGGCTTGAACCACGGTTGACCATGTTGGAGTCCAGCATTTTAATCACCATGCCACCTGCAGCTCCAGACTCAGCTCTCTTAAGGTCACTCTGGCCTTTGTTCCTTTTTAGAATAACCACAGACAATGGTTCCTGACTTTTGCATTAAGTTCAGACTCTTCACATGACCTTGAAGGCCTTTCCACATGGAGCCCCTGCACACCTCTCTGCCTTCATCCCTTCCTGTCTGTCCATGGAGGGCCGCCATTACAATCCAAATGTGGTGGGTGGAGCCTGCAGGCTTTGCAACTCTGGCCTTTGTTCCTTTTTAGAATAACCACAGACAATGGTTCCTGACTTTTGCATTAAGTTCAGACTCTTCACATGACCTTGAAGGCCTTTCCACATGGAGCCCCTGCACACCTCTCTGCCTTCATCCCTTCCTGTCTGTCCATGGAGGGCCGCCATTACAATCCAAATGTGGTGGGTGGAGCCTGCAGGCTTTGCATTCCTGTGTTCTCTTGCACATGCC